>NC_090925.1:208517944-208824084 GCF_040938575.1 Ambystoma mexicanum
ACGGAGGAGAAGGAGCTCCGTCGGACAGCGGTGCCCCAACGGTCCGAGTCGGGCAGGATCCTCGAGGTGAGAGGACGGGAGGGGGATGGGCGAATGAAGTGCCCCGCAGTCGGAGCCCCCGGGAGAAGTGAGAGAAAGCCCCATCCGGGGCGCGAATAGCCCCCCTGCTAAGTGTTCTGGTGGCGGTTACTGCCGGAGGGCCGGTGCGACATCCTGCGTAGGAGAGACGGTGGAGGCCCCGCCGAGGGAGAGAGCCTGTCCGCCGAACGGACTTCCAGCTGGGCAAGTAGAGGGCCTGAGCCACGGCCCGTACCGCCTGGGAGTGATCCGCGGCCCCTCCCCCGCCTCCGGCGCCCGGAGAAAAAAGCACAAGAAGGATGTCCGCCGGCAGCGGTGGGCGGTTCGGGAGCCGAGAAGGGGCTCGAAACAAGCGGTGAGCCCCGCGGTGCTGCCCGGACCCTGGAGGGAGTCGGCCCGGGTGGCAGGATCAGACGCAGAGGGAACAGCAGCAGCAGCGAAGGGAGAGCCCTCGGCGGGGGCGAGGTAACAACGGCAGCTGGGGAAGGACCAAAGGGACATTACATTACACAGCCTGATTCCACCATTAAACAGAGCATCGCAGGCTACGTGGCCAGGTTACCAGAAGCGGTTCCTGGGCCGTAGTAGATACTGGAGAAACTTAGCACATTGCCCAACGGGGAAAGGTGAACACCATCTGACAGCAGACGCACCCCTTTGGGGCTCGTCGGGCAAAGGTGAACACAAACTGTCAGCAGACGCACCCCATCGGGGGCACGTCAAGCCCCGCCACAACACAAGAAAGGAAACAGAGGGCCTACAGAGGACTTAATAAACCCTGACCCAAGCGGAGCAAGTGGAATCTGCATCAGTGGCAGCCGCCAGAGCAAGGTAGGAGGCTTGCGTCCCTTAACTAACACACAACCAGGGAGGGAGGCCCAAAAGCAGGCACTGGTCTGGAACAGGCCCGACGGGGGCGAGGAGGAGCGGGGCGGAGGCCTAGCGGACGCTCCTTCGGGGCCGGCTGGACTCCGGGAAGTTAAAGGGGACTTAAAGGACAATCCCCCTCGGGGGATAACGCTTCAATAGCAGCAACCCCAAATAATACACAATCCCAGTAGCCGGAACGCACGGCCAGCCAAGACCCACCTCAGCAGCAGCAACGCATTGGCGAAGGGCACAAAAGATTAGAGATATCTGTGATTAGCCTAAATGCCTGGCGCCAGGACGAAAAGTGCCCCCCCAAAGGCAAAAAGGTCCCCCCAAACCCAGGATAACCATCTGGTCAAGTGCTCGAGTCGGCAACAACCACAGGACCTAAACACACCGTCACTGCCACAACGCCCTGCAGAGACAAGGTCGGATACATTCCCTAGCGCCGCAGAGCCGAATAAGGAGGACCTGCTGACCTGCTTGAAGGGAATGAAGTTAAGAATGACGAATGCTTTCCAGACTCAAATAGGGCAATTACGGGACGACCTTAGAACTTCACTACAGGAAGTCCGTAAGGAGATCAATGAGCTGGGAGAGAGAGTGGACACAACGGAGAATGGCCTCTTCAACCTATCAGAAGAAGCTAAACAAGCCAGCCAGTTGCTGGACCAGATAGCGGTAGCTACGAACATCCCCGAGCTGCAAGTGGAGGATCTGGAAAACCGATCAGGCCGATCCAACATTCGAGTTAAGGGCCTACCAGAATCGGTTCCAGACGGAGATCTGCGTGACACATTGCAACAGGCCTTCGGTAGCCTGCTACTAGACATTAAGCCGGAATCAATAGAGTTTGATAGGATCCACCGAGTTGGGCCCCGCAGAATGGAACCAGGAGCTCGCCCCAGAGACGTGCTGGTGGCACTAACATCCTATGTCATAAAAGAAACTATCCTGAAATCGGCCAGAGCCACCACCGATCTGACAATCAATGGGAGTTCGATTCAGCTGTTCCAGGATCTGGCACTCTCTACCTTACATAAGCGGCACCTGATGCGCCCAGTGACGAGAATTCTGCGGGATAAACAAATCCCCTATGGATGGTCGCACCTGTTTGGCCTTACATTCAGTTGGGAGGGTAGACAGAAGAAAATCGGCACCTGTGATGAAGGCCTCGAGTTGCTGGGAGTGGAAGAGAACCAAAGCAGAGAGGAGTGTGGTCAGATTCAAAACAAACAGCAGACCAGGGCCAACGCATGGGAATGGTCTAGACCTCGCAGGAGCAGACTTAGGAGAGAACCGCACCTTAGAGGCCCAACTAACACCTTGCCACGTCAGGAAGCTTAACGTTAATAACCCGGGAAGCCCCGGGGTCTGCGGCCAAAGATGCCTACAGCAACATCCTAAAATAAAAGTACACGTATTTACAGACCTGCAGGGGCGGAGCGGGGAGATACCGAACCTTGGAATCCAAACCGAGACAGGGATCTCTGAGACTGCTCGGGAATAAAGCCCTATATAGTGACCCTAAGCCCCAGTTTTTTCGGAAGGGGGGGATTATGGGAAATCCCAGTCACAAGGGCCACATGGGGGGGTGGGAAGGGGGGCAGTTGGGGGGAGCAGAGAAACAAAACACAGTGCAAATAGCGGCAGTATGAAACAGAATAGAATAAAAATGCAAAGAGCAGGGACGGGCGTTCTTGAAGTGAATTGGGAGCGGGCCACAGAGAGAGGGGACCCCCCATAGAGGAAGGATGGCAGAATCTTATGTAGTTTCCCTGAACGCACAGGGGCTAAACTCTCTGACAAAGAGGAGACCCATACTGGAAAGGTTGAGAGCTATGAGGGCGTCTATTGGGATCCTGCAGGAGACCCACCTCCTCCCGAAAGATGAGAGGAGGATGTCCCACCGAGCTTTCCCACAGCAGTTTTACGCCTCCAGCGGGGAAAAGAAGAGGGGAGTGGCTATCCTGATAGGACGGGACTTAGAGTTCAAAAAGCTACAACTCCGAAAGGATAGTGGGGGAAGATACCTTGGGGTCAAGGGGAGAATAAAGGGCTGCCTGTATACAATCCTAGCTATTTATGCCCCCAATGAACGTCGGGACGAATTCCTATTGAACTTACTAAACCAGTTGGGCAGCTGGTGTGAAGGTCAGCTGATAATAGGCGGGGACTTTAACTGTGTCATGGACCCGGCGCTAGATAAAACCCTCCCCCCCCACAGCGGCAGATCAAAAGAATAGGCAGGCACTGGGACGTCTCTTTAGAGAACTAGGGGTCATAGAGACGTGGCGATTCTTTCATGAGGAAACCAGGGAGTACACCCACTACCAGGGAGTACACCCACTACTCTGCGGTTCACTTGGGTTATTCCAGGATTGATATGATCCTAGTATCGGCTACGCTAATCCCCCAAGTAACGACAGTAGAAATAGGGATGGAATACTGTTTGGATCATGCTCCTGTCATGGTGGGGGTGGACTGGGGAGAGGGAGCGCGGAAACAGAAGCCACCTTGGAAACTAAACTGACTCCTCCTGAAGGATATAGCGCTACGGGCCCATATAGAAAGCACCATCAATAATTACTTTAAAGAAAATAACAACAGGGAAGTGAGCTGGGGGGGAATATGGGATGCGGGGAAGGCAGTGATTAGAGGGGAGTTCATATCTCAGGCGGCAACGCACTATAGAAACAGGTCCCTCATAACACAACAACTAGAGAGAGAGGTGAAGAATGCAGAAGTTCAACACAAGGCCCGGCAAACAAAGAAGTCCCTACGCAAACTCAGGAAAATCCAAGCCCAGCTCGAGAACCACATGGCAGAGCGCGTGGCCCAGACACTAATAAATGCGAAACAGTCCTATTACACACATGGGGGCAAGGCAAACAGATTCTTGGCCGCTAAATTGAGGAAAAGGAAGGCCCAAAACTACATTACGCAACTGTACGATAAGCACGGCACCCCCCACACAGCGGAAATCAAAAAGATGGAAATAATATTGAAATTCCATGGAGACCTCCTGTGTAGAGAGAACCTTGACAGGGCGAAACAGTAATCCTACATTCACTCAACCATCCGGCCACGAATCACGGAGCAAGAAAGGAGTGACCTGGGAAGCCCGATCACAACACAGGAGATCAGTGATGCAATTACAGCACTTCCGACGAGGAAAGCTCCTGGCCCGGACGGCTTCAGCAATGGCTTCTACAAAACATTTCGCTCGCAACCTCTGGCCCCATTGACCAAGCTCTACAACACGATCAGGGAAGAGGGTCGAGTGACGCCAGACATGGGGCGATCCACAACCATACTGCTATTAAAGCCAGGGACAGACCCCCGTGAGTGCTCCAGCTATAAGCCAATCGCATTGCTAAATACCGATGCGAAAATATACACAAATATACACAAAAATTCTGGCAACAAGGCTGATGAGGATCCTTCCGAGCATGATCCACAGGACAATGTAAGAAGGGCAATAGATGTAATAGATGTAGGGAGAAGAACGCAACAAGCAATTGCGGTGGCCCCCCTGTATGCAAAACGAGCATTCGACAGTATGGATTGGAGCTACCTGGAAATGGTGATGAAGGCCTTCGGATGTGGACCGAAATTCATAAATATGGTGCTAGCTAACTACCAAATTCCGGCAACTAGCTTCATGATCAACGGACAAAGCACAAAATACATCAAAATTCGCAGAGGCACGCGACAAGGGTGTCCACTATCCCCGTTGATATTTGCGATGGCAATGGAGCTATTTGCCACGCGGGTTAGGCAGGATGCCGAAATCAGGGGCCTGAAATTTGGTCAGACAACTCACAAAATTGCGCTATACGCCAATGACATTATGCGTTTTATGAAAGACCCAGAAGTAACGATACCCCGAGCAATGTCACAACTACAGGAATTTCGGGAGGTTTCTGGATTCGCCATTAATCTCTCGAAATCCAAAGCAATGAACATTACGGAGAAGAGAGAGGTGATTGAGCACTTAGAAAAGGCCTTCCCGGTGCAATGGGTAAAAGACTCACTGGAGTATCTGGGGATTCACCTAACGAGTGACCCGCATAAACTGTCCAAAACGAACATACCCCCCCTATGGAAACAGATGCAGGACGATATGCTCAGGTGGGAAAACCAGGAACTGTCGTGGTTCGCCCGAATCACAGCAGTAAAAATGACTATCCTCCCCCGTCTTCTCTACGTGGTGGGAGCCATCCCAATGACCATTCCTCAGGCCAAAATCAAAGAACTGCAAAACGCGATATCCAAATTCATATGGCAGGGGAAGAAACCTAGGGTCCAGAAACACATCATGTCGCGCCCACCGCTGCTTGGAGGCCTAGGAGTGCCGGACGTGAAAGGCTACATATTGGCAGCTCAGCTAGCCCCAATGTTACGGTGGGCTAACCCCGAAAATCATAAAGGCTGGTGTCAAATGGAGCAAGCGGCCACAGCAACACCTCTAAAAGCCCTAATATTCCTGAAAACAAGGGAAAGAGAGAAAGGGGGCCTTCTCCTGGAAGCGACGAGGTGGTCCCTGCTTAATTGGGACACTGCCCGGAAAAGGAAGGGAATCCCACAAGGGCTAGGTCCTAATTCTCGATTAATGCACAACCCGGATTTCTCATTGGGCCTCCAGAAGAGGTCCTGGGACGGGTGGACAGGAGCAGAAGAATTTACCTTACATGATTTATACATTAACGGCACCCCAGTGTGCCAGAAATTTGGCTTAGATGAAAATGAGCGATTCAGATACACACAGGTCAGACATTGGATAACTCACCCAACAGTGAAACAGGCAGGCACAAGGACACCAACAGGCCTGGAACTGACCTTATGGGAAGGGCAGACAACGAAAGGAGTGACTAGACTTTACAGACTACTCTCTAAGGCCCAAGCGGAGGAGGTGCTCCCGTACCAAGAGCGTTGGGACAAAGACTAGAGGTACCCTTAACAGAGCAAGAATGGAGCCAAATCTGGACACAAGCACACGGCACCTCCAGATGCACCACAATAAAGGAATCGGCATATAAATGATGCCTTAGATGGTACCTTACCCCCCACCGCATCCACAAAATTAACAGGTCCTATTCACCCAACTGTTGGAGGAAATGCGGTGCGAAAGGCGACCTGTACCACATGTGGTGGACGTGCCCCAAAGCAAATGTCTTTTGGAAAGAAATATTGGGCCATATTAAAGACATTACAGGGGTGGAGTTGCCGATGTCCCCAAAAACGATACTGCTGGGAGTGCCTATAGAGGGAATATACGCAATGACAGGGCCCAGAGCCACTCTGATAACCCATTTGCTATCAGCGGCGAGAATGTCCCTAGCACAAAATTGGAAGGACGAGTCAGGCCCACAGACTGCATGGTGGTGGGTTAAGATCTGGAATGTAATGGTTATGGAGAAGATATGCGCCCTCAATGCTGGAAAATACACAAGGTTCCTAACAATATGGTCGCCCTTCCACGACCTAGTGAAAGACAGAGAAGCCCATTACTTCAAGCCACGCCTACTCCGGAACATACACGTCATTTGACTCTTTTCTGTGTTATACCCAAGACTCATTTACTCACCGGGAAAACCTCCCAGTTTGTTCTCTACAACCCAAAAGTTGGTGTTCAAATGTTACAGGTTTAAGAGGGTATAAAGGGGGGGGAGGAGAAGAGGGGAGAAAATGGAAAACACTTGGAGGCTAATAGACAAAATGTCACCCCGAAGAGTATACAACAGGTGGCGTGCATTATTCTACCAGACTATAAAGGCTCAACAAGGGGTAATGTATTTGTTTTGCTGTTTTTATGTCGTATGCCTTATTCTACCAGACTATAAAGACTCAACAAGGGGTAATGTATTTGTTTTGCTGTTTTGATGTCGTATGCCTTCGATTAATAAATAAAGTTGTTTAAAAAAAAAATGAAAACTAGGAAACGTCCAAAATTACCGATTATAAATGACCGAATGCGTGATTTGGCCGAATGTCGGCCGTTCGAAAATTCTGAACAGATGAAAAGTTTGACCAGATCACGCATTCGGTGCTTGCGGCACGCCGGGTGTCCCCCGCACCCTTGCTCACTATATTGTGAGCGGAGGGTTGCGGGGGTGTTGCCTGCAGCCACCCGCCTCCGCCCGCAAAAAAAGGAAACGACCCTGCACGGCTGGTTCCCGATTATATAAGCGAAAGGGAACAGGCGTCGCAGAGACACTGCAAGTCAGTGGCTGCAAGGTAAGTGTGTGTTGGGGGTGTGGGTGGAGGCCGTGGAAATGTTCAGGGGAGAAAAGACCAAGGTTATTTCGGAAAAATTATCTTCGGTCTTTTCTCCCTCGAACATTTGGATCTCGGCCTTTGAACCCCGATCCTTTTCCTTCACTCACACTTCTTCCCAGGGCCATCATGAGGGGGGTGCAGGAGGGGCAAACTGCCCCAGGCCTCGCACTTGGGAGAAGGCAGCACAGTCCTCCCATATTCTTTATTCAGATGGGGGACTGTGCTGCCTCCTGTCAGACCCTGCAAATATTTTGATGTTTGTGGCGAGCTGTTTGGCCCCGCAATAAACAGCAAAATAATAGGAGACAGCAGGGCCCATAAGTGAGCTCTGCCGACTCCCATTATTGCACAGACAGCGTAGACACGCTGAATGACAAGGGAGGACTCCTCTCCTGTCAGTCAGCGTGTCCACGTTGCAGAAACACGCAACGTGGACACACTGACTGACAGGAAAGGTCCTCCACTCTGTCAGGCAGCGTTTCAGTGTCTCCGAGTGAAGGGTCCCGTGGGTGTTCAGGCACTTTTAAAGGGTATGGTAAGTTTTTATTTTCAATACAATGTATATATATATATATATATATATATGTGTGTGTGTGTGTGTGTGTGTGTGTGTGTGTGTGTGTGTGTGTGTGTGTGTGTGTGTGTGTGTGTGTGTGTGTGTGTGTGTGTGTGTGTGTGTGTGTGTGTGTGTGTGTGTGTGTGTGTGTGTGTGTGTGTGTGTGTGTGTGTGTGTGTGTGTGTGTGTGTGTGTGTGTGTGTGTGTGTGTGTGTGTGTGTGTGTGTGTGTGTGTGTGTGTGTTTACATTAAATTTGTATGCATATGAGTATGAATGTGCACATGTATGATGCTGATTATCTTTGTGTCAGTGCTGTGTTTCGTTTTATTTATGCGTGCTTGCAAGGATTTGTGTGACTGGTGAATGAATGCATGGGTGAAAGTGTTATATGTGAGTGTGTGTGAAAACCCTCACCACTAAATCTAGTGGGCCGCAGCGTGACTGATGGATGAATGCAAGGGGTGAAAGTGATGTATGTAAGTGTGTGTGTGCTAGTTCCCACCCCTAAATTTAGCAGCCCTGCGGGCCACTGCATTTATGCATTGGGGCATTGAATTCTTTTTAGTTTGGGATATTAGGTGGCACTGCCACCAATAAGCCAAATCTCTTGCATTGGAGAACAGACAGTGGTAGAAATGTACTTTGTTTTACTGTGGCAGCACAGGGGAAGAGGGCGGGCCCTGCAAGGAGAGGATTGGGAGCAGGCCCCGCTGAAGATGCATTGGGGACCATTTCAACATGATGGTTAGGGGGCCCCTTACTTAGAGCAAAAACAATCTGAGGCACCCCTGTGGTGCATACATTACAATTGCGCCATTGATAAGGTAGTCACTGATTATCACAAGAAGGCCATCCAGCAAGGAGCTTAAACACTAAAAGCCCACTCAAGAGCCTTATACCCTTCTTTGCCAGCAAGTGGCTGATGTGTAGTGTCCAGGTTTAGGAGGCAATGAGGTGATAACACTTCTGTAAATTGCATAGGACTTGACAGCTGAAAGGGTTCCAGGAAATGCAGCACAATTTAAGCCCCAGAACAAAAACAGAAAAGGAATATATTACTGTGTTACAAAGACTATTGACTGGCAATATGGGGTAGTTGCTGGGGCCCCCATGAGGCACCTTTCCTTTGAAATGATTGAAAGGCCCTGATGCCATCCCTTATTGGGAGGGTGTAGGGCAGGTATTTTTAGTCACCCATATAAACATTTGCCTTTTAGCCCATCATAATATTTATCATGAACACCTGGAAAATAGCCCCATTTCTTATAATGTTGTCAGCAAAGTACAAAATCGGCACCCCTTAAAATGCACATCAGTATTTTCAGTACAGTGCAACATTGACAAGGGATTTCACAGGGGTCCTGCTCAGGCCTTCAAGTGGTCTTGTGGCACAAAGTCTCACTTCTCACCCTAGAGACCACGGTTTGTATCCTTGCCGGACAAAGTTTAAAAAATGAATGTACCACAGCATTCTAAATAAATGTATAGTGCACAGAGATTTACCAGGATTGTAGAGCCAGCCAGCTCGGAGATCTGGGGAGATATTTTCTGCCAGATCCTAGATCTGGGAAGATCATGCCCAATGACAGCATGGGGTACAGATAGGGAGAAAAGGCATATGAGGTGTGACACACAACTTGTAGGTGTGGTTTGGTTGTTTGCCCACCCATTGACTGCCCATGGCCATGTAAATCCTTATGGAAATTCCAACCCAGTTCCTGACCCCCCTCTCAAAATACCTCCTCATGGGAACTGGCTTTAATCTAGCATTACCATCAAACTTTACACTCCAAGTGCCTGCATGTTTTTTTCTCAAAGGAGGCGTCTGAGAAGTAATTACTTATTTGGAGTGTTAAACACGCCACTGGTGTAATGAAATGTGTTCACCGGGTCTGCCTCAGCCACTCGATTCAAAAGCACTATGTGTGTCCTTCACTGAAGTCCTGTTAAAAACATGCATTGGCAAAGCCAGCAGTTTTGGCTTGTGCATACAGATTAGGCATTTTCCAGGCACTATTAGAGGCACAGGTGCTGAAACCATTTTGCACCTGCGACCATCAATAGCGAGTTAATACCAATACAGCAGTCCCTTGCCTACACGAAAGCACATACTGTTAGCATTCCTAATGCTTGTTTTGCTTTACCCTTGCTGCACAGGGCTATGCATCAAGGGCAAAGCAAACATAAATATTACTAAGTGGCTAAACTGGACCACATTGAATGTAGACCAGTTTAGCCAGTAACAACACTTATGGTGCACTGCCAGCCTTGGTATACTTTCTGTGGTATGGCAATTTTACTGGCTGGGAGTCCTTACAGTGCAATAATGGCATATGTTGGTGCAGCATGCATATATCTTTATACTGGCATATGTTGTGCAGCATGAAATGCATTGGAACTGTTTCCGGGCACGTTTGGTTACTTGCAACTATTGGGTTTTTCTATGTTCTACCATACAAAACCAATTTTAAACCCATGTTTCAAACGTGTTCTTGGGAGTGAGAAACCCCTTCAAGCAACCCTTGTTTGGTTTGGGCTCCCTCATTGAGCTCTGTCGATCCCGCATAATTGGCACCAACATTTAAGTCTCTTCAGTTCAAAAATTCACCAGCCTCCACTATACATCATCTGTCCATCACTGTGTATGATGTGTTTTTGTTTTTTTTTAAACATGTTTATTTTAAACCAGCGCACAGATGACAACAACATGAGCAAGTTAAGGATAGAACATTACTTTCAAATCAAGCAATGAGAGGGATGAGCGAGCATGTACACATCTATGTGTTTTTTGATGCGTACACATGGTCAGAGCACTTCTTAATGCTTGCGTCACGCATCACATGCCGTCATGCCATCCTAAATATATATTTGTACAAAAGTTGCTCTGGCATAAACCTTTCATCAGTATAGAAATCTAACTTTGCTGCAGTTGATTTGCAGTTGTAGCAATAAACCATCTTTGGGTTCCTCCACACATAAACTCAAGGTGAGATTTCTTCCGTCTCCTGTTTGCTGGCCCAGTGCAAAAACATCATGAGGGGGCCTCACCAAATGTTTTGCCCCGGGCCTCACCACACCTTGTGACAGCTCTGCTTCTTCCTCCGTTCTTCATTACACCAGCCATTCCGTCCCCTATAATAATAATAATAATGCTATGTAGCACTTAATGTCAGATTACCCCCGCTTCTAAGGGCTGGAGTAGTAGATGTTATTTCCCAATTTGATGGTATTGGGTTTTTTAACTTCGACAGGATGACTTTCCTGGTTTTGTGAACTGCATGTTGGGCATGTCTGGGGTGAGCCCTTAACTCCTGGAGCTATCTTTCCTGCTCCCCATGTGTCCAGTGCGGCTTTCCACTCTTGTAATTCATGCTACTTTGACATCGTACAGGCTCATTGACAGGCTGATATGCAGGCAGAGAGATCAACGAGAATGTAGGCAGGTGTATTGGATTATATTTGGGCGTTTTGTATAGTGGAAGCTGGAAGAGAAATCCACTTCGGAGCACTATACAGAGGGAAAGAAAGATCAAGGCAGATACTGCAGGGTCCAATTTAGAGAGAAAAATTCACTGTTGACACAGACCATCAGACAGCCCTTTCTCGGTAGGTCTTTGTGTTGCTCCCCACACCTCTCCACTTCACCCTCACAAATAAGTTGCTGGCACCCGGGCCCAGTGTGCGGTCTGCTTTAATAAAAAGGGATCTGATCCAGCAGCACCCATTTCCCCCTCTCAGCCCTCCCCTTGTCACTGGCTGGTGTGTTGCTCATAAAAGGGAGGGGCAGGCTTGCCGCCTGTGTTCGGACGGTGCCATTGTCTGGTGGGAAGCTGGGACATCCATCCGGGTGGTTGGGATGGAAACCCAGCAAGTGGGCAGGATGGCAGAGGAGGGTTTTTCATGCTGACGGTTTGCTTGGGATGGGGTCGCCTCGCCTCGCCAGAGACTCAGGTTCCACTAAGCTCTGGTGGTTGCTCGACCTCCTTCGGCCTGCTCTGCCTTTTGATTGCTGCTGGGGGAACAGTCAGGAGAGACCCAGGTAGATGAACCGCCCTTCCACTGCTCTGGCATTATCTGATCTCCATTGCCTCGGCTGCTGAGCCAGGATGTCGGTGCACACCTACGACCTTCTTCATGTAGGCACCCGAGGGTCTCTCGGAACGAGTGGAAGGTTTTGGCATCATCGAGGCCTCAGGGTGGAAGCAGGCCGCCCACCTCTGGAGGCAGGAGCACAGTGGCCCCTCACCACGGGGCCTGCATAGGGCCAGCTCACAACTGTGTTTATTGAGGCCCCTGCACCTTCAGCTATCACCTTGTAGCTGTAGAGAGGGGAGGGTGTAATCCTAGTCGGTCATTACAGGTAAATACTGTCTTGCCCAGTCGTATTCATAATATCCACCCAATTCAGAGTTTTCCTCGGGCCCTGCGCTAACACAGTGGTACACTTTATCCACAAAAATGAATTCTTTACGCACTCATTTGCAGTGAGGGACTATTAGCATTTAGCAGCTGACCTTGCTGCATGTTTATCTCCTGAAAATCATCCGGTGCGAGGATCATTTAGAAATGGCGTGCAAAGTCAGCTGGTAAATGCTGACACTTAGCAGCCGCGTCTAAATGACCCTCGTGACCATTGACCGGCCCCGAGTTGGCGGTCGGGGCACAGCGGCCACAGTTGTACGGCAAAATGGCCCGCGCCGAAAGGCTCGCACCGCTTTTTGGCTTCAAGGAGTGAAGCATAAAAGAGCACAGTGCCATCCAGTGGCCCATGGCGGTCAGGCAATCCGTTATCCCGGAGGAGCGCTCAGAGGGGAAGGAGGCAAAGGAAAACCAGATCTGGGTGTCATCTGCAAAAAGGTGCTGGGAGAATCTGAATGAGGAGATGAGCTTACCCATTGAGGAGGTGTAGAGGGACCAAGGACAGGTGTTAGGCAAGATTGTGTGCAGTATCCTTTGGAAGACTACAGCAACTTTGACCTCCTAGCCAGTGCAGTTTCTAGTCCATTTGGTGCCCAGGGCGAAACACAAAAAATGTGCCCCTCCCTCCTGCCCGCTCACGACATGCACCACTCGTTAACTACACTCCATGGTTAAATAACTCCTACCCAACGTCAATTAATCATTGCTATACAAATGAAACAGGTGTCTGATTACGGAAACCATCATGAAGGATTTTGGTGCAACACTACAACAAAATTGTGTTTTAGAGAGCCTCACGTAATGTTAGGTGGGTCAGAGAGGCAGAGGCTGCACCTGCTGCCCTTTACTCACCCACGAGTAATTGCCCCCAACAGTGACATTTCGCCTCCCAGGGCAAAAGTGCCCCAAGGGGCAATTGCTCCCCGGGCAGCTGCCCGCTTCGCCCGGGCCACAAAACGGGCCTGCTGACAACCTTCGATCACCTAGACACTGTGCTGTTTGTGTGAACTTTTCCCTTTGGAAGGCGTGGCTCATGCGTTCCTATTGTGTGTGGTAGCATGCTTAAAGTTTTTGTGGGAACACACCATTTGCATCCGTTTTTCCTTGGTGTATGAGCTTCTTTCCCGTTTTACGTCAGTTCCTCTTAATTCTCATTGGGGTCATTCATGAATGTTCACCCACTGTGCATGCCAGTTTAGCAAATGTGAGTGCCATGCTTCTCAACACATTTGCGGGTGAAATCTTGCATATGCCCAATACAGGTTTAATAGAATCGGGACCAATGCGTGCCTTTTCAATTAGCTTGTTTAATCAATAAGTGTCTAATAATGCCCAGGGTCGCTGCCGTTACCACAGATTGCTGGATTGTTTCTCCCCGCAGATTTTTAGTATTTGTTTTTCTACAGAAATATGAAAACGCCTTTTTGCAGGTTTGCACTAATATTTCGCAGAGGTGGACTGCCTGTACTGTGAAAGCAACTCTGATTAGCCCTGTGAATCACGAGGTCGTGCAGGGTGCAGCAGCACAGAATCTGTGAGTCGGGGTGGCGCATGGCCAACTTGTCGCTAAAAAAAAAATACTGAGAATTTAGATGTGTCAAAATTGCATTTTATTTTGTTTAACCCAGCAGAAATATGCGGCAGGCCGCTTTAATGTCACAATTTCAACAAATGCCAGAACTGAATAAAAGCATTTAATTTATGAGTTCACTAATTGGGATGCAAGCCTGAGTACAGGGCAATTTCTAGTCCATAGGCTGCGCGTCGGCGCCGAGCCAATGAAACTTTGCAGCAGTGCTCAGCGCTGCCGATTACACATGGGGAAGTTAACTCCTTTTCTAACATGATTGAAAGGAGTTAACTTCCCCGTCGCTTGTTCTTTCTTCACTTCACCCGTTGTGGCGCCAAGTCTGATAGTGGCGCCTGCTGCTAATGAACTTAGCAGCAGGGGTCCTGGTGCCGCAGCGGGGATGTCCATTGGAGGTCGTTTGTGTGCGATTGCTCGAGTAGCTGATGTGCTCACATTAGGTCCCGGGGCAGGCACCTAACGTGAGCACATCAGAGGCAGCACCAGCACCCGCTGCCTCTACTCGAGCAATCGCGCATGGCACAGGGCAATGGAGCTCGCCCCAAGGGCAAGCCCAGCCCTCACCAGTGTGGGCTATTGCGCCCCGGGCCGTCGCCCGCCTCGACCGGGCCAAGAAACGGGCCTGCTCCTAGCAATAGGAACCCATCCTTTGGTGTAAGTCTGTACTACACAGGTTAGTGTGGCAGAGCAGCCAGCCTTATCTCAAGAGGGGTCAATGTTATGTTATGTTATCTGAACTTGTAAAGCGCACAGTCGCCCGAAGGCATCATGGCGCTGCAGAGGGAGGATTGACCAAGTAACAGAGACACATAGAGTAAGTGCTAAAAGAGAGTGGTCTTAAGCGCTCTTCTAAAAGTGAGATGATTGGGAGTTTTTCTCATTGCGGAGGGGAGACCATTCCAAAGGGTGGCCGCGGCTATGGAAAAGGCCCTGCCTCTGACCCTGGCACGATGATATCTTGGGAGAACAACAAGGTCCGCAGTGGAAGAGCGTAGGTCCCGCTCTGGAAGATAACGGGAGAATTTGTCCTGCAGAAACTCGGCCCCTTGACCGTGAATGGCCCAATGGACTATACACAGGGCCTTGAGCTGTTGAATGTGAGCTGTAGGGGAGTTACACAGAGGTTCACAGTGACATTTATTCAAATAAACACATACTCTCAAGGTTTCTTGATTAAAACATTATTAATTTATTTAACAGTCTTCTTCAGAAGGGATAAACATATTTAACACTTATAATATACTTCAAAACACACTCTGTGTCTCTAAATCAGATGATACCCATTGGGGATGGCACACAGACACTTCCTACACCCTCAGGTGACTTGATTAGCTAAGACACTGTGGACATTGATTTATCACTGGTACATTTAGAGCAATACTGAGTTTGGTACAAAGGGTTAGATATGGGAATAAAACAAGGTTAACAAATCATTCATAAACTGATAAGTACTTTTTAAACCTTCCAATGCAAAGTAAATTAACCCTTTCCTGGAGGAAAGGCAAAAGCACAAAGTCAGAGGCAGAAAAGTCTCTCAGGGAGCCAGGACAGTTAGTGTTAGTTGAACAAAGTCTAGGGGAGCTGAAGATCTTCTTTGCAGGTAAGTAAAAGTCTTGCACAATGTTTTTTTAAATGTTTGGAGTAATAAGATTGACTTGAAGGGCCACAAGCTGGTTGGCTTGTGAGGGGCAAAGCTGCAAGCAACTCTATGGCAACCAAGACAAGTCTTAACTGGGAGCAAGTAAGGCTACACAACAAGAGGTAAGTCCTCTTAGGCTTACAGTACCTTTGGTTAGAAAAAATGGTTCCAGCTGGCTTCTGTTCCTGTATAGCTCTGCAGATACTGTTGTTCCTGGGCCTCAGTTATGGGGACAAGAGTGAGGACGTCTGCAGACTCCTGCACTGCAATGGGAAGGTCAGCGGCAGCAATGGGCAAACTTCAATTCAGCGGTACTTCGCGGTTTCAGCTCTTCGCGTCTATAGCAATAGCAACACTGCGGTTCTCGGATACCACTTCAGACTTTCCTCGCATCTGGGGTCCAGCACTCTGTTGAGGTGGCTCAGGCTTGGACAGTCCTGCTTCAGGGAAGTCCGGAGGATCTTCCTGGCGCTCGGGTCCGACTTAAAAGCGATGCACTCAATCTGGTGTTCCTCTCCCTGGCACTTCGGTTCCCTCAGCAGTGGAAGTGCAGCCAGCTCCGAGAGGATGTCCAGACGAGTTCACTTTGGGGTTGATTGGTCCCACCACCCCAAGTGGAGAAGTCGTCCTTGCAGGGCTTCTCTAGTTGAGGCGAATTCGGAACTTCAGCACAGCAGCAGGACTCCACCGGGCAAACCAACAGTCCAGGAGTTGCAGCAGGCGTCTCTTCCAAGTTCTTCTTCGGATTCCTTCATCCAGTGGTCGACTATGCCTTCCAAGCCAAAAAGCCTCGCCTTTTATGCAGGTTTCTCCCATTCATTCCAGCCTAGCTGTCAATCACACAGCAGGCTGGCTGCCCTCCAAGGACAGCCAGCCGTCCAATCACCTTTGGGTGCATTCCTGTAACCAAGGGGATTAAGCACATGGCGCTTCGGGCATCTCCCTCACTGCCCCTGCCAGACATGCTGGAGCCAGAGGTGGGCTTCACTCGTGAATACCGCCAAAAGCAAAACGAACAAAGGGACCAAACCTGGTTTGGCACGCAGAGTAAATCTCAAGAAGGACCTTTCCAACAAGAAATGGTGAAAAAAAGACAACCAGGTCCATTTTGACAAAATGGGCACCCATGGGTGCCTTACTGCAGCTGCGATTGCTGCCCGCGGTAAAAACACACAATGGTAGTAAAAAGTAAACCACTGGCACCAGATATTCATTGTAGAAAGGGTAACATAAAAATGTTACATGAGAAACTAGACGAAGGTGACACCTCCAGCACCCCATGGTAAGATAGTGTGTGCTGGGTCTAGAAAGTTACAAAATGTAAGTAAAGTCAATTTCACTTCACTGCTCTGGGAAACAGTAGTTTATCCCAGAGAAGGTATTCAAACCTTTGGGAAATCTAAGAGACTTCCCTGTGCCACTGCACTGAAGGTTATTTGTGTCACAATGTAAAGATGATGCCTATGGAGTTTGTCAGACTCCAGAAGTCAAAAGAAACACCAAGTCCAAATCACAGAAAAATACACGAGAGAGTGGGGAAAAAGGTCTCACTCTCTCCGGGTTAGAAATTAAAAGCCCTAAAGTCCGCAGAAGAGCTGAGGGTCTCTAAGGTAGAAGGGAATTACCACATTTCTGAGAATTCTCCTTAACAGGCAAGTATGACAAGATAAATATGTGAACAGCACTTCAGTTTATAGCTCCATAGATTTAAAACCAAACACACTCAATTCAAGTGTTGCTTTGGTAATTAAACAATCATGTTGGCAACACTGTTAATGGGATGGAACTTCTTTAAAATGGACAACTTGGAGCCACCCATAAACCCTCATGCTATGTTCGCACAACAACAAAAAACATCAACATTCAAATCAAGTCGAGGTTTCAGAATGAACAGTCCAAATAATCCCCATTCTATGTATTTGTTGTCATGCATCTTCATTGCGAATTATATCCTGAAAATGCACTTTATTTGCTGAGTCAACTGGTTCTGTCCTAATCAAATTTCTAAAGGGGACTCTTCAGCCAAACCACGTCGTGCTGCGACCTTGCGGGGCTGCAATACCCCAATACCCTGGGACCTTGAGCCATTGTGCGGTGCATGGTATTCCAAATCTTGCTGAAACTTTGTGGGCATCCTGCTGTACCTCCAGAGACGTTAATTGAGCCTGAAAAGTCCCCTCACCAGAGTGCTGGATCTTGCAAACAACGAGAATCCGACCAGCAAGATTCAGTCTTCTTCTGGCTACTGAAAATGGTGCCAAATCTACAGAACTGCATCCCGCCGCAAAGAAACTCTTGCCTAGAGCCTTCTCCATTATCCTTGCTGCAAAAGTCCTCCCAGTGTCCTGTCTTCTGTCTTCACAATAAAAGAAATCCACAACCGGGTTGTTGGCTGCAGATCCTGAAGTCCTCTTGCTGCAAACTCTTCTTCTGTGCTGAGGTACTGTGTTGGCTTGAGTACTACTTACCTTAAGTCCCTTGTGATTGCTGTGTAGTCTTGGGGTGTTTACTATGATTGGGAGTCCTCTCGTCCAGTTGACCAAGGCACCTGCTGGAATCCGCCCTGGTCAGTGGTAGGCCTGGACCCCCCCGAGCAAAATGCGGGCAGGCCGGGCCCCCCCAAAAATGCCTAATAGATAGTAAGTTCAAATGGCTATGAACTATCGCGTGCTGTTACCACACCCTACACCCAATATAGTCTCCCACCTACTTCCAGTAGTCCCTGGGCTCCTTCATCCCACTCCTAGCCAGTCCCTGTGCTCTCCACACCCCATCCCACCACAGACCCTGGGCTCTCCCCACCCTGCTTCTGCCACTATCCCATGGGTCCCGCCCATCCTACTCCCACCACAGTCCCTGTATCCCCCCACCCTGCTCCAAGCACAGTGCCAGGGCCAGTGGCGGCTGCTGAATTTTTTAAGTGGAGGGGCATAAATATTTCCACCAGATATGCCATAACGACCGAGCCTAGCAAGGGAGCCTGAACCAATCAAAGGGGCCCTCCCCCGGGAATTTTTGTAAAATTATAGGTTAAAATGTTGCATTTTAGAGCATACTTTTTTGGGTAAAATGCCAAACAGTTTGCAATTGGCGTCGGGAGGCTTAAGGGGTAGGCATGATATTTTATACTGGACATCCATGATGTCCAGTAAAAGGATACCCTCCCTGTCCCTTGGGCCCCACAGTGGCTAACACAATCAACGCCCCGCTCCAGGCTGCTCTGCCAGTATATGCGAGGCGGCGCAGGAGCTCCCCCTCGCACATAGACATGCAGTTCCCTAGCCAGCATTTTCAATGAGTTATGCCAGGCTGGCGAAGCAAAACGCCCCCAGTTTTGCATGGTTCAATGAGCATGTGCGACTGGGGAACTGAACTGTGAAAGGGAAACAGTGTTTCCCTTTGACAGTTCAGCCATCCCTAGAGCACTCCCTCAGTTGGAAAAAGCAGCTGAGGAAGTGGTCAGTGTTTCACTGGGCTGGCTCCTCGCCTCCTCCATAATGGATGAGCCGCCAGGCTTGGACTGGCATATAGGGCAATGCCCGAACCAAAAATTCAAAATGCTAGTGTGGACCAGTTTATTTGGTCAAAAAGGGCCACTATCTTGGCCAGTGTGGGCCAGTTGGATGAGTTACTTCACTATGCAGCTAGTAGTTTTGTCAATTGTTGCTGAATAGATATTCTTTAAATATCACAATGTGCTTACAATTTAACTAAAACATCCCCCTGGGTTCTATTCAAACAGTCTGTCACTAAAGGAATGAATTGCCATTTGCAACTTCGGGACACTTTTTCATTGGTCCCCGAGACAGTTTTATGCTCCAGTCCGACCCTGTGAGCCGCCCTTGCCCATTTCCTCAACTAAAAAAAATAAAAGAATTCAGGCTGGGGATTTGTGCGCCCCGCAGTTTGAAGATCTCTGTCCTAGGGTGTCTTCTCCGAAGTCCCTGGACCCTCAACTTACTTTGAAAGTGGAATACTTACTTGTTTGAACAGTCTTCCTTTGGAACTCTGACTTTGCCTACAACTGAGCCCTATCTCACCCTGCCTACAGTGGCTCCTAGACCACAAGGGCCCCTCTTCTGAATCTGAGAGAACTCATACCATAGAATATGGAAGGGCTGGATACTTAAATGGGCCTGCCTTGAAAAGTAAAACAAGTTTTGAAAAGTGTACTTACTTGTAAAAGAGTTTGTTGGTAACTGTAGATCTAAGAGTTACAAAAGTTCTTACTTACCTTGAAAGTGTTCTGCCACTTGTAAAAGTATATGTAAGGTTATTTTACTTTTCTGCCACTTGTAAAAGTATATGTAAAATGTTTCTTTCCTTAGAAACTGTTTCGCCATTCTAACAGAAAGTAGATGTTAGTGTTGTGCCTCTTCCCCAAAAGTAATGCTGTTGGTTCCACTTTACTATTCCTGTTAGGATAAATGTATGAGTGTCCCAATTGGGTCGTGCTTCCCCTGGCTTGCTGTTAGCCTGTTCGAATAGGTCTGCATTAGGTTATATTTATGTCGGAGCACGGTCCAGTCCAGTGCAGAAGCAGCAAGAACTCCTTCCTCCCCTTGGTGGTCTTGGCGCCTGGATTAGATAAACGCAGGCCACCGCGACCCCCACGGGGAAAGAGGGTTAGGGTCCACGGATTGGATAGGTTGGGGGAAGTGGGTAAACCGGGTTGAGGGTTAGGGAGTGTTTGTGGATAGGAAAAGGGATCAAGGGGTAGGCATGCTCCTTGGCTCTGTTCTCGATGATACTGTTGTCAAGTGCCTTGCTAAGATTCCGTTTTCACCTTAGCCCTTGCATTCACGCTCACATGCATTCATATCTCATACATGCGTTACCCTTCTGGGTTATGAGAGCTCACTCTGTTATTAGCGGCACTGAGTAGCACCCAACTGTGAGTTTACACAAACTGTATCACTTTGCAGAAACAACAGAAAAGAAAACACTATGGTAAGCTACGAATTCTCAGACAGTATTCCCATGAGGGTTTCCCACATCAGCAACGTAATGTATACAAGTGCTGACACTGCGGTAAGTAACCTAGACAAGAAGTGCGTTACAATTCGTAAACATAAAATGAAAAGCACTTAGCTCTGGCCTTCCAGCCCATGCTCCGTCGGCCGGCTGTGCAGTCTGTGAGGACAGTTGGTGTTCCGTTATCAGTAGTTCCTGATAAAAAAGGACACTGTTAGTGTGATTCTCCTATGAGCTTTAGATGCTAGTTTACAAGGTACTAACTGCCCGCAACAGGCGAGCGAACTGCAGCATGAATCAGAGTTAGTATATGCAGATTCCCATATGCGATCCCGAACTCGCGGCTGTCAAACTAGTAGACCAGAGCCTTCCCAAAGTTAGTTAGCATGGCAAGTATGCTCCGCTACGTTAGAAAAGCAACTGCCACTTATCTAAAGCAACGCGGGGCCAGAAAGCGTTGTTCTAGCAGTGAGGACAGGCCCCGCGTGTGATTTCTGCTGGAGCTCCGTAGGATGCGTCCTCTCGGGTGAATTCTCGAGCGCGAACAAGCTTTCGGGGCTTGCACATGCGCGGTAGCCTTCTCGCGTATGCGCAGTGGTGTCGGGCGTCGGCTTGGGCGTCTCCCGAAGTGTTTGCAGGCCCTGTGTGTCTGATTTCCTCTTAGATCGAGTCCTGGCTGCTGGGGCTGTAGTTTTCGTCCCTAGGGCTGCTGGGATATGTAGTTTGATAGGGCTTTTTCTCCTGGAAAGAGCCCTGCTGCCACACCAGGTACATCTACAGAAAGGGCAGAGGTGACACCTACTCATTAACCCTTCCCCAGCTGTGCTAGCAACCATTTTACATTTAGATCTGCGTTTGACCCTCCTTGGCTTTACGAAAATTTACCTCTTAAGTTGCTGAAAGCTCCTTTAAAACGTATATAGGTTTTACTTAAGTTGTGTTAGCTGTGTGCCATCCTAAAACAAGTTGTTGCCTACCTCAATCTGTGTTGTACTGATCTAGAAAGCACCTACAATTGTATATTACCCCAAACGGGTCTTACTCACCTAGTATAACTTTGAGTTATCACAAAACTAGTAGAGGTATATACTGTCCCTTGAATCTGTGTTCCACTATTCAGAAAAGTACATTTGCAAGTTGGTTTACTATGTGATTTCTTTGCTGAGCATCATGGTACAACTGTGAGGGTCTAGTACCCTGTTTTACAGGAAGTAATCAAAAAAGTAACTAATGGTTTTTACTCCCCAAGAATAGGTGTGACCTATACTGAATGTGTATGAAAACGTTTGACTTAACTAGACTACTGAATCAGATGGGGAACCAGCACAGTCGGGGCAACCCTACCCACCACGACTCCTATAGCACAGCGTACTTTTTTTGGAGGACATTTGTAGGTTCAGGAAGGGTACGCAAAAAACCCTTATTCTCAAGCAAGTCAGATTCCAAGATCCTCCAACACAAAATATATCAATCCACAACATTCCATCGGGGGCAAGAGGGCAGGCAGGGGCAAGCTCAGACGAAGATCTCAGAAACACAGCCAGATTAACAAGATCGGGCAAAACATTTTTTTGGGGCTATGATAAATTCCAACCTCGTAATTAATTTATCGGACCGACAACTGACTGAAACAGAGGAGCTGGTATTTAATAAAGGTTTATCATTCACCCCCACAATAGGGACACATTTTATTGACTTTCAGATTGATCTGTTCAAGTTTATGTGAAAGCTGAAGCTCAAAGTTTTTTTTCAACACAGGTGAAAAGATTTGTTCCCTATGAACAACCTAAACCTCTTAGTGAACACACCATTGTAGATATTGAGAATACCCCCCTTTTGATGTCTTTTGACAGCGAGGCCAATCGAGATGACATTTGTAAGGATCTAGAGGTCCATCCAATAAAATTAAACATGCAGGAACTTAAACCTAAATCAAAATTTACACCGCCAACATCATCCGAAAGTGTTATAGAAACATTTCATAAAGCAGTAACGAAGGATATACATCAATACATGGACAAAAGGAACAAAGCTAGAAATACCAATCTGCCTAATTTGGGTCCAAATGAGCAACTAGTCCTTAATAATTTAGCAAATGATACTAACATTGTTATTAAGGAGGCCGACAAGGGTGGCAACGTTGTGATACTTAACAGAACAGACTATGCTAATATGGGGTTATCCCATCTAAACACACCAGGCTGCTATAAAAAAACTACCTTCCAATCCCACTAAAATTGTGTTTCATGAGCTATCAAGTTTGGTGACCCAATGGCATGCATCAGGGCACTTAACTGATACTGAAAAAAGTTTCTTGTCATAACGGAACCTGTATGCTGACTATTTTCTACCCAAGATATACAAAACATTTGATACCCTACCAGAGGTACGGTCCATTGTGAGTGGGATAGGCTGGGCCACTGAGGGGCTCCCTAAATACATTGACAGTGTTATAAGAACCAGGTTTTTAAGCTACCCTCCTACATAAGAGACAGTTCCCAGGTTTTACAGTTCCTTGCAGGTTACCAAATGGCAAGATGGATATATATTGGCGACATTGGATGTTAAAGCTCTATACACTTGCATTGATCGTGATTTAGCCATTAGGGCGATTGAGTTCACATATAAGGATTTTTCATCATCACATTTATATCATCTAGAGATTATTAAGGCATTCCTGCACTTCATACTTAATAACAACATCTTTATATTTGACAACACATATTATTTGCAGACCAAGGGGGGTTGCAATGGGGGTGAAATACGCCCATCTTTGGCAAACCTATTCATGTGACGGTTTGAAATGATACATGCTTTGTTGAATAATGATCACAACATCCTACGGGAACCTGAGTCCCCAGTTAACCCACTAGAAACCTATCACAAAGACGAAACCTGGTGTACCGTCATCCAAAATGCACTCATGGATAAAATCTCAATGCTCCAAACTAAAATTGCCAAAAAAAAGACAAGGTAGTCATCTCAGATATAGTCACTGATATCCACAACGCAGTCAAACCCCTCCCACCATTTCAATTTAGGCCTGTCTCCAGATCAGAGGTAACCAAGATCATCTCTAACCTTAAACCCTCCAGATGTTAAGGCGACATCTGCCCGGCGCCACTCATCAAAGATTGTGTCACATTTATCACCTCTCTCATCAATAATTCCTTTGCACAAAGCCCTGTCCCCAATAACCTAAAAGATGCCTTGGTCCTCCCACTCTTAAAAAAAACCATCACTCGACCCTAGCATCCCAACCAATTATCGCCCCCTTCCTCCTGAAAATCCTAGACCGAGCTGCCTACCTTCAGATTCAAGAACACCTAGAAACAAATAACCTCTTAGGCCTACGCCAATCGGGCTTCTGGCCCAGGCATGGCACGGAAACGGCGCTCCTCGACCTCATAAACCAAATGGACATCATCATCAACAATGGAAACCTAGTTATCTTACTTCTCCTTAACCTCTCCGCTGCCTTTGATTTAGAGAACCACAAATGTTTGTACCATCACTTAGCTAGCCCCGCACAATTCTCTTCGGAAGACATTTCCTGGATACAATCTTTCCTCTCAGAACACTCGAGAAGAGTTTTCTCCAACACAGCAAACGCTACCCCAGCCCCAGTTCTCTGTGGCGTGCCCCAAGGATCCTGCGTGTCACCCACACTATACAATATTTTTACTAAGCCCCCGTTCGACCGCCTAGATGAACTCGGAGTGTCCTACACTAACTACGCGGATGACATGCAGTTCCTGTTGCACCTCTCAGGAAATTACGATAAGGACTCCGTTACACTCAACAACATCTATCAGATCATCCAAACATGGATGGCTCAACATGAACTTTGTCTGAACGACGATAAAACTGAGTTGCTACTAGTTGGTACCCAAATGTGCCTTAAAAACCTTGACCCTAAATACAAAACCTTCACAATAGATGGGAATACTATCACTGTCTTGAAAGAGGTAAAAACGTTAGGCGTGTACCTGGACTCCTCGCTAACCCTCTCGAAACAAGTCAACGCAGCTTATACTGCCAAGCTCATCAACGCATGTATACCCTACCTCTCATCAGACAGTTGTATGACTCTAGCTAGAGCCCTCATCCTGTCCAAACTCGACTATTGTAATGTCCTCCTGGCTGGCGCCTCGACCAGCAGCATCAAAAAACTCCATGTCACTCAAAATAATGCCTTTTGAGCTGCCTTAAATATCCCCAAGAGAGAGCACATCTCTGAAACGGGACACAAAGCCCGCTGGCTGCCGGTGCAGGACAGAATTAGATTCAAAACCATGGCGATTACTCATAAATGCCTTACCAACATGGCCCCCAAATATATCACCAACCTACTGACACCGACCCAAACATCCAAACCCACATGCGCCTCCACGGCCCATCTCCTCACTGTGCCCAAATTCAAGAGAACCAAAGCCGGGGATGTAGTTTCTCGGTAGTAGCGGCTAAAGACTGGAATACCCCCCCCCCCCCACACTAGCCATCAGATCCGACCCATCCGGCTCATCATTCCGCAGAAAACTTAAAACCTGGCTCCTAACATTCAAACGGTAGCATTGCACCTGGCACGCTTACTCTTATCCTGTCCAACTCACCTGTATACCTGAACTAAGCACTGGATGCCTATATTGTACATTTTAAATATTGTAAATGTGTACAATTGTATTTTGTCTCCTCTATGTAACTGCTTCTCCAGCACCCAGATACCTACGGGTTAGGTGCGCTCTACAAATGGCAAATAAAATAAATAAAATAAACAAACATCTATTTACATGGAGGAGATACATTGACAATATTATTTTTGTGTGGCATGGCTCGGAACACAGCTTTAAAGAATATGTATCATACCTAAACAATAACAATTTTGGTATTGAATTAACGGGCCAGTCTGACAAGCTCGCAATAGGTTTTCTTGATCTACACATATATTTTTCCAAGGGTAAAATTGAAAGTTGTACTTTTTGAAAAGCTACCGAGGTTAATTCGACACTCTATGCTAGCAGCTGTCACAGTAAATCCACGGTCAACAACATACCGGTAGGAGAATTTCACAGATCCCGCAGAAACTGCAGTGAAGATTGCAAGTTTGAGAGAGAATGTGAGCTGTTATCAGACAGATTTCAGGCGAGGGGGTATTCGCCCACAATTGTTAATCAAGAATTAAGATTCAGAATATGGACCGGGTTGCAATGTTAAGGACAGTTTCAAAGGAAGCAGCTAAAAAGAGACAACTTATAGATGTTATTACCCAGTATTCTAGCGATACACATATCCTTTATAAAACGGTTTTGAAACATTGGCACTTGCTATGCATGAATAAGGACCTCACACAATTTATTGAGACCAAACCCAAATTTGTGCTTACTAGCCACTAACCATTCACAACAGATTGTGTCCGTCATTCCTTGACACCAATATCATTCAATCCAATAGTGTTAGTGACTGTTTGTGAACTACTACAGGATTTCAAAAATGTGGCACATGCAGTATGTGTAAAATATGCATATAAATAAGGACACTACTAAATATATGTACAAAGAAGACCGTGTAATACCAATGAAGGATTTCATTAACTGCAGGTCAACACACATCGTGTATGCTATAATTTGTAACAAATTATCCATTGGAAGCACAATAAGACATAAGAGTACACATTAGGGAACACTTGTCTTGCCTCTCGAACCCAGATCGTAGGTTACCACTGGCCCATCACTGGTAAGAATGTCATCTGTTGAATAACAAAAGCGACATCAAGTTTGTGGACCTCATGAAGGCTAAACGGGGCAAACGTGGCAGTGACTTAAAACTTACCTTGAGACAAATGGAGGCAAAATGTATCTGTAGATTGAGAAGCACAACGGAGGGTCTCAATTCCGAACATGAGGTGTTTTTAGAGCACTTATGTTCTAATGTGGCAGTATGAACATTTCAAATATCTGTGTCACTAATACTAAAAACGAACTGCCTTTGTTGCAAGAATTTTTAAATGTAGCGAGAACTTATAACTGTATAATTATGATATTGTACATTGTGTGATGCTAAATGGAGAGCAATAACATTTTCTAATGTAATGATTGGTGAGAACTGATCCTCCATCTGGTAACTCGTATAATGCCATATTACCTGTAACATTTATCCATGCATTACAGTTGGTCAATTGTGTCAGAATATGTAACTTGTACTTCTCCAGCATTGGATCTTTCATAGATTCAGATGCTTGAATATTCCCTGTCGTCAGACTGGGAATCCTCGGTGATAAAAATAATTATTAAAAATGTTTTAATGTACACACATTGCTACATAGAAATGCATGTACATAGTCCATTACGGCCTATGAGCCATTCTATTGTGTATTCCCTCCACCTCACTTTGGTCCTTTATGACCCCAACCAATGAGGTGGCAGGGCTTAAACTCCGCCCCAGGCAGCCATCTTCAGATTTTTCACCGCAGTCTAATTGACACAGGGAATCCTCAAGCTCTCTGAGCTTTTTCAAATATTCTTCTATTTTCACAGTAGTTTATATTTGTATATACTCTACCACATTCCCCCTGGCTAGGGGCTATCTCCACTGGTTTTTGGGGTTTCAAAAAACTTTATTTTGACACAGAATTTGTTGAGTGAACTTTCTCTTCAGATGGCTGAACTTCAGGCTACCAAGAAGCCTTCCATGTTCAGGGATTGCACGAGGTGCAGGAGAAAGGTGGTTTACATGAAAGACCCCCATGATCACTGTACATACTGTCTATATCCTCATGACATCCAGAAATGTCACATTTGCAAGTGTTTTTCAACTAAGACACTACAAGACAGACATAGAAGACTTCTTCTGCATTTGGAAGCCAAGGAACTTTCTTCTGACGAGGAATCTGCGAAGACAGCCCCTGTTCACTCCAGCAAATTATCTGAGAGGCAAACTTCTAAAAGAAGGGCTTCTTCAGTGGAAAGGAGTTCCTCTCCCACTCCCAAGAGTAAAAGGAAGCTGGAAATTATACCTTTCATACCTCCCCTGGACTCTACAAGCCATAAAAAGAAGCATTCTACGGCAAAAACGACCTCCAAAGGTTAGGAGGAGTTTGGAAGAAACCGGTGGGGGGCAGTCATCCACGGAGAAGCCGTCTACGAGCAGCAGTAAAGATATAGGCCCGTCGTCCACCAAGCCGTCGACGAAACCCTCATCGACGATCACCACGCAACAAACCGCATCGTCCACGAATAAGTCCTCATCGGCGTGTTTATCATCCACTAAGCAAGCGTCGACAAAGGAAGCTCATCATTCTCCACAAAGCATTTGTCCATGAAGCACAAATCGACAGATAAGTTACCATCCACAAAATCTTCGTCCACGCACTCGTCGACGGACAAAGGCAAGCTACCGTCAACGAAATCTTCGACCACGGCTCTGTTGACGGCACCGCAAGCTCATTTACCGACAGAGGAATTAGGGCGCAAAATGCCCCTCGCTGACACCACTGTTATGCCATCCAATGAAGACAGTCTTCCTGAGTCTATAGAAGCGCCACCTCAGTTTGTAGATGCTCTTGAACCTCAGGGAACACAATTATCTCCCTTAGGAGAAATGCCAGAGCTACCTGACGTCATCTTGCAGGAGGAGTTTTCAGACACTGAGTTTGTTGAAGAACAGCATTGTCTTACACCTAAGGAACACAGCCCTCCTTGGCAACTTAATACAGAGGTGCTTGCTGATCCTTATGATCCTGTGCTCATGTTATCAATGCAAAGGATCATTGAGGAGTTCAACAGACGTCAAAATGAAAAAAGCAAGTCAGCTGTACCGAGGGAGCCAAACCCCCCACAGAGGGATTTTTCACCTCGACAAAGCATGCCAAGACATTTGCCTTCCAGAAGTAGGCCACAGAAAAGGGTGCGTTCACCGGAACCACCGCTCCGATCTAGGAGCAGGACACTCAGTGCTTCACCGACAAGGATCCCTTCTCCAGCATCGTCACACAGAACAAGATCTCCAGTTAGAGATCCAACAATTGTACCATCCTCTGTTTCGGTCTCACACTGGCAGGAAGATCCTTTCAGAGAATTTTCGAGATCACGCAAGACACGCAAGACCCTGATACTAGCGAATGGGACGATTACATTGTTGAAAAGCCCAGGAAGAAAGATTCTCCGGGTGGCTCTTCACCGCCGGATGATCTAGTCTCTTTTCATACTATCATCGGCAAAGCCGCAGAATTGTTTCAGCTACAGGTCACATCGGAGGAGAAGAAATCGGTGCTTTATGAGCACAGGGACAAACGTAGGAGAACTGTTACTACCATTCCTCTCCTCGACACCATTTGGGAGTCCATATCCAAGATATTGGCCACACCCTTATCCACTCCGGCTCTAGTTTCCAGGCCTGAGAAAAAATACAAGGCTCCTTAGTCTGCACCTCTCTGTCTACAAAAGGTCATACAAAACCAGACTCGGTCATCACAGTGGCAGCTAGGAAAAAGTTGACCAATCCAGCATCACCCCTATCAGCCGACACCGGACAAGGACGGTCGCAAACTAGAGGCGATGGGCAGGAAAGTATCTGCATCAGCATTGCTTACCATTAGAGCGGGAAACGCACTGGCCATGACGGTGAGATTTGACCGCGAGCTTTGGCTATGCATGTCCAAGCTGGCCAAACAGCTACCTGTAGAACTCCAGGAAGAAGCCAGGTCAATTATCGCCAATGGGGAAGCAGCTGCGGATTACATGATTGACGCAGCAGTCGAAGTGGCAGAGTCAGGTTTCCGGCAGATGGCCCACGGCACAGTGCTGAGAAGACAGGCCTGGATGAAGGCTACCAATTTCAGACCTGAGGTCCAAGCTCAGATATTGGACATGCCCTCCGATGATCAAGAACTCTTCGGGAAAAAGATCGAGGACCACCTCAAAGGAATCAAAACGGACATGGACACGGCACGTGCGATCAGCTCTTTGAAAGATAAAGACAAGGATCGCCGGTCTTTTTGTCTTTTTCGATGTTCATCCTCGAAGTACAGAGGTTTTAACCGTCTTTCCTATGGTCAGAAGTTACAATGTAATTCATACCAGGACACCAAGTACCAGTCTTCCAACAAATACAGCCAGAGAAGGAGGCAGGGCTCTGTTCAAGGGAAGTCGCAGAACAAACAAAACTGACAGTCCAGCTCCTCCCCCTCAACGTCACGCCCCGGTGGGGGGAAGGGTGAGCCAGTTCTACCAACGCTGGCAGTCAATAACATCAGACAAATGGGTGTTCCAGGTGGTCCGCGAGGGACACACCTTGGAATTTTTAGACTAGCCCCCTTCATTGCCCCGAATCCGCGCAAGATACATATGTTAAAGCAAGTCATGTCTGGATTCCAGAAACTGCTGCACAAAGCAGCAATAGAGCCAGTACCTTACTCTCTAAGGGGAAAGGGTTTCTACTCCTGTTTCTTCCTCGTCAAAAAGAAGAATGGTCAATGGCGACCCATCTTGGACCTCAGAGCGCTAAAAAAATATATCAAGCGCATCAAATTCAAGATGATAACTTTGCAAGGAGTGCTCCCTTGGTTAAACATGCACGATTTCCTGGCCACTCTAGACTTGGAGGATGCATACTTCCATGTACCAATTCACCCAGCACACAGAAAATTCCTCAGATTCACTGTGGGCGATCTTCATTTTCAATTTCTAGTGCTCTTGTTCGGTCTGAGATCAGCACCGAGAGTTTTTACAAAATGCCTGGCACCATTGGCTGCAAAACTCAGGAGGACAGGAACAGAAGTCTTTCCATATCTGGACGACTGGTTGATAAGAGCAAGTATCGCCTCAAGCGCACGCTTGGCAGTTTCAAAGACAATAAATCTCCTAAGAGGGTTAGGTTTCGCCATAAACAACGCAAAATCCTGTCCAGTTCCCAGCAAGACTGTTTCTTTCTTGGGAGCCGAGCTCGATACCAACATTCCCAGGGTGAGACCGTTGGCAGAAAGAGCAACAGCAATTCTCTGCTTGATCTCGTGGTTCTTAGGGAGAGAAACTACATCGGTGCGCTCTTACAAATCCCTGCTGGGCATGATGTGCTCATGTATATTCCTCATACCAAATTGCAGGCTTCGCATGAGGCCTGTCCAGGAGGCACTGGACCACCAATGGAAACAAGCTCTCGGCTCTTGGGAGGACATCGTCCAGATTCCAACGTAGCTGCACAAGGCCTTTCGATGGTGGAACGTTCCGCAGAACCTTTTACAAGGGATGCCGTTTCAGGAACCAACATCGACCCTTCTTTTGAGGACGGACACGTCTCTTTCGGGCTGGGGCACTCATCTTGCGGACCTACAAAACAAGGGCTCCTGGTCAACCCAGGAGTCCCAACTCCAAATCAATGTGTTGGAACTCAGGGCCATGCGGTGGGCACTGAAAGCTTTCCTTCCGGTAGTGGCAGGACAGGTACTCACTGTACAGACAGACAACACAACCTCCATGCACTACACAAACGAGCAAGGAGGCACGAGGTCAGAGATCTTATCTCATGAAGCTCAACTACTATGGGCATGGGCCTTGCACCACAGAGTCACAATCAAGGCGGAACACCTTCCGGGAGTGGACAATGTCTTAGTGGGCAAACTAAGCAGGGACTACACGTCTTCTCACGAGTGGGAGCTGGATGAGAAGGAAGCCCAACAGATCTTTGCCTTATGGGGCCATCCACATCTAGATCTTTTTGCCAACAGGGCCAACATGAAATGCAAAATGTTTGCCTCCAGATACCCAGAGAGTCAGTCAGTAGGAGATGCGTTCTCAGTGGATTGGACGGGGAAATTCCTATATGCCCCCCCCACCTTTCCCCTCATCTCTAGCATACTACGCAGACTGAAAGAGCAGAAGTGTTCTATGATCCTAATTGCACTGGACTGGGCACATCCGGTCTGGTACTCGACCCTACAGCACCTGTCCTGATGGCCCCCAATTCGCCTCAAAGCGCATCAGTATCTATTGACGCAACAGAACCGCAAGGTCCTCCATCACGATCCAGCGAGCCTGTCTCTCAAGGCCTGGTTCCTGAGCCGCGTAAGCTGATGAATCTCAATCTGCCTGCGGATTGCTGGGATATAATCAGGGCCTCAAGGGCTCCTTCTACACGCATCACGTACACTAGGAAATTAACTCGTTTTTCCAAGTGGTGTGAGAAATATGCTATTGATCCTCTCATCGCTTCGGTTGAGCAAGTACTTCCCTACTTATTGCCCTTAGCCAAAGCAGGTCTTTCATTGTCTTCGATCAAGGTCCACCTATCCACCATTACGGCATACACGACGGCCCTGGAGACACAGTCCTTACTCTCCCTTCCGGCCGTTAAGGTCTTCCTTAAAGGACTTTTGCGTACATACCTGCCTACGCGGTTCCAACCTGGAGCTTGAACACTGTTCTAACATCCCTCATCGAGCCTCCTTACGAGCCCATCCACAGGTGCGACATAAAATTCTTGATAGCCATTACTTCGGCCAGGAGGATCAGTGAGTTACATGCCTCATCTTCTGAACCTCCCTTCACCTTGTTCCATAAGGACCGTGTCATTTTAAGACCAAATCCTAAGTTCCTTCCGAAGGTAGTATCGGAAATGACACTCACAGAACGCATTGTCTTACCAACTTTCTTCCGGAATCATTCTTCAGAAGCAGAACGAACATTGCATTCTCTGGACATAGCAAGAGTTTTAAAGTTTTATTTGCAAAGGACTAGAGAGTTCCGTTCTTCAAATAGACTGTTCATCGCCTTCTCTGGCCATACAAAGGGCCAGCATATTTCCAAACAAGGTCTGACGTGCTGGGTCTCTTCTTGCATCACCCACAGCCACCTAACGAAAGGCGACCCCCTTCCCAAACCACCCTCAGCACACTCCACCAGAGGGAGAGTGGTGTCAACAGCATTCCCCGCAGGGGTGGCCTTGAAGGACATATGCAGAGCCGCCACGTGGAGCACTCTGCACACGTTCGCTAAACCCTACTGCCTGGCTGAAGATACCAACAAAGAAACTGCAGTTGGACAGGCAGTGCTCTGCCATCTCTTTGCATAAGGTAGGACCAGCCTCCTTTTCCCACCTTTCCCTTAGTATGTAACCGTTGTGTTGCTGCATGGTAAAGGTTTGATCAGAGATATGTTTTCTGTATTTTGCATATATGGATATGATGGTGGCATGTTTTTAACTGGTTGGTATCCTATTCAAGCATCTGAATCTATGAAAGATCCAATGCTGGAGAAGTCTTAGTTACTTACCTGTAACTGTATTTCTCCAGCATTGTTATCTTTCATAGATTCACATGCGCCCACCCGCCTCCCCTGAGATGCTGCTCCTACGCTCAGCATCCATCATACTGTAGGGTCTACGGTTCAAATTCTGAAGATGGCTGCCTGGGGCAGAGCCTAAGCCCGCCACCTCATTGGTTGGTGTCATAAAGGACCAAAGTGAGGTGGAGGGACTACACAATAGAATGGCTCATAGGCTATAATAGCAATGTGTGTATATTAAAAAATGTTTAATAATTATTTTTATCACTGAGGATTCCCAGTCTGACGACGGGGAATATTGGAATATTCAAGCATGTGAATCTATGAAAGATACCTATGCTGGAGAAATACAGTTACAGGTAAGTAACTAAGACTTAATAATGTCAGTAATCATTTTCAGTGTGCAGAGAGTAAGGACCCAAAACACCTATTCTACCAACCACACTCTCTAATATCTATAATGGAATCATATAAATATTGCACATCTAGGCGACTTCACCCAAGAGATTGCACGCAACATCATGCTGCAATACAATCATTCATATTCAAAATTAAGGTTACAGCATCTCTAAAAATTTACTCAGCAGGTTTTAAAATATACTAACTCAAGGACCTAATAACATCATAGCACTATGCTTCCATTGCAATGAACCCATACTAATGTTTGGGGTTACAAAGATGGAAATCCATATTCATACAAGTTAAAGAATACGCAACATGGGATCCCGATCGTGGGCACCGCTTTGTTTACCAATCTGAAGTCATGCGCACACGTGCGTATGATGTCAGGCATTTTTTGGCATAATTTGTAATTCCAAGATGGCGCCCGCGTATGAAAGACACGCGGGTCGCACAGGATGATTCCTTCCAGGACTTCCTGCTACTAATTAGGTAAGTGAAATGCATTGGAGGGACAGGGTCTCCATGTCCTTGTCCCGTACTCCTTTTATCATGTGTGTTCTGTGGTATTTTCTGCACAGGAGTCCATGTGGGATGTCTGGCAGTGCAGCTCTTCCTCTTTTTGGTTGTGGTGAAGAGACCCTTGGGATACCCTTATGGCACCCATGGATGGGGGTACAACACTGTACATCTACTGTATGTTTGTGGGCACCTGTGTGTGCCCCTCAGAGCAGGGTATGGGCTGGTGGCAGCTCCATGCTGAATTTGACAGTTGCTCGGAGTATCCTCCATTTTGGGATACCCAGGCCCTGCCATTGGAATCAGTTGATTCCTGATAGGAGACAAGATGGCCCCTGTGGCCTCTTGCTTTCTATTGCCTGTTACCTTGTTTTCCCAAAGTCCTGGGAATCCCTGACTCTGTCCCTTCCCCTGACTGGCTGTTGGGTGGATGCTCCATATATGGTATTGTGGGGAAATCCAGGCCAGACTGGCTGGAGCCATTCTAATGAATGTATGTTGTGGGAACGCCGGTGGGGTGGGACCTGGGTGAATGGAGTGTGTGACCAATATACATTTCATGTTATGGGTGTCTGGTTTGTAGTGTGTGACACAATGGGCCTCATTACACGTTAGGTGGTAGGGGGTTAACGGGGACGGTAGAGCTGCCGGCCCCATTAACCCCCTACCGCCTCATTACGAGGTCTCCTTGCGGGACCCGCTAGGGATGCCTGGTAAAACCAGGTGTCCTTAGCGGGTCACACGAGCAGACCAGGATGCAAACAACGGGCCCGTCATTAACGGGCCCCTAGTTTGCATCCTCCCCGCGAATAGCGGCATGGCTACCTCCATTGTCGTAATGAGGCCCAATGAATGAGACAGCCCTGCCCGAACCTGGTATGAATACAGTGTGGTGTGCTGAGTGGCTGGGTACTTGTCCCAATCCACATTTCTTGTTGTGAGTGTCTGGATGGAGAAGAATGGCCTGAATGCACTGTGAGCCTGATTGACTGCCTGCCTGCATGAATGCCCTGCTGAATGATAGTCTGCTGAGCTTGGCCCAGCAGTGTGAATGAGAGACAGAACAGTATATCTGGGGATCTCTCACTTAATGGAATTGTTCAGAAGTTGAAGTCGAAACTTGCTTCTTACCTTGAAGACCAGCTGGAAGAGGAAGGCTTTGCTGCTGCTTTCCTTCGACGCAATCTGAAAGCTGTTGTGTCTCCACAAACTGATCCAAGAGAGGACCTGGCTACAAGACCTCTTCCCGAGCTACGAGGGACCATCGTGCACCAGCTAACCTTCACCAAGGCTCCCTGGAAGTCAGTCATCGAAAGGCTGCCGACTGGAGACGGGGACTGCAGAGGAATCTGAAGTGAAGCGCCACGTCGTCGAGGCCGTCGAAGACCATCACCGTCGACCAAGGTTCAGATGACCGATGTAACCTCGTCGACTGGAGCCTCAATGCTCCATTGCCTAAGACACTTTGAAATCAAGAACTCCCTTGCTCATCACCGTCAACCTCTTTGTCCCACCAGAGAAAGTCAATGCCGCTGCCGAACCAAGGAGAATCCGCCGGTGGGTTTCCCACCACCCAAAGTCCACAAAGATGCCGACGAAGATCCGAAAGCCAGCCGTGGTCGAGTCCCGATTGCCTATGCCGACGACCCGACGCCCTTGCTGGGCCTACGTTCTTCATTGACTCTTTGCGGGACGTCCATGATCGATCGCCGACGAGCACCGCAAAGGCCGAAGCTGCCTTTGACAACATTGTTCACCTTTTCTTTGAGGGATCTTGATGATCCGTGGCTCCTGCCTTAAAGGGAGTTCACTCAAGAAGGATCCGTCGACGACCTGTTGACGAACTCTGCTAAACCAGGTACATTGGGGGTAGTAGAACATTTTTAGAAGGGAACAAGACTCTGCTAAACAATATATGGACTTGGCTTGTCAGTAAATCTTATTTACAGGTTGCCCAGTTGGGGGGATCCTCTCACAGAACTGTGTCTTGTGGTAGGGACCCATTATTCTGCCAATTGCTTAACCCAACTTGTTTTCCTCCCATATCTGGTGTTGGTTCACATTGCTATTAGACTTGCATGTCATTTGCAACTGTCAGCAGTTGATGCATTTTAATGGAGTCAAGAGTTAACTGTGGTACCACATAGATATTGTGCATATTTATCATTATATTATTGCCTGAGCACAAAGTGCGTTATCGTGTGTGTATATAACTTGAACCTTATTTATATAAAGAACTGTGTTATCACTAAGATAGTGTGTGGACATTCCTTTGTGGGGGCTTAGGGACTACACTGTACTTAACCAGCCTGCATCACCTCCTGAGAGCTTAAGCCTTTATTGCTCGCCCAACGTTACCATATAGAGAATTTTGGCTGGGTTGCTCTGTGCTTCTACTACAGAAAACCCCCCTCCAGTCTTTACAGGGTGCTTGACTGATCCACAATCTCAGTAACTGTTAACAGCCAACATTAGGTCCTGTTTATAGTCAGGACACTAGTAGAAGTAATTACTATTTTGTATTTTTAACAAAGCTTAAATTCTGATCTCAATGTTACTTATGTATCTTTTGTTTGTTTAATTTGTTTCTGTCTGCCCATCTTGAACTTGCTATGTATACCTACATTTCATCACTGATTATGGTTTTCTATGACATTTTGTTAAATGGGTTTGACAATGACTACCAGCCTTGAGAAAGACCATTGGTCAAAACATGTCGGCTGGACCGTGGTTACTTCAATTAAAGAACATTTCTTTATGAGATCCAATATCATACTTCATTATTGCTGATATATTTCACTCTTATAGAACTAATGATTGAATACAGAGCATGAATGATTCCTGTTAGTGGTAATTATAATAAATCGTGACAAACTAAATACTTGTATGTGAGCGCAGACAGTTGGTCTAACCAAATTACGTGTTACCCTGACTATTGTTAGTTTTTTTACAAAGGTTTATGCTTTGGTCTGTGTACTTTAAAGCATAGTGTTGTGTTTTTTTTAATAATGTGTTTATATGATCTGTGATAGTACTTATTTCCCCCAAGATTTATCTGAGCCTACTTGTATTTCAATAAACCATTTATTTCTACAATACATCATGTTTCAGTGTTTCATTGGACCATATGTATATTCCAATTTCTTTGTACTGATTCTTCGGGAGTTGGAGCGATGCTTCTTCACTCCTGCCGCATTCAGCGTCTATCTTCTCGCGGCTCCACAGCTGCAGCGTCTCTCTCTCGCCTCGGTTGCCCGCGTCTCTGTTCCTGGTTGGCTCTAGCTGGTCTTGCTCCCTGTGTCTCTGCCACTGCTCATTTACGCCTCGCTGAGACCTCTCAGGCCCCTGTGGCAGTCTGCGTCACACTTTCCAGTCTTAGGGTTCCTTGGTACGGGACTCCTTCCCTGCTCCTCCAGCGTCTCCTTCCCTGCTCCTCAAGCGTCTCCATTCCTGCTCCTCCAGGGCTGGCTGTTCGACCCGGGAATGAGCCCTTCTTCCCTTCTCATCTTCCGCACTGCCTTTGGGCAGGTGTTCCGCATGTGATGGTTCCGTGGTGGGCTTTCACCTCCTTGCTTCACCTTCCTCGTCATAGTGATATTCTGCAGCAAGACTTGGGTGAGTGTCCCTCTTCCTTGTCCAAGTCTTATCAAAGATGCCCTCTGCTAAATCATAAGTGTTAGGGAGAATTCTCAGAAATGTGCTAATTCCCTTCTACCTTAGACACCTAGCTCTTTTTTGCTGGACTTTAGGGCTTTAAATTTATAACCTGGAGAGAGTGAGACCTTTTTCCTACTCATGTATTTTTCTGTGATTTGGACTCTGTGTTTCTTTTTGACTTTGGAGTGTGACAAACTCCATAGACATCATCTTTACATTGTGACATGCTTCAACTTCAGTGCAGTGACACAGGGAAGTCTCTTAGAATTCCCAAAGGTTTAAATACCTTCTCTTAGTGAAACTACTGTTTCCGAGAGCAGTGAAGTGAAATTGGCTTTTACTTACATTTTGTAACTTTCTAGACCCAGCACACACTATCTTACAATAGGGTGCTGGAGGGGTTACTTAGTATTCCCTTTGTCTAGTTTCTCATGTAACATTTTTATGTTACCCTTTCTACAATTTAGTGGCTGATGGCAGTGGTTTACTTTTTCCTACCATTGTGTGTTTCGACCACGGGCTGCAATTTCAGCTGCAGTAAAGCACCGATGGGTGCCCATTTCGTCAAAATGGCCCCAGTCTTCTTTTTTCACCATTTCTTGTTGGAAAGGTCCTTCTTGAGATTGACTCTGTGCGCCAAACCAGATTTGGTCCCTTTGTTTTTTTTGTCTTTGGAGCGATTCACTGGTGAAGCTCGCCTCTGGCTCCAGCGTGTCTGCAGGGCCAGGTAGTGAGGGAGGTGCCCAAAACTCCCTGTGCTTAATCCCCTTGGTTACAGGAATGCACCCAAAGGTGATTGGCTGGCTGGCTGTCCTTGGAGGACAGCCACCCTGCTGTGTGATTGACTGCTAGGCTGATCGCCAAGGTGATCAATGTTTGGCTGGATTGACCGCTGAACTAGCTAGTCATTTGTGGATACTGACTTGGAAACTGGCTCCGCCCCCTTACCCAGGAGTCTGCATAATCCAATTGCTGCGCGCCTCAGCGCGAAGTTGATCGCCAAGGTGATCGCTGTTTGGCTAGAGTGACCGGTGAACCAGGAAGTCATTTCTGGATACTGCCTTGGTACAGACTTTTAATTTGGCTTACGGACTTGACACATGTACTCTGGATGTTAATAGTTCCTAGTAACAACTTTATAGATAGACATACACCTTTAATGTGTATTTAACCTATATTCTCCTTTTGCAGGAAAATGACTCCGCCCCCTTATGCAGGAGTCTACATATGATGTGCATGCTGTGATATCGGATGCGGCTGTGTAAGGCGGTGCAGCTTGATGTTGTTTCAGTTCCTGTAGGGTCCCTTACTTGGATTCCTTTGTCCGGAGACCTGAGAGGTTGGAGAGTCGGAGCAAGCATGGCAGCGAAGTATGCAGCAGTGACTGTAGCTATGCGTGGAGCCCAATTGTTGTGTACATAACACGGCAGGGTTCTGCACGCTCACAGGGGCTTCTAGACCCTGCTCTCAGTTCACAGCCCGTCATCCCCCTCCTGCCACGCTCTTCCTCCCGCCGTTGCTCGCCTGTACCGTGGTGGTCAGCGTCGGCGTTCTGATACAGGGATTGGAGTACAGACCTCCAAACATTTCAGAGGGCTGTCCAGTCACGCGCTTAAGCGCTCACTTGGCTGTACGTCACTCTCTGCGGGTAAGCGAGTAACGCCGAGGTGTGTTTGCTTTTCAGGTGTATTGAAGGGACCGACTTTTCGGTGTCGAGAAAGCCTGGTGGTTAATCACTGGCCTTTTCAATCATGCCAGTGATGAAAACGCAGTTAGCAGCAGGTATCATCAAGGATACTGATTTGTACCCCACCACGAGTAGTGAGGAACCCCGGCCACCTCTCTCACTACTGATACCTCACAGGGATAGCAAGAGGAACAGTAACTACTTCTGAGGTACTACCGCTTAGTGCCCAACGTAGACTAAGGCTACAGCAAGAGCAGCTTGCTTGCGCCAACTTCTTGCTTATCAGTAAGAAATCCCAGAATGATCTGATTTTCGGGGGGAGGTTAACTTTGCTAACCCCTCAACACCACCTGGTACACCCCGACAGACAATATCAGCCATCTCCCAAGTCAACATAGGACGGTCTTATGGGATTGAGGATAAGAATAGTGAAGTGGACCATTTGGAGGGTCACACAATGATGGGAGTTCTTCCCGTGCTTGTTCAGCTAGAGACAAAGGGGGATGTTTCAGGATTAAATGTAACAGTCTTAGGACTATAAGACCTCAGAGCCATGGCGACTTCGCCAAGAGCAGTTCCGGAGGGAGCTGGGGGCCTGTGATAATATAAGGGACTTTAAGAAATGGGTGGCCTCTGTTGGTTCTAACTTGCCCACTACCTCTGTACCATTGCTAGAGACCCTGATTTCTTCGTAAATTAATAGAATGGACAATTCATCACAAACTTCACCTTCCAAGAAAAATAACTTCAAATGGATTGTTTGAATTCCTCATCTTAAGATATTTGTATCCCAGCTCTGCTGCTTCGGAAAAGTTTTTTCACCAGAGGGCGCTGTGTTCGAGGCCGCGGAGTCGAAGTCCCTCGAGAGTCGACGTCATCCGCTGTATAAAGGGCTCGAGCAGCACCCGTTACCTCAGTTCCGTTTTTCCGACGCAACTGCTTCGTGTTACGAACAGCGCATCAGATTTTTCTTTGACGATGTCTTCATCATCTACTCCCACCACACCCAAGACAGGGTTAAAAAAGTGTCAGAAGTGTGGTAGGAAAATGTCGATAACCGACCCCCATCGGAATTGCCTCTAGTGCCTCAGCCCAGACCATCAGGTTGACGAGTAAGGGTCCTGTCAGGCCATGTCTAACAAGGCTCTTAGGGAATGTAGAGGTAAGCTGGCGGTGGGGGAGGAGAAGTATTAGTCTTCTAAAAGACAAAAGGATTCGGATGAATCCAGTTGAAACTCTCGTCATGAGTCAAGGAGGCCGAGATCAAAGAGTCGCTCGGGGAAATCTTCCTCATCTTTGACTAAAAAGTCAAAAAGGTGACATCACAGGTCTTCTTCCTCCTCGTCCTCCTCTGAGAGGAGAGTAACTTATCCATCAAAGCACGATTCCCTAGGAAAATGGGAGGCCTTTCGGGCTTCGATGCTTAAAATATTCGAGAAAGCGGCCCAGACCCCCTCGAAGTTGCCGCGTGGTGATCATGCCTCTACCCACTCTAAAAGGGACAGAGGAAAATCTAAATCTAAACACGCGAGAGTTGAAAAGGAGTTGAGTGTCTTCAAGGGAAAGTTCCCCGACGCCTCGTACTAAGTCAAAGCCTCTGGTGCATAAATCGGGGCTAGCGGAATCGAAGTCGAAGCCAAAACTCGACTCGACACAGTCGACGACCATAGTGTTGAAACCGCTGACGAAAATGACGTGGACACCTTTGGCTGTATCAAAGCCTCCTTCAACACTGTGGAAGCCAGCGCCTTCTCGATCAACGCCTTCCACGCATTTATCGAGGCCTTCTTTGATTCCAAGACCCAAGTCGACGCCATTGTCCATACCTAGGTCGATTCCACCTTCTTTACCTGAAAAGATTTTGCACCCTCAACCTAGACAGGAATTTTTCAGATCCATGTCATCTATATATGAAGAACATTCATCTGAAGAGGATGTCACTTCAGCTGGAGTTAGGTTTGGAGCTAGAGAGGTCCCCGAAGAGCTAGTGGACCCACAGTCTAAAATAACAGATCTTTATGACTGTCTCCAAAATGCCAGTGGCTTAGACAATTCACCTGAAGTGGATTTTGAAAGACCAGACCCTACAGACCATGCTGATCCTAGTTATAGGAATCTTATGGGAAGGGTCTTTGATTTTATGGGTTGGAAGGCAGCTTCCCCAGATTTCGACCAGGATGACATGACTGACATCCTGAGTGAAGGTCCTTTAAAAGATCCTGTGCTTCCATTCCATAAAGCACTGCAAAAAAGGGTGATGGTAAATTGGAATACTCCTGATTCTATATCAGCAGTAAATAAGAAACTTGTACCAAAATATAGGCCATCTTTATCAGACCCAGAATATTTATTTATCTAAACATCCCTCCTTTGAAAGTTTACTGGTTCAAGCTGCAACCTCCCCTAGGCAATCAGCCTACATATCGATACCACCAGACAGGGCTGATAAAAAAGTTGATGCTTGGGCCCGGAGCGTTTTTTCTTCGGGCAGTATGGCCCTTAAATCTACTAATGTCATTTGCACATTAGCTAGATTTACATATACCCTGTGGGACTGCATGTCATCAGCGGCTGAACGCATCCCGTTAGGTGAGGAACGGGATGGTTTCCTGGCTATAGTAAATGATGGTAACGAGGCTATGGAGGAATGCCTTCAGTCAGGACTGAACATTGCGGATAGTGTAAGCAGGCCCATGGCATCTAGCACGGTCCTACGCAGGTTTGCATGGCTAAGGAAGTCTGGCTTTGCACCTAATGTGCAATCTAGATTACTTAACGGCTTGAGGTTGTTTGGCAGCAAGGCGGACGAAAGCTTGGAGAAGCTGCAGACCTCAAAAGCGGCAGCAAAATCACTTAGTGCCGCTATGAGGCAACCTCAACAACACTCTTACGCAGGCTCATCTTCCTGGAAGAGTCGCCCTATTTGCTTCTATTCCTCTTTTGGAAAACGGAGGGGGCAGGCCAGTCAGAGAGGTCAACAGAGAAAACCCTTTTCTGGTGGAAAAGGGAGAGGTGCTAGATCAGCCACAGCAGCAGCTAATACCTCCCCAGCCACTGCTGCAGCCGCTGCAAAGCCACTTTGAGGTCTTCACCCACAAGACACCGGTGAGAGGCAGAATCACTCGGTATCTGGACGAATGGCGGGGCATTACATCAGATGCCTGGGCACTAGAGATAGTGACCCATGGTTACTGTCTTCCTTTTCATCAAAGACCTCAAGATCATCCACCGGGAGCCAACTCTGTAAAATTTCCAGATCCACTCCTTGTGCAGGAGATTTTAACCCTGCTAGAGAAAGGTGCAATAGAACATGTACCTGTAGCGGAAAGGAACAAGGGCTGGTACTCCCCCCTATTTTCTAATCCCCAAAAAGGACGGAGGATTGAGACCCATCTTGGACTTAAAAAACATGAACAAGTTTCTCAGGAAGGACAAGTTCAAGATGGTGACCCTTTCTCAGATCCTTCAGGCTCTTCAGCTTCAGGACTGGCTGGTTTAGTTGGACCTTCAGGATGCTTACTTTCATGTGCCAATCCATCTCAAGCACAGAAAGTACCTGAGGTTCGCAATTGGTGGTTCTCCTTATCAGTTTTGGGTCATACCATTTGGGCTGACCTCTGCCCCGAGGGTTTTCACCAAGCTGATGGCGGTGGTGGCAGCGAGTATCAGAAGAAGGAGGATTCACATCTACCCTTATCTGGACGATTGACTAATCAGGGTGAGTTCACCCGAACGAGCCCAGGAACATCTGGCCTTGACCTGCCACTTCTTACACAGTCTGGGCTTCTCCCTCAATTCCAAGAAGTCACAAATGATTCCAAGCCAAAAACTCAAATTCATCGGAGTAATCCTGGACACTTCCTCAGAGGGAAAGCCTCGCCTCCCGAGGAGAGAGTTCACCACATTCTGCAGATGGTAATGCAGTTTCAAAATGCCCAACATCTACCGGCATTCGATTTTCTAAGGTTGCTAGGCCTCATGGCATCCTGTATTTTTCTGGTGCCAGAGGCCAGATTGAGGATGAGATCCCTTCAATGGGCCCTCAGGACTCAGTGGTCCCAGTTTTTGGGGGAGATGTCAGATCTTCTGCAAGTTTTGACCAAAGTGACTCAAGATCTCCTATGGTGGGCTTGCAAGGAGAATATCCTCATGGGGGAACTTTTTTGGCAACCATGGCCGGAGATAACGGTAGTGACGGACGCCTCACTCACGGGGTGGGGAGCCCACACCAACGATCTAACAATCAGTGGTCGTTGGTCTCCATCGGAGTCCAAACTACACATCAACCTTTTGGATCTGACGGCATTCAGACTAGCGCTGAAGCCCTTTCTGTCCTCTGTACAGGGAAAGAATGTTCTGATAATGACGGACAACACAGTGGCCATGTACTACCTCAACAAAAGAGGAGGCGTAGGATCACTCCCACTGTGCAGAGAGACAATGCAGCTCTGGTTCTGGGCAATGCAAGAAGGAATCTCTCTATCGGCAGTTCACCTAGCTGGAGATCTAAACACAGCGGCGGATGCTCTGAGCAGGCAGAGTACAGTCTCCCACCAATGGGAGCTAGCTCAGGAAGTCCTTCAAGAGATCCTCAAGTGGATCTGTTCGTGACCGGGCCAACCGGAAGTGCAAACTGTACTGCTCAAGGGAATTTCCTCCAAGAGGAGCTCTAGGAGATGCGTTCGTGGTGGACTGGGTATTTCCACTCCTCTACGCGTTTCCTCCAGTCCCCATGATTCCTCAGGTAATCAGGAGGTTGAGGAAGTTCAGGAAAACCATGATCCTAATTGCCCCAGGGCGACGTGGTACCCAGACCTTTTGGACATGTCCATCTTCTCTCGCAAGAGGAAGGTCAGGTTCTCCATCCAGAGATAGAAGGATTGGTACCTCCCTGATGACGTAATGGAGATTTTGCTTTCGGCCAGAAGGCCAGCAACAAAATCCCTGTATCAGTGTCGTTGGAACAAGTTCAGTAACTGTTGCAGGGATAAGAACGTGGATCCATTTCTTTGTAATACTCCAACAGTACTTTCTTTTCTCTTACATTTAGCCAATTTGGGGCTCCGAGTTGGTACTATAAAAGGATATTTGGCAGCGCTATCTATTTTTAAGCACTCATCGGAAGAGGCGTCCTATTTTAAAATGCCTTTAGTCATTCAATTCTTGAAAGGGCTGACAAATGTATACCCTCCAAAACCTTTTCAGGTGCCCATCTGGGATTTAAATCTAGTCTTAAAATTTCTCATGTGTGCCCCTTTCGAACCTTTACATTCTTGCCCATTAAGACTTCTCACTCTTAAGACATTTCTGTGAGTGGCTATAACATCAACCCGCCGGGTAAGTGAGTTGCAGGCACTGTCTTGTAAGCCTCCTCACACCATTTTCCATAGGGACAAGGTTATTCTAAAAGTCAAACCATCTTTCTTACCTAAAGCAGTTTCTGATTTTCATCTGTCACAAAAAAATTGTCTTACCTTCCTTTTATCCCCTGCCTCACGCGAGTAAGGAAGAGGAAAGATTGCATAGAGTGGACCCAAAAAGGGCTCTCAGTTTCTACAGATTGGCAAATCTTCGACAATGTGAAAAACTATTTGTTGGGTATACTGGGCACAAATTGGGCCTTGCAGTGTCTAAACAAACTCTATCCAGATGGATAATTCTAGTAATTTCTGAATGTTACAAATTGCTGGTAAAGAGCCTCGGGATAGATTAAGGGCTCATTCAACCAGAGGCATGGCAACGCCCACGGCTCTTCAGAGGAGTGTCCAGGTGCAGGATATTTGTGCTACGGCCACCTGGTCGTCAATACACACCTTTGTAAAGCATTACTGCTTGGACTCTACTTCATATCAAGGAGGACTATTTGCAAAGGCTGTCCTTCATTCAGTCCATAATTCAGTCCCTTCTCCAGAATTACACTGCTATGGGAGTCTATCATAAGATGAGGAATACGTGGGAGGACACAATCCATTCGAAGAACAAGTTACTTACCAACTGTAACGTTTTTTCGATTGGATGTTCCTCACATGTATTCCTCATCGACCCTCCCAACATACCCCTCTGTACAGTTTATGCCACTTGCACTCTGACTTCCTTAAGAGCCTGAAGACTTTAAACCTGATCAGCTGATGCGACCATGAACACGGTAAAACAGAACTGAGGTAATGGGCGCTGCTCGAGCCCTTTATACAGCGGATGACTTTGACGCCCGACGGCGGCTCTCGAGGGACTTCGACTCCGCGGCCTCAAACACAGCACCCTCTGGTGAAAAAACTTTTCCGAAGCAGCAGAGCTGGGATACGAATATCAGAAGATGAGGAATACGTGGGAGGAACATCCAATCGAAAGAACATTACAGTTGGTAAGTAACTTGTTCTTCTGTGACCCCCATGCAGTCCACATAGAGTACTGTGCTTCTGGCGTGCCCCATGGGGGCAAGAGTGTCACCCCTGCCTTAGGACGGGGGGGTCAAAGCCGTGCGAGAAACTGTCACATCACTCACAAAGCCATCCCCTACCATGGACCGGCAATCCGGCAGGGACATTCGACAAAGAAAACATAAAATTTACAAAATTGTGGATACTAGTTCTAGGAGTTTTACCCTGGACCCCAGGAATCTTATAATTACTAATATGCCTAGGGCATCCCAAATTGAATACCGGGAAGCCTTAAAAAACAGAATATTATCATGGTTTAACAACGTATTGGGCCCTAATCGTGTGAGAACATGTGGCCTAAAGGTCCTCCGTAGAACACAAATTGACAAGTGGTGTTCCGTTGTCAATACTGACTGTATTGTCATTTGCTGTGGATCCAGTAGCCCACTGATGTATTTAAATAGATGTTTAATCTTACCACATGTATGTTCATCGACTAATCTTAGAATTGTGTTGAATTAATTAGGGAAGGGTAACAGTCTAGAATAACAGCTGTGTCTTCGTTCTAGCTTTGATGCATAACCACTGTCTCTGTAGCACTTTGGCCTTTTTCAATCTTCCCACTGCATACTGGCTAAATCAGGGGTTTTGATATTACTGTTTGTCTTGTCCTGTTCTTGTTGTGTGATCTGTATGATTTATGTTAAGCGCCTTGACGCCCGCAGGCTTTTCGGCGCTATATAAGCATACAGATAAATAATCCAATAGCTGCACACGCCGATCGCGAAGCCGATCGCCAAGGTGATCGCTGTTTGGCTGGAGTGACCGCTGAACCAAGAAGTCATTTGTGCATACTGCCTTAGTACAGACTTTTAATATGACTTCCTAGTAACAACTTTATAGATAGACATACACCTTTAATGTGTATTTAACTAATATTCTCCTTGTTGCATGAAACTGGCTCCGCCCCCTTATGCAGGAGTCTACATAATCCAATTGCTGCGCGCTTCCGAACGCGCGCCGATCTCCAACCCGATCGCCAACCTGATCACCAACCCGATCTCCAAGATGATTGCTGTTTGGCTTTTCGGCTGAGCGGCCAGCGGGCAGCGTTATAGTTTAGTGCTTTGGAAGCTTTGTACTCGTACGCTCTTTTGGTGACGTAGATGTCTGCTTATTTTCTGTGACTGCTGTGTTGCGGTTAAGAGCACTCACTTCAATTCTAATACGGTTGATTGCTTATTGCCTTCTCGCAAGTTACATTGCTACTGTGTCCGAGAACTGGTTGGGAGAGGGTCTGGCAATACAAGTGTTATGGGGGTCTTTATACCTCTCTGCCTGTGTCGGTGCTTGCCAGTTGATTGTCTGGCAACCGAGAGTTTCTCGTGTGAAGTGCTCCTGTGGTGTGAGCATATTATTTGCTCCTCGTTTAAACGTTACTTTGTCAATAGTACATGAGGACCTGTTGCGAACGGGTATGGTAATAAGAGTGCTACGAGTGATATGAGGTATATTGGGTCTTCTTGCATTCTGTGCCCAAGTTTGTGGACGTTTGTTGAATAGTTGGCAGGCTCGACTTATTTACACCGAGTACTTTACTGGTGCTAGCATATAACTAGCCTCTTGTTTTGTTGGAACGTTAGAGACGTTACCTTCGTGGTACCGTGGCTTAACGTTGGCAACACGTATGTTTGAGTGTTGTACCCTCTTGACTCCAGCTGTGCTCTTACTTTCTTCTTTCTATTGTGGTACATGGGTGTCTGCTGTTCATGCACTGTTGTTGTATCACGGCTGCTGCCTATCAGTCATTATAGCTTGATAGTTAAACAGCTTCAACGTTTCCAATTATCTAATCATGGTTGGGGGTCTTCATAGTGGACGTGTTTGCAAAGATCCAATCGTTAAATAGGCTATTATGACTGATACTGTTCGACATGAAAAGGCCATGAATAATGAAGATATAATCACTCCTGATTAAATAGTTGAGCCATATAGAGTGCCTTCGGCAGAAATGGTTACCTCACATGACAATAATGTGGTGGTCGACAAGATTGATATGATTTGCCAGGAAATGGCTTGCGTGTATGAACATGCACAAATGCAAAGGATGCACTCTTTTCCTCTTCAAGAGGCCCTTGACATTGATTTTGCAGTACGTCAAAGTATGGCAAATTCAAACAATACTGGTTTATTTTCTAATCCTGTGGATTTTCTTAGTAAATCGATATCTGATGTCTCAATGCTAGCCCCAGTTGTAATGGCTGAATTGGGCAAAAGAGTGCACCTATCCTTAGGGCCATCTACTCCAGTTGTTGCACCTATAAGCGGATTTGATGAAGTCCACTTCCACAATAATAGGCATAGATAGGACACTCCTACATGTGACACTCAGCCTCGTGTTATGCAGAGTTTCACGAATGTATCTACTCTAGAGCTAGCTCCCCTAACTTTAACAGTATGAATGATGTAAACGATGATGCTAGCTATACACGTGAACATCGCGATTGTCAGAATCATACAAGTCCTAAGCAGGCACCTTTCAGTTGTCATGAAGCCCACTTTAATGCCTTGATGGTTTATTCTCTTCTGTCGCATGATCTAAACAACCCTGAATACACGTTCCCTGTCCTAACCCAAATATTAAATTTGTTGGATAAAGGGCACAACATTACACATTATGAGCTGAGAGATATAACATTGTAAATGTCCGACATTCTAGCCAAATTGAATAAGCTTGAAGGTTTATGTGCGCACAAGAAACTATTATGGCCATTAGCACATAAAAAAACAATTCTTCTAGTATGGTGCAATTGACTTCAACCTCCTCTCAAACCACGGGGACTGATTTACGTGTCAGCTCAACACAAACCCTTCATGGCAAAGATTTGGAACCTTCATCCAATAAATCATAAGCGCAGGGCATAAAAAATTCTGCAACTTCATACACAGGATCGGAGTGTGTTGAATCAAGGGACTTATGGTTTAATGTCCTCTCTAATTCAGCAAAAATTGGAAATGTACAAAGTCAACTTAAAACTGTAAACTTGCCATCAACCTCTAATCAATCCAATGGTTGTTTGCACATGCAGGACAAATTCCTAGAGATAGTCCCGATGTGTGATCAGTCAGACAGTCCCTCTGTCTTGACTGATCTAATTGATCAGCAGAAAGAGGGAATTGCTCCTGACAACGCAGCCCGGGGGGTGCCAGATGAGTGTGTGGACGAGAGCCCATCTAAGTATTATTTGTCGCGAAAATACAAACAGATGCAAAATAGAGCACTTAGAAGAAGGGCTAACAGAAAATTTCAAAAAGTAGAGCTAGCAAAGAAACCAAAACACCTAACTCTGTCCAAAATTAAAGGACCTAATTCGCACATCAAAAACGTATGCAATTTGCCTAATGAAGAGTGTGTGGTGGATTTACACCAGCTTAATGATGAGAGCAGAGAAGCGCTTCAAATAAAAGAAGCCGCGCCTATAATTTCCAGTACGTCAGACATGACTTCTAAAGCAAAAAACAAATAAATAAAAAAAACAAAAAAAGGGTCTGACTGAGTCGGGCAGTAGTGATGATGTATTGTCCATTGAGCCATCCTTCTCGAAGGTGAGGAGAATAAAAAAGTGGGCACTAACCCACCCGCTATCAAACCATTGAGTAATCCTGAAATTAACCCTGTCTAGCTCATCAAAGCCAGCCCCAGCCACTCTAGTAGGTGTGGTGGATAATAACCCGATCACATGTGCTAACCCAATAGGACCCACCTTGGAGGATGGGCCTCTGACTGCTCCTTTGTATGAAGGGGGGTAGGTGTCGTTAACGTCCCAATACCGGCCAATGTTTGTGAGTGTGGCGAAAAGGAAGGGCATGCTGTTGAGTCTCCTGTAATTAATTTTACTGTTGAAACAACTAACATAATTGGATGGCTAAGTAATCATACCATTAATGGCAAGCGCAGAATTAACCATTCTTTTATCCTGTGTGCGTTTAATAATATTCCATCATGGAGAATTTTGAATTCCGAGGATATTGATTGGATTACGCTGAGCCTCACGAATAACAACGGCATGATATCCCAATTTCATTCGGCTATCATCGCTAAATTGGTGTGTGAACATTGAGTGGATCTTATTCAAATAGGTCTAACACTGCATCTGTTCCTCTCCAGTGGGGTTGCCACTAAATTTGTTGAGACCCAGGATAAAGTAAGCGAGGTACCTATATACCCTTTGACATCTCACACAACCCCCAATCTAGCCAACAAATCCATTATGGCTCAACTTTTATCTCTGTCAGCAGTTATAAAGGACTGGTTGTGGCTGGAGCCTTTAGCAAAAAGTCTTATATCTGACAAAAGCTCTACATCAGTAGCGTAGCCAAGCATCAGTCACAATTGTCTGTTGGAATTCTTGTGGGTACAGCAATCTTAACTCTTGGATTAATTCAAGCTCTTTTAACACCCAACTATCGATCATGCTTTTCCAAGAAACTATGAAATTACATTTTATATCAATGGTTACACCACATACTCTGCATTAGCAAACATTGGGAGTTCTGGTAGGCCGTACGGGGGCTTAGCCATTTTGGTCAACAATCATTTAGAGACATCATCAAAGCTGGTGATGGCCTTGGATGATATTCTGGCATAGACCTAACGTTCTCTGACGTGAATAATGCCTCGTATTTAATAATTTGCCTGTATTGAAATCCCGTTAGAAGATCATTGGCGCAAATGTACCTACATTTAGAAGTGATTCTTGAAGACGCATTCTTGCAGAATTTGAAATATAGGATTCTTATTGGTAGTGATCTGAATTCTCTCTGCATTATCAACTCGTCATAGTTAGTGTACAACTCTTCCTCCAATGCTGAATCTATATCCGCACGCAGAGGCAACAGTTGGATTGACTTTTTTTTGCAATGTTACATCCATTTTGTAGAGAGGGTTCATGATGATCTCCCTTATAATTGGCATAGTGGTGCCAAAACGTCATATACTACTTTGCAGTATCACTAATTAATGTATGTAAGCCGTTGCCCATCATCTCCCCTGGTCTTGGGGATCACCTTATGAGCTCTCTTTCTATTAATGTGTCCCCTTCTTCACACTGCACACCACGTAGAATTTCTAGAGATTGATTGCTCTACTCTGTATGTTCACTCGAACTCCAGTTTATGCAATAAGTTAAATAATATGATCAAAAAAGATAGCATTTTGGACACCAGTGATCAGAAGCTCGGCCCTCATGTTCAGCCAGCGGAAGACAGAAATACTCTTCTAATCAAAGGTATGCTCGATAAACTCTTCTGTAATCGACCAAATGCGAACAATCGACATAACCACTCTTATAACAGAGAAGTGTGGAATTTGAAATGTCAGAAAAACAAGCGATCTCAAATTTCTTGACTTACCAATCGATCTTTATCTATGTTATGTTATTGTTATGTTATTTTTGCATTTATATAGCGCCTTATGTACCATTGGTATGATCTCAAGGCGGATCTGCAACTTCTATAGAAATAAATGCAAATCCATCAAACAACATTTTCATATTGTGGATAACCAAAAGATTATATCTTCTCTATGTGCTAACAACAAGAGATCGGTCTGGGCAACTTTAAGGAAAGTGTCCTCTAAAGTCCAAGATAACTTGGCCAAGTCCATATCTGGCGAACTATGGACCACATATATCACAGAAAAATGTCAAATGCCGCCTAATTTCAGCAAAGTGCGGGTTATTAACTGTACTATGGTAAATCTTAGTGCGTGTCCGTGGTCTGTAGCAGATGTAGAATGGGCTATATCGAAATTTAAATATTCTAAAGCCCCTGGCCCTGACGGTAGTCCAAACATGACCCCCATCTATGGGCTTCGATATTAAAGATCAAATTCGATAATATCTATCTCTCAAATAATCTACCACGATCTTGGCTTACAGCCATTATTGTCCCCATTTTTAAAAAGGACGATGCCTCGTCAAAGGTTTTTGCCATCTTGATTCTAAGTGAATTGGTGATCTACATAAAGAACCATAACATCTTATCCCATTTTGAGGTCGATTTCCGTAAACAAATGGACACGGCCTTAAATGCCACAATTTTAGCGCACATATTAGAAAGAGTCAAACTGGTGAACACAGGCCCGGTTTATATGGCACCCTTAGATATGTTGGCGCCGTTCGACTGCATTATTCGCAATCTTTTATGGGCTAAAATGTTGAGGCTTGGTTCTTCTCTTCAGCTAATTCTCTTACCCTCCAAATTACACTCCAATACCAGTTATATGGTAAGAGTTAATGAACAGGGTGCTATCACTAAGCCTATTCCCACTTGTGTGGGCGTTAAGCAGGGTTGTAATTTAGCCTCTACGCTGTTCAACCTCTACTTAAGCGATATGGATAACCTATGGGATTTGAGGGTTAGTTTTCCTGTGAGACTTGGTAAGCTTAACCTTCATTGGTTAGTCTTCGCCGATGATATCCTTTTATTCGACAGAACCCCCTTTGGACTCCAGGTGAAATTACATCTTTTTGCGCAGTACGTACATGACTTAAATCTTCACTCTAATGCTAGCAAATCTAAGATTGTTATTTTCAATAACATGAAAAGGAAAATCTCATCATTTACCTGGTCTATTGATGGACTACCGATTGAACGTGCAGCTTCGAGGGGATTGGGTCCTCCGACGTATTCCATATCTATGACATGTAATAACCACAGCTGTGCTGCTTCGGAAAATCTTCAGCGTCTGCGTCGATGACGTCGATACGCCACCCTCGAGGACCTCCTCCGACGGCTGACGTCACTGGATGTTATAAGAAGGACGCACGACGCCCGTAGTCTCAGTTCTGTTTTTTCCGCAAACGTGTTCACTTCAGAGATCTCGGCTCCCCTCGACTCTTTGGAGTTTCTGTTCTTTCTCGGTTCTTCGAACCTGTTCGTATTGTGAAGTATATTCTTCATGAAGATGTCTACCTCGTCCTCCACCCCGCGTCCGGGCTTTAAGAAGGGCGGGGACTGTGGGTCCAAGATGTCGGTGACGGACTCGCACGACACCTGCCTCTGGTGCCTCGGGGAGGCCCATGACACGGATGACTGTGTCGACTGCCAGTCGCTCACGTCCAAAGCCTTGCGGGAGCGCAAGAATTGTTGTCGGTAGGTAAGATGTCCAAGCCACGGAAGTTGAGGTCTTCGGGGCTTTCGACGGACGATTTGAGGGGCGACTCTGCGAATTGTCGTCGGAAGTCCAGTGGGTCTCGGTCCCGGAGTGGGTCCCGCCACTCCTCTGCCTCTTCAAGGCACTCCCGGAAGCGCCATCATCGGTCGCCTTCCCCGTCCTCATCCGAGGACTCCGCCAGTCGGCGGGTCGCTTATCCCACCAAGCATGCAACGCCCGGGGGCGTGGCTAGGAAGCCATGTGAAAGGACGTGCCTGTACGGGGGCTCCCGAAGATCCGCACATTATCCGACTGAAAACAGTGCAAGGACCGATGCAATTTGGCTGAGACCGATATGACTGCGCGCATGAATCTCGGGTGAACGTGAGGTTATGTTTCGACACGGGCCTGCACCGTGAGAGCGCAACAAAAAGCTAAAAGAAGATCTGGAGGCGAGAGTGCGTTGAACGAGAAAATGGCCGCCGCCGCCGCCGAACGAAGGAACAAAGGGGTGCTTGATCTGGGCGCCTGTCGGTCGCACTGGAGCATAGTGATGGTGTAGGTGCATGACGCGGGTGCATCGAGGTCATTAAGGACACCCAGTCCTGCGAGGCCGACGGCGTGGACCTGGGAAGGGAGCAGGGCCTGATCGAAGATACTTTATACCCGGATCGTGCGGTGTGACCGGGAACTGTGCCCCGGGCCCTTTGTGGCCTAAAGTGGACCTCAGAGGATGAGACGCGACCTGGCCTAGCTAGGTAACAGACAAGATGGCCGGGGGTGCCGGAGGACAGAGGAGCTTAGTGTCAGAGAAGTGGTGATAACAACGGGGCACCCGCAGAGCGCACTGTGAAACCCTGCCTCAGATCCGAGCGGGGATTGAAGAACGTGAGACATGTCTAACAAGCCCCTGAGAGCGAAGACCAAACAGCACACGCTCGACGAATACGCTAAAACGCCTCCCGGCCCAGACGGAGCCAAAAGCAAGGACAAAACGCAAGCCAAGGAAATGGCCGCCGGGGGTGCGAACCACGAGGTCCTCGCTGCGATCGCAGACCTGAAAGCGACCTGGGAGACCAAGCTCCAGCTCGCTGTGGCTGAACTGAAGACCGCAATGGAACTCCAGGTCGGGGCAGTGCAGGAGGACGTGAACCTCCTAAGGCAGGACGTGCGTACCCTGGCAGAGCGTACAGAGACTTTGGAGAAAGAATTGGGCCCTACCGCGGCGGACTGCGCTGTGCATAAGCGTGAACTCCATGCCCTGGTGCAACGCGTGGGCAACTTGGAGAGTAGGGCGGAGGAGGCAGAAGGGCGCGCCCGGAGGAACAACATTCGCATCGTAGGCCTGCCGGAGGGAACTGAGGGCCACAATCCAACGGAATTTATTGAAAACATGCTACTGCAGGAGATCACGGGAGGCACCCTGTCGCAGGGTTTTGCGGTTGAGAGAGCGCACAGGGCCTTAACTAGGAAGCCACCACCGGGAAACCCGCCCAGGCCAGTGATAGCTAAGATCCTTAATTACCGGGACCGAGAAAGGATCCTTGAACACTTCCGCAAGGGAGGCACAATACAACGAGGAGCGGCGAATATAACGGCCTATCCCGACTACACCCTGCAGGTACAGCGCAGCCGTATGAACTTCGGAACGGTGAAGAGGAGATTGCGGGAAGCGGGGCTTAAATACATGTTGCTCTATCCGGCCAAACTGAAGGTTTTCTTTCAGGGCAAGCTACTGTTCTTTGTCACCCCGGAGGATGCTATGGAGTGGTTGGATGCACACAACTGCCCTCAGGAGTCAGATGTTCAGACGGCCGGTGGAAAATAAAGGACGAGATAAGTAACGCTGTAGGCCCGGTCGGGTCATGAACATTGGGACTAGATTATAGTCACTGAACTCGCTTGAGAACATGCGCGCGTCAGGGGTTATGAAACGTGGTCCTTGCGCGGACATGGTTGCGAAGTTGTGGAGCCGCCTGAAGCCACCCTTCACACCCCCTTTTTGTGTTTAGTTTAGTCACTGTTAGTGGGGTGACACCCTGTCGGGTTCTCTATTTGGGTTTCCAAGGAGGACCGAACACAGGGATGCCTGAGATCCAGGGATGGAGCTGGGCAGTGGTTGGGGGTAGGGGTTTGGGGGGGAGTTTTAGTTTTTGTATGAGCCTGAGGGTGAAACCGGGAGTGGGTGTTCGCAAAGTGGGGAGGGATTGCCTTGGATGGGGGGAGGAAACTACTGATAGGCCATGGGAGACCTTAGGATACTAACGTGGAACGTTAGGGGGCTTAACAGTTACCTCAAGCGAAATAACCTCAAGCGAAGTACTTGTAGTAACCTCAAGATACTACAAGTCATGTTGTATCTCAAGAGGCAGAAGATAGACGTAGCCCTGCTACAGGAGACACATCTAAAGCGAGAGAAACTGGAGCTGGTAGGGAGGAAGTGGAAGGGAACAGTGGTAGGATCAACGTACTCCGCCTATGCCAGAGGAGTGCTGGTGTGGGTGGCGCCACACGTCCCATTCAAGCTAATTGAGGAGGTTGTGGAGGAGGATGGGAGGTTGGTTATGGTGAGGGGGCTAGTAGAGAACAAAGTAGTGTGCATTGTAAATACATACGCGCCTAACCAGGAAACGGCGACATATTTTAGGACGCTGTGCACCAAGCTCAGTGTTGGGATGGGGGGCACGGTGATATGGGGTGGTGACTTTAATTGCGTGTTGAACCCCAAGGAGGATAGGTCGGATGACAAGATGGCTGGGCCCGGTCCGGCGGCTAGGGTATTGCAGACGCTGCTGGCGGATTTTGGCCTAGTTGATGTGTGGAGAGCGAAACACCCGAGCGCGAGACAATACTCGCACTATTCGGCTCCGCATCTACTGCACACGAGGCTTGACTACTTTTTCACCACGCCAGACATAGTCGCGGAGTGCGACCATATAGAATACAGGGCGAGGGTCCTCTCTGACCACTCACCCCTGGTCATGCGATGGCAACTGTATTCCCCACGAGCGCGTATACCAACATGGCGCCTAAGGGCGGAGGCGCTCAAAGACCCCGCCTTCAGAGAGGATATTAGGGAAGAGATAATTGCTTATTTTGAGGTGAATAAAGGGAGCGTTAAGTCGGCTGGCACCTTATGGGAGGCCTTTAAGGTCGTAATGCGGGGGATCGCCATTGCGATGTCTACGGGATTGATGGGGGGAGTCCTGGCGGATTTGCATAGAGCTGAGACTGCGCTGGAGGAGGAGTTGAAAGGTGGTGGGACAGATGCGGAGGCGGTCTCTAAATTGCAACAAGAGTGTGCGGAACATTGGGACAGGCTCTGTAATTTGAATTATAGAAAGTATACTGAGAGACTGCATGCGGGGGGAGATAAAACGGGCCGACTCTTAGCTTGGCTGTACAAGAGTGAGACCCCACGATCCCCGATCAGAATGGTAACCAATGAAAAGGGGGAGGAGGTAGACACCCAAGAAGGCGTGAACAGGGCATTCGTGGAATACTATAAGGTCCTATACGAAGATTGCGAGGGGGGCAGCCAGGAGGAGATAGACGAAGTGCTGGAAGATGTAGGCTTGCCCAAGGTCAGCGATGAGGAGCGAGAGGAGCTGGATGCTCCGATCACCCTGGAAGAGCTGAAGGAGATTGTGAGACAGTTGCCCACTAGTAAGACCCCAGGGGCAGATGGGTTCCCCAGTGAATTTTATAAAGTTTATGCAGAGGAAGTGCTCCCGCCCATGTTGGAAATGCTCAACGAAGCGTACGAGATGGGATGGTTGCCGGAGTCACTTAGGGAGGCGATTATAATACCGCTCCCCAAGCCAAATAAACCGGAACATGATTGTGGCTCCTACAGGCCCCTGTCGATGTTGAACCAAGATAGTAAGATCCTGACAGATGTCCTGGCCACTAGAATGCGTAGAGTGATCGGCAGGTTGATCCACCCGGACCAGACGGGCTATGTCCCTAATAGGAACATCACTCACAACCACAGGCGCCTCCACAGGGTGGTCGAGTGGGGTGGTGGTGAGGACGGCGAAATGGCGATAGTAGCATTGGACGCGGTTAAGGCGTTCGACTCTGTTCGATGGCCTTGGCTGCTAGCGGCTCTGAAAGGGTACGGGATGGGACCAGGTTATGTTAGGTGGGCCGAGATGTTATACAGTGCACCACTGGCCAGGGTCCGTACGGGCGCAGTGGTGTCAGAGAGATGGCAGTTGGGCAGAGGCACTAGGCAGGGGTGTCCTTGGTCCCCTATGTTGTACATCCTGGCCCTGGAACCCTTGGCGATTTACCTCCGGCAGCAATATGGCCCGGTTGGCATCGAGGTGGGAGGAGAGTGTCACCTTATATCCCTGTATGCGGATGATATGCTGTTATACCTAAGATACCCAGAAGTAAATTTGCAGTATGTCTTAGAGGTGATGGGGAGATACGCCTGGTTGTCCGGTATAGCGGTAAACTCTCAGAAATCCACTCTATTTCCGCTGGGGGGCTATGTGGGGACTCCAGTGGAGAGGTTGCCAGTGTTGCAGATCCCGTGGGCGACGAGATCCTTTAGATACTTGGGGATTGATGTGTATCATACGACCGTGGAAGAGCACAAGCATAACACTGAACTTGCTGTGGGGAAGATCGAGAAATGTATGAGGTTCTGGGAAAGATTGCCACTAGCGATGATGGGCCGAGGAGCCATGCTTAAAATGGTGGTGCTGCCCAGGCTTCTGCATTATTTTAATAACATCCCCTACATGATTCCTAAGAAGTTTTTTGTGAGGCTACACAGTGTTTGCAGAGAATTCCTGTGGCACGGCATGCGCAACAGAGTCGCATTGTGGAAGCTGCAGAACTTCTATGAGAAGGGCGGAATCAAGCTGCCGAACTTTGAGGCATATTATGTAGCAGCGCAGCTACAATATGTGTCCAGGTGGCTCTCTGATGAAGAGACCCCTGAACACAGGCTGTTTGGGAGGGATTGCTCCCCTTTTTACTTGCGAGAGGTGATCTGGGTGGTTAATGCATGCATGAGGGAGCGGCCTAGTATGCTAGCTTTGGGACGGAACATGTGGAAACGGGCCTGCCGGATGATGGGCAACCCTTTGCCGTGTGTATTGCAGTTCCCATTGGTCGCACTGGCGAGGGGAGATGGGCAGCTCAGGGCAACCATTCGGAAATACTGGGAGTCAGTGGGGTTGGTCACCATGGGAGATATTTGGCAGGATGGGACCATCTCGGAGTTCGAAGAATTAGAGGCAGGGTCGGGACTGCACAGGGGTCAATATATGACATATCACAGGATAGTGCAGGAGATCCGGAATAGGTGGCCCGAAACTACCCTGGCCGATGAACCGGATGCCCCGGCGGAGATACTATATGACACATCGGAGGGCGGGCACGAGGTCTCTAGGTTGTATGAGATGCTGATGATGAAGGCTGGGAGCGATTTAGGGCACTTGAGACTGGAATGGGAAACGGAGATGGGGGCCCCGATGACAGATGGGTTGTGGGAGCGAGCCCTTGGGTATCATAAAAAAGTATCGAGAAATGCCAGGTTCAAGCAAATACAGCTTTATATAACGCACAGAGCATACCTGACCCCTTTGAGAATATCCAAATTTCGGGGTGTTGGACGCCAGGCGTGCCCCAAGTGCGACGAGGAGAATGCAGACATGATACACATGTTTTGGGCGTGCCCAGTAATTGCAAGCTATTGGGGCGAAGTGGCGCAGAAGCTGGCAGGAAAGGGTGTTACACTCAAAGTGGATTCAGCTTGGGCCTGCTTACTGGGGGGATATCCCAGAGCGCGTAAACTTAGACATGTCGATAAATTGAAAGATCTGGCTTATGTGCTTGCTAAACGTAGGATTGCTATGGGTTGGAAGGAGTGTCATAAACCACGAACGGAGGTCTGGTGGAGGGATCTCCAAAAATGGGCGGAGGCCGAGACGGCTGTGTGGCGAGATGCCAGTACCGCAGGGGAGGACGAGGAAATGTGTTCTCTTGCGGCATGGAAACTGTTGATAGCTGAACTGTTTGGAACGGGGTCAGCTTCAATTGACTCTGAGAGTGCTGACGCCCCCTCGCCCACAGCGGATACCAATGGCGAACAGCATACAGGCTCATAGGGGGGAGGGATGGGGATTGCAGTGTTGTTTGTTGTTTAACGTGTTTATTTATGTTCAAGTTGTAATGTTGTGTGGTTTATACATATAAAATAAAATATATTTAAAAAAAAAAAAGCATGCAACGCCGGAGGAATGGGCTTCCTTCGGGAAGAAAATGTTAGCTATTCTCGAATCGCAGGGCACTGGTCCGTCCGTGCCTCCGAGTGGGGTCGGTCGTGATCGGTCGAGAGACCCTGCTCGCACGCCTTCGGGCTCGGGTGGTCGGCACGATTCGCAGGAGAGGTCCCGCTCAGACAAGGGGAATCGTTCTCGTCATGCCCGATCCAGGTCCCGGTCTTCGACGCGCTCGAGACCGTGTGCACCTGTGGTGTCTTCGAGGAAGACGTCGACGCCGGTGGCGCCGAGGTCGTTGACGGACTCTTTCAAGGCCCCGCCTCCGAAGAAGTCGTCGATGCCATCGGCGCCCAGGCTGTCGAGGGACACGCTCGGGGCTCTGGCCTCGAGGACTATGTCGACGCCATTGATGCTGTCGGCACCGCGTTCGGCGTCAACACCGATTCCCTCAACGCCTTTCGAGGCTGTTTCGACGGGGGTACCCCGGGGCTCGGTGGAACCCCCAAGAAAGGCTCTGGCCAAGGTCAAGCATGGCTTTGTTCCACATTCTGTGCCTTCTTACCGCCATCTTGAGTTTATTTCAGAGGTGGATGAGGGCTCTGATGATGGCATGGTTCCTGATACGGTGCAAGACGAGATTCTCTCGGGCCATAGCCAGATTGAGGACCTGCGGCAGTCCCTGCACGATGCCAGTGGGCTGGACACCTCTCCGGAGGTGGAGTTTTGTAGGCCTAAGCCTGGCACTCATGCCGACTCCTCGTACCGGCGCCTTATGTCTAGGGTCACCGAGTACTTGGGATGGTCTGCTCCCCCAGGGGATTTTCTTGAGGATGACCTTACAGATATCCTCGACCAAGGTCCACCAACTGACCCGGTACTGCCTTTCCAAATGGCTCTACAGAGGAGGGTGGTGGCGGCTTGGACTGCTCCGGAGAGTCTCCCGGCAGTGGGCAAGTCTTTGCCGCGAAAATACCGCCCAGCCAGTAGCGACCCCTGCTACTTGACCAAGCACCCCACTCCGTAGAGTTTGGTGGTGCAGGCGGCTACGGCCCTGGCAAAGCAGGCGTTGTATCCTACCATCCCTCCTGATAGGGACAACAAGTGTTTTGACGGCTGGGCGAAGAAGGTGTTTTCTTCAGAGGGTATGGCGCTTCAGGCGGCCAACTCCGTTTGTGCCTTGTCAAGTTTCACGCACACTCTGTGGAACTGTGTTTCCTTAGCGGCTGAACATATTCCCAAAGGGGACGAACGGATGGTTTCCTTGCTATGGTTCAGGATGGCAAGGATGCCATGTGTGATGTCGTTCAGGCGTGTTTGGACATGGCAGATTGCGTGAACCGGTCCATGGCGGTAAGCACCGTGATACGCAGGTTTGCGTGGTTGTGGAAGTCGGGGTTTGCTCCTGATGTGCAGGCCCGGCTCCTCAATATGCCCTTTCACAGGGAACATCTTTTTGGCAGCAAGCCTGACGAGAGCCTTGAGAGGTTGCAGACCTCCAGAGCTGCAGCGAAGTCGTTGGGCGCTACAGTTGCCAACCTCCGCCTTTTCGTCCTAGGGGACAGCAATGGAGGGGAGGTTCCTTTCGTTATTACTCATCCTTTGGTAAAGCGAGAGGAGCTGCCAGTCAAAGAGGCCACCGTAGGAGTGCCAGAGGTGGAAAACAAGGTACTCGAGGTGCCAAGTTTGCTCGCCGCAGCCGCTTCAACTCAGTCATGAGGCCATGTCCCATGGTTCGCCGGTTGGGGGAAGGCTGGCGCAGCATCTTGCAGAGTGGCGCGCCATTACTTCAGATGTGTGGGTTCTGGAGATCATAACCCATGGCTACTGTCTTCCTTTCCGTCAGAGGCCTCAAGACAATCCACCGGGGAATCTCTTTGAAGAGTTTGGATCCGCTCCTTGCGCAGGAAATTCAATCCCTGCTGGAGAAAGGCGCCATAGAACTGGTGCCTGTAGCGGAGAGGAACAAGGGATGGTATTCTCCTTATTTTTTGATTTCCAAGAAAGACGGGGTTTGAGACCCATCATGGACTTGCGTGGTTTGATCAAACTCATCAGAAAGGACAAGATCAAGATGGTTACTCTCTCTCAAGTCCTCCAGGCCCTTCAACTTCAGGACTGGTTGGTGTCTCTCGACCTCAAGGACGCTTATTTTCATGTGCTGATACATCCAAAGCACAAGAAGTACCTAAGGTTCGCGGTGGGCGACTCGCACTTTCAGTTTCGGGTCCTGCCATTCGGATTGACCTCCACCGCCAGGGTCTTCACCAAGCTCATGGTAGTGGTGGCAGCGCACCTTATGAAAGGGGGTATTCACGTCTACCCCTACCTGGACGATTGGTTAATCTCCCGAGCAAGTCCTGGATCATCTGCCAGTCACCTGCCAATCCCTCCACAAGCTGGGCTTCTCCCTCAACTTCAAGAAGTCCCATTTGACACCAACTCAGAGGCTCCAGTACATCGGAGCTGTGCTCGACACGTCCCTGGGGCAGTGTTTTCCTCCCCAGGTGAGGGCTCATCACATTCAGCAGATGGTGGACAAGTTTCGGCTTGCCCAGAGTCTCCCAGCGTTCGAGTTCTTGAGATTGCTCGGCCTCATGGCATCCTGCATTCTTCTGGTGCCAGAGGCCAGGTTGCGGATGAGATCTTTGCAATGGGCACTCAAGCTCCAGTGGTCTCAGTCCTCCGGCAGGTTGTCATACCCTGTTCAGGTTCCGTCCTCGGTCACCCAGGACCTTCTGTGGTGGGTCGTCGAAGACAATCTGATGAAGGGGGCTCCATTTTGGCTACCCTGGCCAGAGGTGAGGATCGTGACGGACGCATCCCTCACGGGATGGGGAGCTCATGCCAACGAGTTGGCAGTCAGCAGTCGTTGGTCTCCGTCGGAGTCCAGACTCCATATCAATCTGTTGAAGCTGAAGGCCGTCAGGCTAGCCCTGAAGGCTTTTCTGACGACTGTGCGAGGGAAGAATGTCCTGATCCTGACGGACAACACAGGGGCCATGCACTACCTCAACAAAAAGGGGGGGGCAGGGTCTCTTCCTCTGTGCAGGGAGGCGATGCAGCTCTGGTTCTGGGCAATCCAGCATGAAGTTTCGATCTCGGCAGTTCATCGGGCCGGAGACGAAAACGAGACGGTGGATGCTCTGAGCAGGCAGAGCGTGATCTCTCACGAGTGGGAGTTGGCTCAGGAGATTCTCCTGGAGATCTTCGCCCTTCGTGGGACCCCTCATGTGGATCCCTTCGCCTCCAGTGTCAACCAGAAGTGCGAGAGGTGCTGCTTGCGGGAATTTCCTCCAAAAGGAGCCTTAGGAGACGCGTTCGTGGTGGAGTGGTCATTCCCACTGCTGTATGCGTTTCCTCCAGTCCCCGTCATCCCGCAGGTACTGCGGAGGTTCGGTTCCCGGATGATCCTCATTGCTCCGGCACGGGCCCGGAGGACGTGGTACCCGGACCTTCTCGACTTGTCCATCTGCCCTCCACGTCGTCTTCCCTACCGAGACGATCTGCTCTCACGAGAGGGGGGTTAGGTTCTCCATCCAGAGATCAGATCCCTCAACCTTCAAGCTTGGTTTCTGAAAAGGTTGAGGTATAAGGATTGGGACCTCCCTGAAGACGTGATGGAGGTGTTGCTCTCGGCCAGACGGCCCGCAACAAAGCCCCTGTACCATTGCCGTAGGCGTAAGTTCTGCGACTGGTGCAGGGTTAAGAATGTGGATCCTTTTGCATGTGACGTTCCCATGGTTCTGTCTTTTTTGCTTTCTTTGGCCCACAGGGGTTTGCAAGTGGGTACCGTTAAAGGTTACCTGGCGGCGCTGTCCATATTTAGGTGCTCATCTGAAGAGTGTTCCTATTTTATAATTCCTTTAATTTCTCAGTTTCTGAAAGGGCTCACTAATGTGTTCCCTCCTTCACCTTTCCAGGTGCCCGGTTGGGATTTGAACCTTGTTCTCAAGTTTCTGATGGGTGCTCCGTTTGAGCCTTTGCATTCATGCCCTTTGAGACTGTTAACTCTTAAAACTGTATATTTGGTTGCGGTCACTTCCGCTCGCAGAGTGAGTGAGTTACAGGCACTTTCAGTTAAACCACCCTTCACTGTGTTTCATAAGGACAGGTTTGTCCTTAGAGTTTGTCCTTCCTTTCTTCCGAAGGTGGTGTCGGAATTTCATTTAGGCCAGAAGGTTGTTCTTCCAGCGTTTTATCCTCCTCCACATCCTGGTAAGGAAGAGGAGAGGCTCCATAGGCTTGATCCTAGGAGAGCGTTAAGCTTTTATATTTCACGCATGTCCCGGGTCAGAGTGGACGATCAACTCTTCATTGGTTACGCTGGAAAGCGTTTGGGACAAGCTGTGACGAAACAGACTTTGTCTCGCTGGATTATTTTGGCTATTTCTGAGAGTTACCGCTTGGCGGGTAAGGACCCACCGGTCGAATTGCGGCCCATTCTACCAGGGGTATGGCTGCCTCTACTGCCCTACAGAGGGATGTTCCTATTCGTAACATCTGTGATGCAGCCACCTGGGCTTCGGTAAATACTTTACTACTCCCTTAATTCCATCCGTGTGCAGGATCTGGCCTTTGGCAAGGCGGTCCTTTACTCCGCAATTTGATTGGGCATTCTAAATTTTTGTTTTCTAAATTCTTTTCCCACCTCCTTGCATTGGTACTGCTTTGGGAGTCTGTCAGATATGGAATATGTTGGAGGACCCAATCCCCTCGAAGAACAACTTGCTCTCTTACCTGGTAACGTTCTTTCGATGGGATGGTCAGACGACGTATTCCATATCGCTCCCTCCCTGCCTTCCCCGCTACAGAATTTCTCAAGCGGGGAAGGCAGGGAGGTCAAACCTTATTGCTCCACCCACTGGGGGCCTGTCCCACAATTTTTGGTGGCCCTCTCCCCCCTCACCCCAAATAGGTGGCAGGGGTACCTCATGCAGGCCTCCCTATGGGCAGATATCTGCCCCTACGAAGGGGAAAATGGGTTTTCAGTGGGTGGGTGAGGTTCAGTAGACCACCAGGGATGGCTTGCAGGGGGGGGGGCATGCTTGAAAATTGTTGATTTGTTTTTGCTGGTGTGACCGTAGGCAACACATGTTTTTTGTTTTGTTTACAGCTTTTTCTACGCGAGCAGCTGCAACGTTATATGAGTACTGTTTTTTATTATTCTATGGTTAGGGCCCACTGTCAGTGGGGTGGGTGAGACTGGGGCTGGATTGTTGGTGGGGTGGGTGGGAATGGGCCATCTGGGCAGATATGTTGGTGGGCTGGGACACAATTGCAGGGGAAGGCCACAAATTGCCCCCCATGCCAGCAGAAAATTGGTGTTTCCCTGTGAGCGGATCCCTCCCATGTGGGTTGTCCGTCTGCAAGCCCAGGCTCCACCTCTGGCGGTGGTACGTTACAGATGTCACCTCCGGGGAGGAATGGGGATCCTGCCAGGGCTCCCTGGAGTTGCTGCTGTGCTTAGGGGACGGTACACCCACATGGTACACGAATGTCCAAGGCCAGGGACATCACCTCCAACCGTCCTGGAGTTGCGGCTGGGCTGCATTACAGCTTTACCCTTCGGGGAGGTATTGGCACACTGCCGAGACTCCCTGGTGGGGAGAAGCTGTAACGCAGGGCAGCCAGGGCCCCGCCAAAGTCGGCGGTAATATCCCTGGCCTTGAGAACCCTTCTCCGATGTGGGTCTTTGCCGGGGGTTCTGGGTAATACATTCTGGGCCGATTTGCGTAAGTCAGACCTCTGTGGATTCCCACGGGTGTCCTCTTTTGGGAAATGCATGGGGTTTCCTGTTTTCCTTGCTAGCTTCGACACCCTAGGCCCAAATCTTTAGGTTGCCCACATGAACAAATTGTGCTCTGCTGAAAGGCTTGGCATTACCAGTGGGTTACCCTTTTCCTTTTGTGCCCCCGGTAGGTGCACCCACACATGTGAGGTACCGTTTTCACTGGGACACGTGTGGGGACGCGGGAAGGTAGGCCATGTGTTGTTGGCGGTGTGTTTCGGTGGGTGGCCAGAGCAAAATGTCTGAGAATTGTCTTCATTTCCAGCCAATTTTCATGAGCACCGTAATGCGCAGGTTTGCATGGTTGTGGAAGTCTGGGTGCGCTCCTGATGTGCAGTCCTGGCTCCTCAACATGCCTTTTGACGGTGAACACCTTTTTGGCAGCAAGGCTGACGAGAGCCTTGAGAGGTTGCAGACCTCCAAAGCTGCAGCGAAATCGTTTGGCGCTGCAGTTCGCCAACCTCCGCCTTTTCATCCTAGGGGACAGCAGTGGAGGGGAGGTTCCTTTCGCTATTACTCGTCCTTCAGTAAAGCGAGAGGAGCTAGCAGTCAAAGAGGCCATCGTAAGAGTGCCGGAGGTGGAATCAAAGGTACTCGAGGTGCCAAGGCCGCTCGGGCAGTTGTCTCTTTGCCCTCAGGCAACGCCGCAGCCGCTACCACTCAGTCATGAGGCCAGGTCCCATGGTTCGCCGGTTGGGGGAAGGCTGGCGCAGCATCTTGTAGAGTGGCAAGCCATTACTTCGGATGTGTGGGTTCTGGAGATCATAACCCACGGCTACTGTCTTCCTTTTCGGCAGAGGCCTCACGACAATCCATCAGGGAACCTCTCTTTGAAGAGTCCGGATCCGCTCCTTGCGCAGGAAATTCAAGCCCTGCTGGAGAAAGGCGCCATAGAACTGGTGCCTGTAGCAGAGAGGAACAAGGGATGGTATTCCCCTTATTTTTTGATTTTGACGAAAGACGGGGGATTGAGACCCATCATGGACTTGCGCGGTTTGAACAAACTCCTCAGGAAGGACAAGTTCAAGATGGTGACTCTTTCTCAAGTCCTCCAGGCCCTTCAACTTCAGGACTGGTTGGTGTCTCTCGACCTCAAGGATGCTTACTTCCATGTGCCGATCCATCCAAAGCACAAGAAGTACCTGAGGTTCGCGGTTGGCGACTTGCACTTTCAGTTTCGGGTCCTGCCGTTCGGATTGACCTCCGCCCCGAGGGTTTTCACCAAGCTCATGGTGATGGTGGCAGCGCATCTCAGGATAGGGGGGATTCACGTCTATCCCTACCTGGACGATTGGTTGATCAGCGGGAGCTCTCCCGAGCAAGTCCTGGATCATCTGTCCGTCGCCTGCCACTCCCTTCACAGGCTGGGCTTCTCCCTCAATTTAAAGAAGTCCCATTTGACACCAACGCAGCGGCTCCAGTACATCGGAGCAGTGCTCGACACATCCCTGGGGCAGTGTTTTCCTCCTCAGGTGAGGGCTCTTCACATTCAGCAGATGGTGCACAAGTTTCAGTTTGCCCAGAATCTCCCAGCGTCCGAGTTCTGGAGACTGCTCGGCCTCATGGCATCCTGCATTCTTCTGGTGCCAGAGGCTCGTCTGCGGATGAGATCTTTGCAGTGGGCACTCAAGCTCCAGTGGTCTCAGTCCTCCTGCAGGCTGTCGTACCCTGTTCAGGTGCCGTCCTCGGTTGCCCGGGACCTTCTGTGGTGGGCCGTCGAGGGCAATCTGATGAAGGGGGCCCCATTTTGGCTGCCCTGGCCGGAGGTGACGATCGTGACGGACACATCCCTCACGGGATGGGGAGCTCATGCCAACGAGTTCACAGTCAGCGGTCGTTGGTCTCCGTCGGAGTCCAGACTCCATATCAATCTGTTGGAGCTGAGGGCCGTCAGGCTAGCCCTGAAGGCTTTTCTGTCGACTGTGCGCGGAAAGAGTGTCCTGATTCTTACGGACAACACGGTGGCCATGCACTACCTCAACAAAAAGGGGGGGGGGCGGGGTCACTTCCGCTGTGCAGGGAGGCGATGCAGCTCGAGTTCTGGGCCATCCAGCAGGAAGTTTCGATCTCGGCGGTTCATCTGGCCGGAGACGACGACGAGACGGCGGACGCTCTGAGCAGGCAGAGCACGATCTCTCACGAGTGGGAGCTTGCTCAGGAGATTCTCCTGGAGATCTTCGCCCTTTGAGGGACCCCTCAAGTGGATCTCTTCGTCTCCAGTGTCAACCGGAAGTGCGAAAGGTTTTGCTTGTGGGAATTTCCTCCAAAAGTAGCCTTAGGAGACGCGTTCGTGGTAGAGTGGTCATTCCCACTGCTGTACGCGTTTCCTCCAGCCCCCATCATCCCGCAAGTGCTGCGGAGGTTACGGAGGTTCGGTTCCTGGATGATCCTCATTGCTCCGGCGTGGGCCCGGAGGACGTGGTACCCGGACCTTCTAGACTTGTCCATCTGCCCTCCACGTCGTCTTCCCTACCGAGACGATCTGCTCTCACGGGAGGGGGGTCAGGTTCTCCATCCAGAGGTCAGATCCCTCAATCTTCACGATTGGCTTCTGAAAGGTTGAGGTATAAGGATTGGGACCTCCCTGAAGACGTGATGGAGGTGTTGCTCTCGGCCAGGCGGCCGGCAACAAAGTCTCGGTACCGTTGCCATTGGAGAAAGTTCTGCGACTGGTGCAGAGTTCAGAATGTGGATCCTTTTCAATGTGACATTCCCATGGTTTTGTCTTTTTTGCTTTCTTTGGCCCACAGGGGCTTGCAAGTGGGGACCATTAAAGGTTACCTCGCAGAGCTGTCCATATTTAAGCGCTTGTCTGAAGAGTGTTCCTATTTTAGGATTCCTTTAATTTCGCAGTTTTTGAAAGGGCTCACTAATGTGTTCCCTCCGTCACCTTTTTTGGTGCCAGGTTGGGATTTGAACCTTGTTCTTAAGTGTCTTATGGGTGCTCCGTTTGAGCCTTTACATTCTTGCCCTTTGAGGCTGTTGACACTGAAAACTGTGTTTTTGGTTGAGGTTACTTCCGCTCGCAGAGTGAGTGAGTTACAGGCACTTTCAGTTAAGCCACCCTTCACTGTGTTTCATAAGGACAGGGTTGTCCTTAGAGTTCGTCCTTCTTTTCTTCCGAAGGTGGTTTCGGAATTTCATTTGAGCCAGAAGGTTGTTCTTCCGGCGATCTATCCTCCTCCACATCCCGGTAAGGAAGAGGTGAGGCTCCATAGGCTTGATCCTCGGAGAGCGTTGAGCTTTTATATTTCGTGCATGTCCCGGGTCAGAGTGGACGATCAACTTTTCATTGGTTACGTTGGAAAGCGTTTGGGACAAGCTGTGACGAAACAGACTTTGTCTCGTTGGATTATTTTAGCCATCTCCGAGTGTTACCGCTTGGCGGGTAAGGACCCTCCGGCTGGCTTGCGGGCCCATTCTACCAGAGGAGTGGCTGCGTCTACTGCCCTGCAGAGGGGAGTTCCTATTCGTCACATCTGTGATGCAGCCACCTGGGCTTCAGTACATACTTTTGTACGTCACTATTCCCTTGATTCCATCAGAGGGCAAGATCTGGCCTTTGGCAAGGCAGTTCTCTATTCCGCAATCTGATTGGGCATGCTAAATTTGTATTCTAAATTCTTTCCCACCTCCTTGCTTGGTACTGCTTTGGGAGTCTGTCATAGAAATGGAATACGTCGGAGGACCCAATCCCCTTGAAGAACAAGTTACTTTCTTACCTGGTAACGTTCTTTCGATGGGATGGTCCGACGACGTATTCCAGATCGCTCCCTCCCTGCCTTCCCCGCTGCAGAATTTCTTTTGCGATTGCAGCTTGCGTTCCGCAAAGCCTTGTGTGTCTGACTGGCAGAAAATTGGTGGCACACGTTCTGGGAAAAAACGATAACTGAGGCTATGGGCGTCGTGCGTCCTACTTATCACATCGGGTGACGTCGGCCGTCGGAGGAGGTCCTCGGGGACGGCGCATCAACGTCATCGACGCAAGACGCAGACGCCAAAGATTTTCCGAAGCAGCACAGCTGTGGACATTACCTGTCATAGATATGGAATACGTCGTCGGACCATCCCATCGAAAGAACGTTACCAGGTAAGAAAGTAACTTGTTCACCTATTGCATACTTTAGTAGGAATCATCTGACACTCCTGCAACGGTAGGTTGTTGGGAAGGTTTTCGTTTTTTGGCTTAAATTTTATCTTGTAGCAGGGATATTTTGTTAGATAGCGCAGTTTGAATATTTATGCACCAAGTCTTGTCCTTGATGCAAGTATCAGTTGGAGGAGTAGGGGACTCTACTTCTCTTAATATTACAAAAAGTTCTCTTGTGCTCAAGCCATCTTTGTTAATTTTATCATTATACGTGTCACGTTTGGCTTGGAGGATCTCCGATTTATATCTAGAGGCGATTTTGGTAAGATTATCCTTGTTTGACGCTGTAGGGTTGTTTCTCCAAAGGGATTGCTTCCGCATTCCTTTTTTTCGTTGCGTATAGTTTTAAGATTCGGGGTGAACCAGGCATTAAGGTGAGCATGTGGTTTACTTACATTTTTAAAGGTGCTATTTTATCAATGGCTTGATTGAGCGTAGAGTTGTAGAAATCTACAAGAGCTGCCGGGTCTGAGCAGGTAATCGTGGGGTTGGTAATGGGATGGAGTAGGGGCAGTAATTATCCACTGTAATGTTGTGTTTGTTTCTGGTGAGTAATGGTGGGGCTTGGAGGTTTGTCAGATTAAGCTGTAAACTGTCTTGAAGTGTGAAGGATAGAATGTGATGATCTGTCCAGCCACATGGTTGGTTTGACCTTATTTTAATCTCGCAATTGAGGTCGGCAACCCAGTCTAAGGTTCTTCCTTTGGTATGTGTTGGTGAGTTAATCCTGTGAGTGAAGCCTAGTTCAGTAATGTGTTAGCAAGTGCTGAGGCATTACCGTCGTTCAAGTCATTGGCCCTCATTACGACCCTGGCGGAAAGTAACTGACCTGACCGCCATAGCGTAAATAGCGTTTCCGCCATTGCACGACGGAGTAAAGTGCGGCTAATTCTGACCCATCGGGCACGAGCACTACGCCATGGCGGAAGTGCAAAGTCCGCGATGGCGGAAATGTCCCCAAAACGCCCCTCACCGCCGTCGTACGGCGCCCTAGGTGCAATTCCGCCACCCATCATAGCGGTCACCGTAATGAGCGGTAATCGCAAAATACGGTGACCGTAAATATACGGAAACGGAAGTAAAAACATGGGCCCGGAACGGGAAACAGCACGTCGTACACCTATAAAATCAGAATCCCAACACAACCATTAAAAATCCTACCCTGAGACACATCCCAACCCGTTAGCCACCCTAGTGAAAACAATAAAAATGGGAAAAGTTGCGAAAAAAGCGTGCGACCGCAAGCGGCAGGTCCACTTCTCCCATGAGGAACTCACCGTGCTCACAGAGACCCTCCAGGAGAATGCTGCCATCGTCTTCTCGACGCAAATGACCAGGACGGCACTTGCGAACAAGAAGGCCATATGGGCCCTGGTGGCACAGCGGGTAAGTGCGGTGGGGACCGCACCCCGCAACCCACAGCAATGCAGAAAGCGATGGGACGACTTGCGGATACGCGTACGGAGCATACTATCAGCCAACCGTAACATTGCCACAGCTACCGGGGGAGGATCGGAATCACCCATCAAGTTGACCCCCTGGGAAGAAATCTGTGCCTCCACCATTGGAATGGAGAGTATAGAGGGAGTCGGAGGGATGGAGAAAGGAGTGCAGACATCCGAAGAATCAGGTAGGTGGCCCAAATAAAACAATGCTAAATCCACAATGTCCAATCATGTGAAGTACCATGTGTCCACATAGTGCAACAGAAACACATGTCCAGGAGAAGGTCCACATACATTGGCCTGATAGCGCACTTTAAAAGTCACATTAAATACATAAATAATTAAAAATCCTAAAAACACCCTCTACACGTGCAGCATGCACACCCTGACTGCAGGCTGCAAAACAACTGCATCCTCAATCCACACAAAAATGAAACCACCTCCAAGGCCCTGACCCAAATCACCCTCAGGTACCACCCCAATGCATGTGATACATTGCCATTCCAATTTCCACAGACCCATAAATAACGCTCGCCCTCCTTAACTCCAACACAGGGTCCGATTCAAACGACGAGCTTCAGGACACCCCTACCAGCACACCTGCAAAGAGGGCCAAGACCAACGGCCAAAGACCCTCCACCTCAGCTGCACGGATCAAGACACGGCAGCAGCACAAATCAAGTGGCAGCACACAGGAGGGGACTTCAACAGGCACCCCAGCAGGCAGCATGCCCACAACAGCAGCACCACAGGTCCCCCCAATGGATGCCACAGAAGGCACTGCTTCTGGTGGCAGCAGCACCATAGGTGACACTGCATTAATGGCAGCATGCTCCGACACAGAAAACGGTGCTGTCGATGTAGGATCCATCCATGACCTGTCTCAATCCCCCTGTTTGTTTCATCCCGTACACCATGAGGACACCACGCAGGGGCACCCACAAGACGACTGGCCATCCCCCACAAGCCCTGTGGCAAGGCAACATGAGGTGATCAGCCCCTCTGTGACACCACCGCAAATGGGCATGGCCCAGCAGAGGCAACAGTCCCTCGACCAGGTGATCGTGCAACAGCAGCAACTGGCCACGCTCCTCAAGGAGCATGCTGATGAATGTGGGGGTACTAAGGCAGCCATAGAAACATCTACTGAGACACTTAGGGCAGAAATGGAGAGAAGTACAGAGACACTAAGGGCACAAATGGAGAGAAGCACCGAGAGCCTGAGGGGGGAACTGCATGCGACGTCCAAAGACGTATGTGCTGAACTTGCCGCTGTGCGCCGTGTGCTCACTGAGCTCTCACAAACCCTTAGGGACATGCATGGACGTGAGCAGGCAGAGACATCATCCGTTGCAAGTTCCGTCCAGGGCAGCCCCCAACGTAGATCTGGGAGGAACCTGCGCTCCACAGGCAGGGGTGCACCTGATACCCGGAGAGGGGGCTTGCAATAGCGTCTGCCCACTGACAATGAGCATCTTTGGACACTGGTGTTCGGGGGGGAGGTAGGAGGGTGGAGGGGGTGTGTTGGGCTTTCTTGGGTGGCGGGTCGATGGAGTGTGTAACATAATTTCACATATGCTATAAACATTTCACAATCATCCAATGAGATGTGTGGACATTGATCTTTGTGTACGAGGCCTTTATAGGCGTACAGTCCATATTGTGCATGTTCCAGACACACACAGTGCCACAAGTCCCGTGTCCATGTATCAGCCACCAGGCGTGAGTGCTAGAAGCATGAATCTATGATAATCTGACGAATTTCACGGCCCTCCTGTGCCTCGCGGACTCCTTGAGGTGCTGCCACATCCCCACCCTCATCATGACCATCTTCAGGTGCTTGCAGTTCTGCGTCAGGGGGCATGGGCACATTTCTACGTACGCACATGTTGTGTAGCATGACACATGCCATGACCATCTTTGCAACCTTCTCATGGCGGTACAGGAGTGCCCCGCCAGACCTGCTGAGGCAGCGGAAACGAGCCTTCAGTAGGCCGAATGCCTGTTCTATGACTACACGGGTACGTGAGTGGGCATGGTTGTAGTCCTCCTCATGCTGGTTCTGTGGGTTCCGGAGTGGTGTAAGGAGCCATCTCTTCAGTGGATACCCGGCATCACCTGTATGTGGACAATAAAGGATGTTTGTGGAATGACATTGCTACGTACGCACCCCCCACCCCTTCCTGCCAGGTCATTGGCGCATCACATACCCCACATCATCATGCATGAAATGAGACTCACCGAGTAGCCAGGATCTGTTCCCTGCGTGACGCTCCATGTAGCGTGGAATTGTAGAGTTCCTCAAGACCATAGAATCATGGGTTGATCCAGGAAATCGGGCACAACAATGTGTAATGATCCTGCTGGAGTCACACACCATTTGTACATTAAGAGAATGATATTGTTTTCGGTTGCGGTACTGGACCTCCATGGCATGTGGGACAACCAATTCCACATGGGTGCAGTCGATGGCACCAATGCAACCCGGTATGCCGGCAAGTGCATGGAATCCCACTTTTGTGTTCGTAATTTCCTGCTCCGAGCGTGGTAGAGAGATGTAGTCGTCTGCGTGCTTCAGGAGGGCATCGAGCACTTGCAATAGTGTCCGTGACAACAGTGGCTGTGAAATGCCATGCAACTGTCCGACTGTGTGCTGGTAGGTGCCTGTGGCCAGGAAGTGGAGTACAGACACCACCTTCAGTAGGGGTGGGATGGCGGTTGGGGTATCTATCATGCTGACAAGGTCAGCGTGTGTCATGTCCACAATGGCGGTTATGGTGTCCCGGTCCAAACGGTAGAGGGTGTGGATCTGCTCATCAGTGAGGTTGAACGGATGAGCTCGGAGGCGTGGGATTGCGGGCTGCCTGCGTGGTGGTAGTGGCTGTGCTGGTGGGCCTTGCTGGCCCTGCCTTGCCCTCCTCCTCCTCCTGCGTCTCCTCTGTGCGGCCGGTTGTTGTAGTAGTTGGTGTTCGTCTTCTTCTTGAAGTTGGAGTACTTGCAGTGCTATCAGGTCCCCCAGGGCCAACATCGCTAGTCCTGCCGGTAGCATTTTGGAGTGGGTGTGGTTGTGGGAGGGGGTTGGGTGTGCAATTTATGTGTTTTCAGGCAGTATAGCCTCCACCTGTGGTGATTCATTCCACCTGTGCAAGCTGCAATCCCCTTTGGGCGAGCACGTCCCGCACACAACGCTGCAATTTGACGCATGGCATCTTGCTATTACAATCATGTATTTAATCCCGATGGCAGTGAAATATTGGTTCATATGTTCATTCTGCTATGGTCCCATTGTTTGACATACTATCTTTACAGTCGCGAACAAACTTGTGAAGGGTCAGTGGAATGTAGTACTCGATTAACGGTGGACCCTCATGCAGCACTGTACCGAGGTTCACCGACGGGCGGGGCGTCCCATTTGTGAGTGAAGCCAGTTGCCATTTTCACACACTGCCGCACTACATGGATGAATTTGTGATTTCAAGCGGTCACAGATGCCTTTTCGACGTGATGTTGCAAATGAGGAATTCGAAGGACAGCGCTTTCGGTTTTCAGCTAGCGGCGAGGAGACGCCCACAGGTCTGACTGCAGATATAAAGTTCTATTGTTTAATGTCCTTCGGACAGGGGCCATGGCGAGAATGCAATGATTGATATGAATAGTATGGGATGCGCAATAGCGTAGTGGACGAAAAGGCCGGACGTTCCCAAATACATGTTACTTCACAACACTGGAATTCCGGGCTGGAGCACCGTGGATTTTGCAGACTGCATTACGCACAGACTCAATGGAAATTTCACATGTTATGTGAGTAAATAATCAGGCGTTTTCATACCGGGATGAGGGAATGATGTATGGATGCATGGACAGATGATTTAATTGAGAGTTTGCCATGTACACGGCTTTTTGGAATCTATCCACTTCCCCTGCGCTATGTGATGCAGAGCTGCCATAGTGGGACCATCGTCTATCTGCCCTTGTTGAACCCTCCCTGTCTCGACGCGCCTTCAAACACTTGTGTCTATGCACGTTACTAATCCCATCTAATGGATTCTGTTTTAACAGACGCATGCACACAAAGACTCGTTTGTAATAGTGTTTTCACCTCGATTTATATAGTTATGATTCGCAAGTGATTTTTGGGTGGGAATAATCCTTTTGAGTGGGCTAGCATGCATATGGCTGTAGATTTAGTGTGATCATTGAAGTGAGTAATTCAAATGAAGTTCTGATGCCCATACTATTATTTTTCATTTCATTTGGGTGACAGGTATCTCCTCCCCTTTTGCCGCTGCCATCTGTATGCCACTCCTGCAGATGGCTTTTACTCCCGACACCTGCTGCTTCGTGTTAATCAGTGGAGCACCATTACGATCTTATGGGACGATCGCCAATGGGCCACATGCCCTTACGCAGTACTAGTGGCTAGGAGCAACATATCGACCTTTCAGCTGGACTAGTGCCTACCTAATGGGACGGCCCTGCGGTTCTAGGCGCTTCCATGTTGCCTTTTTGAGCGTGAATGTAGCCCCTGTGTACCATGAAGGAACAGGGCGTCACACAAGAAGACGCTGGTCATTTATTGCGGATGCAGCCCACAATAATGAAATATATTTTGGAGTTCATGACCTAATGGCTGTATGGGCTTGGTGATTTTGTTGTGCATTAAATTTCTATTATGATATTAACCGTGTAGCGTTATTCTTTGCAAGTAATGTAGCATATTCCTATTTGTGGAGCGATGTAATGTGAGAAGATCTGCATTGGGTTCCGGCTTCTGAGTATAGTTGCGTGGTACTGTACTGGGCGCGTTTGCCTACGAAGCCCAGTGAGGTCAGGGATAGGGGCTGCCATTATGACTGTTTTAATGATGTCATGCTCAGGGGCGGGGGATTAGCTTTTGTGTAACAGATGCCGGTCAGCCAGGTGGATTGGTGGAATGATGTGATTATCAGAATATGGCTGGTCACAGGTGCCTGTGTTTGCGTGCGTTTCTTGGAGGGAGACTGAGGTCATGTCCATTGGAATAGCTTCTGTATTCGTGCCATCTGTGCCCTGCAGCTCCCATTGGCCCCTCTTGAGATGGGCCTGGCTGCTCAGTCACTCTGCCAACTTGTGTGGTACATGCTTATGCTGATGGTTGGTTTGTTTACTGGCAAGAGTACAGGGCTGGTGCAGTCTCCCTCAGGATACTGCTTTGAATGTTGCGTTACACTGGTGTCAAGCGATGGGGGCCTGTTGTTGTTTTGTCTCATATTTCAGTTCATATTGCTGTACTTGAACCTTCACATGCCTGTGCTGCATCAGTACGGCAATGGTGACATGGCAAATATGGATGGCCACTCACAAGGCACTTGGAGCCCCTACATTCATTTGTTCGTTGGCATGCATGGGTGACTTGTACATTTCACTGGTTGCATTGTGTGACTTCATTGCACCTACGAGGAGTTGTGCAATGTGGCCAGGGAGTGGTGTACAGGCACTCAGTAGGGCCATTTACGGTTGGTTCGCGTTGCCGTACTTCTCACCATGGCGGAATGGTACTTTCCGCCATGCTTGATGGCGTTAGGTAAATGTCCGCTAGGGTCAGAATTCGCGTACCGTTGCGCCATGGTGGTAATTACGGTTTTGCATGGCGCGCGTGCGCGTACTTGGTGCAGTTAGCGTTGGCGTTCACTACGGTGTCGCTAATGGCATCGTACTTTACGGTGACGGGTCATAATCGCACCGAGCGCTATTCGATGGCGGTATTGCATTTCTGCCATCGTTTTTCGATTTCCGCCAGGGTCGTAATGAGGGCCATTGAGAGCTAGATTAAAGTCTCCGAGGACTCTGATTTGAGATGTGGGTTTCGTGTTTGTAGTAAGTAGTAAAGTGATATCTTCCTCAAATGATGAAATAGGGCCAGGTCGTCTGTATATATGGTGCATGATTATGGTTCTTGATGCTGTGAGTGGCAATTTGACTGTCCTGAGGTGAATGGAGGATGTGTCGAGACCCTTAATCCCAATTAGGTTTTTGCAATGAATGCAATGTCACCCCCTCTAGATGTTTCTCTATCTAACCTTAGTATAGTATAATTCTCAGGTATCGCAAGTGAGAGGGTTGGTCCTGCTGCTGCATGGAGACAGCTCTCTGTTATAGCTAGAAAGTCTAGTTGGTTGGAGATTATAATTTCGGCAATGTCCAGTGCATGAGCAACCATCGATCTGGCATTGATAAGTGCACCTTTGATATGTGGTGAATTATTATCAGGTACGTTAGAATAAAGAGAGGTTTTCTGATCGGTGGGGCTGTTAGTGTCTAGGTTTGGTTTGTGTTTCTTCATGGATGAGTTTTGAGTATTCAGTTTATCACTCAAATTGGAAGATCCTATGTAGGTCTTATTCAGTCTGGATCCAAGCCTATAGTTTCTGAGCTTAGTTGGGCAAGGTTTGAGTGGAGTTGGCTTAGTGACAGAATATTGACTCCTCTGTTCAGGAGTCATTGAGTAGGTTATGTTGCCGGTAGGCGTGAAAGTATCAGCGCATGGGTTTAGTGGAGGCAAGACATTTGTCGGTCTTATAAGCTCTGACTGAGGTCGTGGCAGTAGTTTATCCACAACTAGATTTAGTGGTGGCAAGAATTTTGTCGGTCTGATATGTTTTGACTGTGGTGGTAGTACAGTCATGGTGGGAGAGAGCATGATCGTAGCCTTGGTTAAACCCCATTGGCTACATGTCTGGGAATTGTCCCTAGGGTTGACAGTATGCGAGGCTGGGCAGGTATACTAATACAACAGATTAGAACCAGTAGACCTAGAAAAGCTATAGTGATGGAGTGCATGACTCAGAGTAGCGGTGTAATGCGCATTTGTGAAGGAGGTTTTATGCAGAGAAGATAATGGTCCTGTCTACGTTCAGAACGAGAGGATTTAGTAAAACCTTATATGCACTAGATGTCATTGGAGGCTGCTTGTGTAGTGTTTCCTGCTGGCATTCCCTAGGCACACAGTAGATGGTGGCAAAATATGTGTTTGATAAGGTCTGAGACTACCACCGTCACTTAAAGCTTGCATATGGGCCAAATAAATTAAGGTATGCGCATAGCATGGGCAGCAGTGTTGTTTAGCGCATTGAGTGGGAGGCTGCGAAAAAGCGTGAAACATAGGGCAGCCAATGGAAGTATCTACAGCAGATTAGTAAATGGCAATATAAATGGGCGACAGCAGTGAGCAGCGCATAGGATTGGAATTGGGCACATTTCGCAAGGCCAGTAGACGATATTATCAATGGTGAATGGCAAAATGCTAATCTGGCATAATAAAGCGGCTGCCGTTTTCCCTAGCACATAAAAGTGGCGAGAAGCAGGTTTAGCATAGCGTAGGGTGACAGTGTTCGCTAACACAGAGAAAGGTAGGAAGCTGAGTACGAATGTCCTAGATCAGCACAGTTATAGGTGTTTCGACAATTGAAGAATACGAATAATGACAATAGTAACTAAAAAGTTAGTGACTGGCAAGATAGCATTATAATATCACGGCGGAGGTAATACACACGTTGGGTAGACACCGTGCAAAATTACAGATGATGGAGACAACAGCTGTTAATAACAATTGTAAATTCGCAGATGCAAGTGTGATATCTCATGCAGGCTGCAATAATCATTAACATATGGGGAGACTTGATTGGAGATCACAGCAAAGGGGTTAGCGAGTTAAACAAGAAGTTAACAATAGCAGTTGTTTGAGAACTTACCGCAGGCAACGCTTACTAAAACAGCATATGTCTCAATTTGACAAAGTTGGCTTCAGCCAAGAAGAGGTATGTGCAAAGCTGTTCGAGGCAGTAGAGTATCCGTACTTTCGGAAGTTAAGAGGGAGGCGAAGCAGCATCCGTGCCCTATGGGCCAACCAGCCCAGACAGGCACAGACAGGCCCTTCTGGTGTGGCTCTTGAGCTGTGCGGCTTCCGCCTGTCGGTGATGGTCATTGGCTAAATGCAGACAATCAGCACACAGGAGGTCGGAAAGCGAAGGGCTCTCAGCGAGGCAACATGGATGCGACGGCCATTGCAGAAATGCTGCTTGCCTTGAATGAAGAGGAACCTATAACTTCCAGACAACATGAAGGACACCTTCTACTTCTTGGATAAAGAAGGAGACAAAGGGAAAACCGAAGGTCTCGGGAAAGAAGAAAGGTGTTGCCCCTGTTCAAAGGACAATGACATCCCTGAGAGGACAGTCCAAGGTCACACCTGTGACCCCTCCACCAGCTGAGGCTGACTGTGAGGAACAACCAGAGAATGGCGATACAGCTACTGGTAAAAAAGAGCTTGAAGACGCCTTTCCCTATGTTGGAGATCTGGATCCTAAAGAGCATCCTGAGGTGTAGACACCTCTGTAGACACCTCTAGGTGTAGACAGGGCTGCCATTTTAGCTGGGCGCAATTATGTGGACTGCAAATACACCAGAGAACATTCTTTGGTCTATCGACTGCTGAAAGGAGTTACGTTTCTTAGGCTTCCTGGGCACTGCTTTTCTTATGTTTGGGATGCTCTTCTAAGCTTCTTGTAATCCTTCCAGGGAGGCAACCTGTCTTTCCCCCCAAATGTCTCAGAGGAAGGCTAATGAATTCCCATTCACCAAGTCATACGTGAAAATTAGGGTAGTGAACAAAGCACTCACCCAAGCTGGGAAAGCATGGAGAAACAAAACAATCAGTGCTATCCTCGCACACTCCCCTAACCCAATATGAGGTGAAATTGTCCAGAAGACTAACCTGGTGCTGGACAGCTTCTACTGTGACCAGGAAGTAGAATGCTTGCACTTAATATTAAGGTCCATACATCTGATAACCATCTGAAGCAATCCAGTCCACGGATGACACACTGCACGAAAAGTCCCCAAAAGGTTTGCAAGGGACCTGTACCTGAATGACACAAGAGTGAAAACTACTGTAGGAATTTCCTGGGCTCCGCTGTGCCCCAGCTCCATCGAGGCTTACTTCAAAGCATGCCAACACAACAAGGAAACTGAGGTTCCTGTTCCTTGAGTGATCCAAAGAAACAGCAAGTAATCCTCTCGAGAGCAACACCAATAATGAGGAATCTTGAGTCTCCGGATTTATAAAAATAAATGAAACCAAAGCAATAGAAAAAACATTATTAGTCCAGGAGAGTTGAGGGGGGGGGGGGGTGGGAAGAGCGCCCCACTGGTCGGCTAAGCCGCCGCACCCGGTCATACTGGGGTCCAGATCGGCCGTTCGGTTCTTGGGGGGTGGGGGGGACTGGGGAGGAGCTCCTCCTCTTCAGTCCAGGAAAGGTGGGGCAGGGCTAACAGCAGTACCAGAATTGCTGAGTCCAAATTGACCAACAACATGCAGGAAAACAGCTTGACACCCGCATTGCTGTTTGTTGGTAGTCCTTGCAGGCACTTAGGGCTCCCGCTGGCTGGAGTCAATGCCAGCAGTGTTTCTGGGCCGTGTGCATGTGCTCACTCTGGCAGGAGAGAGCCAAGAGGCATTACCTGCTTGTGGCCGCGAGGATAGGGAGGGCCACTGTAGTCTTTGCGGGCACTGTTGGCTCCCCCTTGTGGGAGCGGATCATGGTTGGGCATCAGGGAAGCCGATGTCTGGGAGTGTTTGATGGCCCTGGGTGCCCGTCTCTTCCAGCTTCTTCCATACCGGTAGCAAGCTTGGCCGCTGTGGCAGGGGCAAGACTGTGTCCTCTTTATCCCATGCTCCAGCTTTATTTTAATTTATATAGCGCATAACAGAGCCCGCAGGCATAATAGCTCTTACAACAGGACTAACATAGGAACATAGAGCAAAACAGGAGGTGTAAAGGCAGAGGGACGAGAGCCAGGTAATTAAGAGAACAGTACTGTTTTCCGTCCTTGGTTAAAGGTGTGAAGCGCTGCACAAGCTCTCAGGTCCAGAGGCAGAGCATTCCAAATTTTTGGGGCGGCATGCAGGAACGAACCACAGGCTCAGACTGTGGGTTTCCAAGAGGTAGGTATTATTGGACCTCAAGGTTCTTTGAATAGGGAGCAAGGAGACACATTTGGAGAGGTATCTCAGGCCCTGGCAATACAGACACCTATGTGTGATACACTGTACTCAGAAAATGTTTCTCCTAGAGACAGGAAGCCAGTGTAGAGCTTTCCTTGCCGCAGTCACATGATCAGTTCTACAAAGCCCTCCCCACTGCATGAACGGCATTGTTTTGTATTACCTAAAGACTGGTAATGTCTACTTTGCCAATACCTAATAGGAGACTCGAACAATAGTCCAGTTTGGTCCCTATAACAGCGCGTGCAATGGTTGGACAGCTGGTAACATTAAACGAGGGACAGAGCTGGGTAAGTAGTTTCAGATGGTACGCAGTACTGGAGACCAGACTGTTTACTTGGGCCTTCATAGTGTGCTCTTTATCAAAGTAGACCCCAAGAGTCTTGACCTTGGACTGAGTGACAATGGTACAACCTGCCACACTAAAGGAGCTATATTCTGGGCTCAACTTCCAAAGTTGTGCTGAGGTAACCAAAACCATCACTTCAGTTTTTGTGTTTTTGAGCGCAAGCTTGTTAACTCGCATCCATAGTTGAAACAGTTCATATTAATTAATCAAATTAATGGCATCAGTAGCATAGTTTTCCATAAGAGGCGTGTCGTCTGCATAATTGGCAAATATATAATGCCTGCTTCATACAACTGTTTAAACAGGGGGAGCATAAAGATGTTAAAAAGCGTAGGCAACGAGCAAGAGCCCTACGAAACCCCACACACTACAGTGAAATCCTCAGCTCTGGCCTCATTGGAAAAAACCCTTGCCCGGCGATCTGCAAGGAAGGACTTCAGCCATTCGATGACTGTGGGGGAGAAATGTGCTGTGCTGCATAGTCTGTCGGTTAGAATGGTATGATCTACCAGATCAAACACAGCGGATAGATCTAGCAGCACCAGCAAATATGTCTCAGCTTTCTCCATAATCTTGAATATGTTGTTTTTAAGATCTAGTAGGGTTGACTCTGTGCTATGACCCCGTCTGAAACCTGACTGTTTCTTCCCAAGAAGGTCATGTTCCAGGAGAAACTCCTGAATCTGTACCTGTGCTACTTTATCCAGAATTTTCAGTATGTATGGCACGTTAGTAATGGGCCGGTAATTACCGGGCAAACTAGGGTCCAAAGAAGGTTTTTTAATCAGGGGAGAGATCCAGGCCTGTTTAATATCCCACGGAACATAATTTTCCTAAAGGAGGCATTCACAAACTTAGTAATTAGGGGTACTAGCTGTGGTGCACAAGATTTAACTGCGACAGCTGGGCAAATGTCCCCTTTGCAGTTTGTGGGTTTAATCATCCGTAAAATGACTAATAGGTCAGGCTCTGATATGGGATGACATTTAAATTCAGGGCAGGCCTCCTTGTTAATCGAGGGGGCCATAATGTTATGAACTATGTCTACTACTTCCGGACAAATATTTTTTTTAAATGTTTTTGTCTTTATTTATTTTTATTTGTGTTTGGTTACTAGCACCTTTTGCAAAACAATCACACTAAGCAAGAACAAAGAAGAAAAAAACAGTAATAAAAATGACTCATATGGTACACTAAAATATCAATAACACATTATGATAACAATAATAAAAAGAAAAAGAGTGACAGAAGAAACGTTTTTTTACTTTATCCATTAGTGCGTCCTGGATGGTCTTGCACCACTTTGAATCTTTCACAGTATGCAAGGCTGGTGGACATGGGGCCTTCAACTCCTTAAGAATTTTGAAAAGCTCTTTTGTACTAGAAGCTGCTCCTGAGATTCTTGTGTCATAGAATCTTTGTTTAGCTTCACAAATTGCCCTCTTGTGGGTCTTAACAGCGAGGGAATAAATCATTTTATCTTCACTGGAATCATTTTTTTCAGGGCCTTTTTCTTTTCCCTTTTCAAATTGTTAATGTTAGCTGAATACTATTTTTTATCTGGTTGCTGGTTGCTATTTTAGCAACTGTGATTTCATAGAGGCCACACTATCGACAGCTGTTTCCAATGTGTATCAAAAAGCGATTGGCAGCTCCTCTGCAGATTGGGAAGATTTTGAATAGCAAAATGTTCCAGGGCAGCAACTGTGATCTTATGAAGGTTTCTATAAGAAACACAGCATTTCTCATGCCTGGTTTTGGTAGCAATAGGTATGGACATAGACCAATCTACCACATGATGATCAGACCAAGGACATTGGTTGTTATCTATATTCTTGATGGTATTTTTTGAGTAAGCACCCAACCCAAGATCCTCCCTTTAACATGAGTGGGCTGGCTGTTATGCTGAGTGAAACCAAGGTCAGCCGACGTAGCCTTAACCATCATTGACATAGCATCCGACACATCCATAAAACCGAGGTTGAAATCTGCATGAATCAAAATTCTTGAATTTGTTTGAGACTCAGCGATATCAGATCACCCAGATGCATGAGAAAATCTCTCATACTGTATGCAGGCCTATAAATAAGAAAGATGTTGATAGGGGAATTGTACATCCACCTCAAACTTTGCCCAGCGCACCTCTCACTCTAAGACAGTAATGCTCTAAATTTCTTGAATTTGTAAGGTTTTATCATAAATCAAAGCTACTCCCCGCCACTTGTATTCATGCGGTCTGCTCTTAGAATGTTAAAACCTGCAGGCACCGCTACTGAGAGTGCCAGGTCTGCAGCCTCATGCAGCCAAGATTCAGTAATGGCGCATAAATCAATGCGCTGAGTGTTAATATGATCGGCTCCCGCTAAGGAGTGCTTGATGAGGATCTCGTGTTCAAAAGCACACATTTAAGTTCTCTACTATGCCCAGATATTTGCACTGCAGTTTGCGCTGGCTCAGAGCCAGCGAGGTTTGCAGTGTCCACCTTAATAGCTCCTACCATGGTAACATGAGTGAGGTAGGTGTCAGAGGCTGATACTGAGCTATACTTCCCTCTGTTCTCTGCGCCACCAAACGTGCACAATGTCTGACAGGGAGCCCATAATACTGTGAGAACAGGAAAGTATGGGGGAACAATGACCTACCGCAGTAGAGCCAGAATCTGTGCCTCGCAGCAGACCAGCGCAGACTATCACAAACGCGCCGGCACTAATGCGCTGACAACGAAGTAAAGAAGTCTACGCTCGCTGGGAGATGTAGTTTTACTAAACTACAAAAAGTTTGTCACGTGGCTGGCAGTAGTGAAATGAACTGCAGAGTCATGGCAATTCCAAAAAAACGTGGTTTCTACGCAACACAGTTCCGGTAGTAGCGAACTTCGCCACACTGGCAGCATGGCAGGGACATGCTGTGTCCCTTTGATGTGAGGGATTGCGGGGGAGGGGAGAGTGGATCTCATCCTCATCGCCAATTGTGTTACCGGGGGACCGGCAATAGTGGTGAGGGTGATGGGTAGGGCCCATCTCAGGACCTGCTACTGGCCTGCGCTGTTTGACAGCGGCCTGCATGGATCGGCATAATCCAACTGTTGAGTGTCCGACACTCCTGCGCTGTTGAACACGTACCTAAAAAATGTTATTTCCTCTTTCAGGAACTCTCACTTTTCCCGATGGATGGTCAAACCTGCAGTCTCCAACCTGCTGAGCACCATCTTGAGGCGACGCATGTGTTCCTGCCTGTTGCTGGCGTGGATGAGGAAGTCATCTTTGACATTTAGGACTCCTGGGATGCCCTGTATTACCTCCTGAATGGCCTGCTGGAAAACCTCTGCCGTTGATGAGATGCCGAAACTCAGTCTTTGTTACGCTCACCTGGTTCCTTCAGGGGCATCGATCGGACCCGGACAGCTGTGGTCTCCACCAACGTGATGCGTAGTACCGAGATGACTGTCTGGACTGGCCCGCCTAATCTCGTCTGCTTGATCCGTAGAAATATTCTCCTGCAAGTGGAGAAAGGGATTTAGCCATCCATGGATTTTAGTGATGGCCCCATCCCACTGTTCTCGTTCTCCCCTCTTGTCACCTCCGATATCTCCTTTAGTAACCTCACCTTATGTTTTTAAAAGATGAGCTCTCCATCCTGCATGGCATGCATGGGCGCGTAGATACCAGTTACTTCACTGGTTTTGAGGGTGCTGGAGGAGTTCCGGAGGAATATTGACTCCGGGGTTTATAAGTTCAAAGAGTTCAATATGTCCGATGTGCACTCTTATTCCATTCCCTTGTTGAATTGCAACTGGTTCAAAGAATATTGCCTGGAGGCAGCTGATGGCGTTCAGGTAAGAGTCTGTATTACCCAACACTGTCCGGTATAAGTTGCATGAGTTTAACCTGTTGTTTTCTCCCTTTATAGGTGCGGCAAATGAAGGTGAGGCGTATTAACGGGTAATGCCTCCAGTAGTAAATCAGGTAAGCCTATGATGGTAAGAGATTGTATTTGTCGGCTCTCTTGGCTCACCTTGTTGTTTCTTTTGTTTTTTTCCCCAGGTGCTGGAGTTCGCCGGATCGAAAAATCCTGTGAGGGCTGGTGAGTATGGCGCGGCACTGCAGCTGGCGATGCGACACGTGCAGAAATAATGTCCTTTTCAAGTTCGAAGAGGTGATGGATCCGGAATTAGGTAAGGATTGAAATAATGTCGTTGTTCTAACCTTTCCTTCTTCTTTCCTCTTTTGCTAGGAGCTCAGGATTCGAGACAGGCGTGTCTGAAGACTGGATGCTGACTGCAGGCACGGTGAGCGTTACGCTGCTGGATACAGAATAACGCGAAGCGTGTGTTGCTGATCGTGCGTGGTTTAAATAGCCTCCAAAGTAGTTCCAGGTAAGAAGTTCCCCAAAACCACACCCGAGTAAAAAATAGTCCCTGTAACAAAATAGTCCCATCCAAGCCTCACGTTGGCTTGGATTCAGTTGCAGCATGGTCTGCATGAGGTAAGTAATGTCTATGAGCCTGGCGCCTATGGCGCCAGGACTGATTCCTATTATGAGCTGGTGCCTAAGGCGCCAGGACTGAACCCAGACAGCCCCTAGCTGGGGCTGCTGGGGTTTTAATAAATATCTGGATGCTTGCTCCCGGGGCTGATGGGCTTGGTCCGGATGCCCGGGGGTAGGCGTCATGACAGTCTCTTGTATCGGTGTAGGCTGGGGCTGCTGGGGTTTTAATAAATATCTGGATGCTTGCTCCCGGGCCTGATGGGCTTGGTCCGGATGCCCGGGGGTAGGCGTCATGACAGTCTCTTGTATCGGTGTAGGCCCAGGTGCGTGGAGAAGGTAATGATGTATCCGAGAGTTGCGATGTAGTTTCAACTGGTGGTACCCAGCATTTAAGTCAATTTTCAAAAACGCTTTCGACCCCATAAGGTCCGTAATGATTTCATCCAGCGTGGGGGTGTTGTGCCGTTCTCTTTTGATTGCTGCATATGGTAGGCACATGTCAATGCAGATTCTTATTTTCACCGGCTGCTTCGGCTTCTTTGTCACCACCATGGGTGACACCCAAGGCGTCGGCCCTGTGACTTGTTCAATGATTCCGGCCTTTTCGAGTTCTCGTAGTTCCTTTTCGACCAGGTCCCTCAAATGGAATGGGGTCCTTCTGTGGCGTACTGCCCGAGGCTGTACTGTCTGGTCGATGTGAAGCTTTGAGTTTTCCTTTTAAGCATCCAATGCCCTTGAGGATGCCCGGGTACTTCCCCAGGAGACTGGAGATGTCCGTTGAATCTGTGACGTCGCAGATGAAACGGATTAATCCTAGGTCTTCCCCTGCATCCCCACTGAGTAGGCATTCAATTCCTGCATTAAGGATGTATATCTTTGACTGGAGGACTCGGTCACCCCTGCTTAGTGTCGTTCTGAAACGTCCTTTCACTGGTAGTGGGGTCTTGCATCCATAGGTAAATAATTGTGCGTCAGTTGGCATGAGGCCAGGTCGGGGACGCAGCATTTGGAACATTGTTGCCGGCATTACGTTTACTGATGCTCCAGTGTCGTTCGTCATTTGCGTCTCCTGGCCCTGTATGGACACAAGGCTTTTGCGTCTTGTCTGTCTCTTCGTCGACTCCGCGTCTCTGTGTTCAAGTGCAGAAATCAAGTAGACTTTCCTTCTTCTCGTCCGTCCACTTCTCGCATCCATCGCGGGGTCACCATCGTCATCACTGGATTCGTCGGTTGACGAGTTAGCAGTCTCTACGCGGTGGGTGTTTGCTTGCTTCTTCTTCTTGGGGAGGCCTTTGTCTTGTTGCGGTTGGGGGCGTTGCGGCTGCCCTAATGATCTGCAGACACACGCGTAGTGGTCCTTCTGGCCACATGCCCCACACGTGGTTCTTTACGCTGGCAGTTTCTTCTTCCATAAAGTGCACCTGCGCACCATCCACACTCGGTGGGCCCCGGGATCATCGGTTGCCACCTTGGTGAGTTGTTTGTCTCGTTGTATCCCTCCCTCGGTGGTTGGCGTTTGGCGATTTGAGCTATTACCGCTGTCGTCGGCACCAGTTGAAGCTTCTGTAATTTGGTGCCCATGTGCGCTGCCCTCGCGTGTGCCAGCTCTGTTTGACGCCCATATTCAAGGATTCTTGCTAGGGGAATACCTTTCTTGCCCTACACCATTCTGCGCAGTTTCTCGGAGTGCATACCGTTGATGATCTGGTGCCTTATCTCTTTCTCGACGTTGTCGAATTCACACGAGAGTGCACATTTCCTGAGTCTTATGTGGTAGGCATTGAGTGTTTCCTCATCCATCTGAACTGTGGTGCAGAAGATGAAGGTTTCGTAGTCCGGGTTCAACTGTGGCATGAAATGTGCTATGAGAGCGTCTTTGGCCAGTTGGTAGATGTCTGCACCATCGCCAATGACCAGTGTGTTGAAGATGCGTAGGACGTCATCATCCACGTTGAGCAGAAGGTGTGACTTCATCTTCCTGGGTGTTGCGATGTCCTTGCAGTCCATCGCCATCTCAAACTTCTAGATCCACAGCATCCAGCAGGGTCCTACTGACGATGGGTTGGTGTAGGGGTCGAAAGACCCCAACGCAGCTGTGGTCCCACCCTGAGGTCGAGGGGACGGTGCCGTGGGCGTCAGCGACGCAGCAATTCTTGATGGTGTGCCAGGCCTAGGTGTGGAAAGGCCAGTTGCCATGATGTCTCGGTGCTCTCGTTAACACAGTCGGGGTGTGGGAACGATGGGTCTCTCCTCACCTTTGTCACCTTTTTGTTGATGGGGCACTGACGATCCAGCCAGCTCCACTTCGTTGTACAGGTGATGTAGTGGTGCTTCTTGTGACACCTGGCTTGATGATTGATGAGCAGGCGAGCCAAAAAACATTTTTCTCAGCTCCCTCCACTGTCTGAGTGTGCTCTGTGGATGGTAGAGCATTGTAGGAGAAAAAAGAGAAAAACATTTTTGTTATTTTTTTTTTTGGGGGTGGGGGATGGGTCCCCCCTGTGTCTCCAAAAACGTGCCTTTGCCGTGGGCTTATGGGCCGAGTTATGGCTTAGGAAGCTGCTACGCAAGTCATCTGTCCTTCGTCACCAGTGGTATGTCCCTCCCTGCCGGTGCAGCCGGCGGAGGGAGAGAGTGTCAGGGCCTGCATACGGGCCGGGCTGGGGAACTGAACAAAGACACGACACGCTTTGTGTAGCTCGTGCCCGGAACTGACTGCCATCCGGCATGGTGGGCACTTTATACAGATGCGCCTTACGTCACCGCGCTTGCGGGACGTAAGGCGTACATAACAGCCATGTGTCACCGAGTGGTGCTCATCGTGCCGCAGCCAGGGGCTGCAGGAACATACACGAGGCAGGAGTTGATGCATTGACTGCCGAGCAGGAAGCCGGTCTGCCCTTTTTTGTTTAGGTCACATGGTGGCGCACTGTCTGACATGTGGCATGAGCCCTCGGCACAGGCTCTAGTCACAACAGGCACACCAACAATGGCCTTGATCGAAAAACCCAAGTTCCAAAAGCAGCAGGAAAGGTTCCCGAGCAAACAGTATGAGCAAAGGCTCTCTCGGATGCTAGTTATTGCACATATAGCTGTTTCAGAAGTGCGTGTCTGCTGGTCTCTGCTGTCTTTCTTTCTGCGTTGCCCGAAACCCACAAATGGTGCATGCTTTCCATTGGCCATGCCGATGGTACGCAATGACATTACACATCGGCCGGCCTAATGGGAGTTGTAGTGAGCACAAGCGCTACAGCGCCAAAGTCACTAGGGAAGGCAATACCGGACACTTTTGCTGACAGCCACTTTCACAAAATGCATTTTGTTAGTTTTTAAAATCACTTTTTTGGCTGTAAAATGCAGATGGCAAGTTGGGGTAAGGTGTATTGAAGGCCGGTTGGAGGTGTAAGGGGAGGGTGCGGTCTTTCCCGCATTTTGCGCTAAAGAAAGTGGTAAAATCGGAAAAAATAAATATATGTGAAAGTGTAGGGGTTAGGAAAGATTTCTCTTAGGTGCAATTTTCCCTCCATTTTTGGACCCCTCAAACTTTTGGCTTTTGTTTGGCTTACCTAACCTGACTTTTTCCAGTGAAGCACAGCCTTCATCTGCACTCCTGGGCTTTTGCTCATCTGTTATGGGGAAACCGCACGTCCTTCAGGCTATCAGTACTCGGAAACTATGTTTCCCTTAGTCTTCAACTATGTTGCCATTTCTTGGTAACTTTGTATCTATGTGCCAAGCACCTTACAGTACCGCGCATAGGGGTCATTTTGTTTCTATGGCCCTAGCAACCCTCTAAGGATTTTTTGGTGATTTACAAGTGTGCCTAGGATGAACTGGTGGCAGCAGTTTACTTTTAAAGTATTTTTACTTCTTTTTAATGAACCAAAACGTGTTTCCTGTGTTTGGCTCAAGATTGTGGCCAGTGCCGAAAATGGCTGTGCCAAAAAGTCTTTTGTTTTGTCCTTTGGCCATTTTGTCCCGTTTCCTTCCCCCAAGTCGAGTAATCGGGTATTCCTTATTTGGGCATGTAGCAGCCCACGAAAACTGCATCTTTTGCGTGCTATTGCATGTCACGTGTGCTAGTGCCCAGGACGAGGGTAGGGTCTGTATACGAGAAGGGGTTCTGCATCCATCCCAGGTCGATCAACTGAAGTTCACACCGAACTACAGGAGGAGTCAAGTATCCTGAAACGAAAAAGCAGACCTGTGGAACCGCTGAAGACTTGCTAGAGGTTTGACAACCTGACCCTGCTGTTGTCCAGTCGGACCCCTGCTTTTGCATCAATCACAGAAGGCCTGCAAAGGCGCTTCAACCCTTTGGAGTAGCGGGACCAGCTACCCTCGGCACCTCCTGCTTACCCTCGAAAAGAGCCTCTACGCAAGTGTTCCTGGGCCATCCAGCGAACTGACCAGCTCGAACCTGGGGTATCATATAGAAGCGCAGCGTCCCGAGTTGACACTCGAGACTTTGGGAATAGCTAACTTGTGGTCTTGGCCCCTCTCCCGCCAAAGCTTGTAGTCTTAGCTCTTCTGGATCTTGATTATTGAGAGTGCGCCACGATGCAAGCATTTGCAGTGCCTGTGCCATCCTGCTGTGGTGACGGTCACTGTAGGAGCCTTGCATAGCTGTACCCTGAGATGTGCTGCACTGGAACTGTCTTCCTTTATTTATTGAGAGCTGAGAAAAGGCTATTGTCCCGCCATGAACGATCGTCCCATTCCGCAGCCGCTGAAAGCGACATCGACGTGTTACAGCAGGGGTTAAACCTACAAGCGATCTGGACTAAACTGGCAAAGTTTGGCCCGGACTGTTTCGAGGGTCGGTGAGTATTTGAATCACTTAACGGTGGCCCCCTGGCACAGCCATTGTTCTTTACGCACGAGAATCCCCGAAAAGATACTCACCTTAGCTGGGCTAGCCTGCACTCCCTAGCTATTTCCGAAACTCTAAAGTCGCTCTACCTGCAAGGGAAGACCCTCCTCGAATGATAGGACTTTATTCATCACCTCAAGCCCCTTCCTGAACTGCTACAGCTCCCTGAAGATGACCCGCTTTTGCTTTTACGCACAACAGTGCGTTGTTAAAGCACAAGGCTCCCCACTTCATAGGGCTGGACTGCATAAGTTACAGATTGACTCCGTAGAACTGGCTAATGTGATATTTGTGTTAACTTACCTCTTCTGTTGCAGTTTGGCGAAACGCATTTGTATATACAGTAAATAGTGTATGGCGTGTGTAGTAACTCTTTATTATTACTGTGGTGGTTTATCCGTGTTTAGTTATAAGGCCTATAACAAATGTATTTTTGATATTCTTGTCTAAAAGTAATCTGTGGCGTTTTACTGTGTGTGCTCGTTGTGGACATCCGATCACTCTCACCCTTCCTGAGACTTGGTCTTGACTGCCTGCCAAGCTACCGTAGATTTGTCTGGTTTGTCGAGAAGGTTCCCCTGTTCCACTAAACTAGGCTGGCCTCTTAAACCTCTGCCCACCAGGTCAAAGTTTAGAAATCGATCTTAACAATAGGTCGGCAAGAAAAAATGCTGCAACTTTTCATAGAATCCAGCGTGCGTATAGCAGCAGTGGACAGGTCGCCGGGACCTAAAAGTTATTATTGCACTGCAGCTTTTTAAGGATTTGGAGGATAATGTGCTTTTGGGGTGGAAGGAGCAGTTGTGTACATTCTTTTTATGCTCCTGTGCCTAATCTCTTGCAAGCACGTTTAGGAATTGTGTGCTTTGGCTTTTCCCTAGAAGGTTTACTCTCGGAAGTGTGTGTGTGCTTTGCTATTTCCTGGTGCTCCAAGACAGCACTAAGGTCTGAGACATTACATGCTTTCCCCGCATAACTTCAGCGATGTGACATTTGCTGTCCTAAACTGTAAGAGACTCTTATGGCTGCTCCTAGGCCACCTAGCTTCAAGCAGCTCCTTATGGCCATCCAACCTCCACCCGGCCGTCTCAGCACAAACGGTAGATAAAAGGATCAGATGGGTCATAGAGCATGCAGGAATCGTTGTAGTAGCTTTAACACTCACTCTTCTAGATGGGCAATAGCTTCCAAGGCTTTCTCCCTGCGGGACAAATTCGAGGATATTATGAAATCGGACATTTGGGCGGGGGACTTGATTTTTCAGATGTTCTATTTTAAGCTAATTGCAGAATTGGTTTCATTGGTTGTGAGCATGCTTTCAACAATCCTAATACTCGCCCCTTAGTCCTTAGCCCCATTGAATATCGACTTCTGCCATACTTTTAGTATTAAGGGAGTTTTCATTCTATTAAACTCATAAATGCGAGTATTATTCCCATCCTTATTTCAGCAGAGTCCGTTATTGCTTAATGCTCTGTGGATGTTGTGTCAGTCCTTGATGCTATACTGAACATGACTTTGTCTAATTGTTTAATGATGTTTGATTATTCTTCTGTATCAAGGTGAGGAGCTGTTCGAAACCTGTAGGAATCCTCACTTCCCTCTCCCCTGAATCCTCTACTCAGGTGGCCAGGGAAAGGTCATCGGCTTTGGATCCTGACCCTGGGGGTGGATATGAGAGGGAGGATCACTTGGGCGGAGGAGACTTGGGTAATGGAAGGGAGGGTGTCTTTAGGTGAGATGCGGTATTGCCCGTTTCCATTCCACAATGAACCCTCAGTCCATGAAGCCTTTATAGGGTATTGTCAAAACCCCTCCCTTCCTTCTTTACCAAACAAACCTCAGGAAAAGCATCCCTATAAAGGCACAGGGAAAAGAACAAAAAGGAGTACATCTTCTTTTATGGGCAGACGAGACCCGCATTCACCTCCTCTGGGTAGATCAAGAAATTGACAAAATATATTCTACTCTTTCCTGACCTTCATAGATTACCCCTCTTCCCCTCTGTCACACATTGCACATATATCCCATTTAGGTTCCTTTAGAACTGAGATGAGGGAGAGGTGGCTAGGAGGATTGCACACTTCCACCTATGCACACCACTTTGGTACTGGGACAAGGAAGAGGACTGTAGAACATCAGTCTGAAAGTCAGGCCTCTCCCAATGGTAGAGTTAATTGTAGTCGGGCAAAGGACTTGCACCTGCAACCCCGTAGGAGGCTACAGGTGCATATAAAAAGGGAGTGACCCACATGAGAGGAGAGAACCAACCTGGGAAGCCAGGGTGCTGTGGAGCTGGCTGGAGAGAGGAGTAGCCGGCAAAAAAAGACGCTGGTGTCTGCAGGACAGCGGGAAGGATGCCGAGGCTGGAGAGAGTCGTGAGAGAGTCCAGAGCCCTGCAGAGCTTCAAGCCGTGTGTCCCCAGCTGGAGAACACAGAGGCAGCAACAACGTCAAGGAGAGGCGACGAAGGCTCGCCGGTGCTCCCGTTGTGAAAGAGGGGTGCGATCGAAAGCAGAAGAGGATCGTGCAAGCACCTGCAGGAGCTGCCCCATACTGGTGAGTGGCGGGGAGAGAGCACTCGTCCCGTTGCACTCCGGGGGCTTAATCTGGGACAAAGAAGGGGACGAACAAATGAATGCATATAACGAATCGGTCTGGAGACCCAATGGACATTAAGTATCGAGAGAATTGGCAAGTATTGAATATCAAAATAAAGAGAAGTTATGCACAAATGAAATGAAAATACAGCACGAATAGAGAGAAAGTGATGTGTATTTACAAACGGAGTAAAATTAAGGAAAAAGCATTCATGAACAATGTGAAAGCGAAAAGCTAAGTGAAAACCAGTAATGAGAATTGGTGAAACATGTGAAAGGCAAATAAGAAGCACTATTGGTTACTGTGAAAGCAAGGTGATAACAAGGAGTAAACACAGCAAAGTGTGAAAGGCACGTATTGACAGAGTCAAGAGACTGCCAAGAAGAAACAAGTGCAAATGGACTAATGTCACAAGTGCAGGAAGGAAACATATGGTAGGAAAGTAGTCCAATGAGAATCAGTGAACATTATTAAATGCCAAGGGATATCCGTTGCGTGACCTGTGATGGGTGGACCGTGTGATCAGACCGCTTCACCTAGACCGAGTAACCCCTACTTGGAATGGCCAAGGAAAACAAGGAGACTGAAGTTGTTTTGTTTTGTTTCATCAGTCTGGAACTGAGAAGAAGAGAGAGAGAAGAGCCAAGTGGATGGTGAGGAAGCCTAAAAGAATACCATTCGTACTGAAAGCTAACAAAGTTGAATTAACTGTGAACTGTGTTGAACTTGGAGAAGGGAACCCTGAGGTGGTTAGGAATTGTATTGAACTTGGGGACGGGAACCCCAAGGTTGTTTGGAATGTTGTTGAACTTGGCGAAGGGAGCTCCAAGACCTTTTTGTGGAACTGTTTTGAATCTAAGGAAGAAGAAACTGAAAACATACAAGGAGCTGGAAGAAGCTCAGAACTTTACTTTGAACACTGTTTCTTTGGGTGCTGACATCCCTACACATTTGTATAGATTTAGTTGTGAGGGCAAGCATAGGTTTTGGACACAGACAGACTTTTAAGTTGAACTTTGCAACACAGACTATCCTCAGTTTCTTTAGGTAGGGAAATCCCACGTTACCACTGGGCAAGTTAGGCCTTACTCCATCCTGACATTTGAGAAATAAAAGCTCTATTTTAGAAAAGTGGATCTGTTGTCTGTGTCTTTCTTCATGATGACTTCACAGAGCCTTAACCTTCTTGAAATTGGTGGCATGAGTGCTTGTTTCTGGTTTGTCCTGATTGAAAATTGGAGTGTTGGCTGCTTTTTCTAGTTCCATGTTTTATGTTGGGCATTGGCAATCGGGGCTCTCTGATGACTCTCAGCTGTTGGGTGGACTAAGGTTTGGTTAGGTGCTGGTCTCCACAAAGATAGAGTGGTAAGGGGACAGGTATGAGGTCATGGAGGACTAAGCCCAGAGATTCGACAGAGGTTTTTTAGCTTTAATGTTTAAAAAATCCCAAATGCAAACAAAAGTATTGAAGGGAACATGTGTTACTGGGACATTTTTTTTTTAATTGTGCTTTGTTACTGAAAAAATAAGTAAAAGTGAAGCATAACAGAAGCCCTTGTGTCTTTAATAGAATTTCAACTCCCTTTAATATTCAAGTTTGGGAAAACTCTATTCTTTTAATGCGGTGCACACTGACTGTAGACAAAGTTTTAGAAAGCAATTCACCAACCCCCTAGTCCAAGATTGTCACAGTTTTATGGCATCTTCCGGGCCAAATACTGAGAACCATGACCAGATGGTTCACCATAACACAAGTTTCACATGTAGTGAAGATTTTACAGTAATGACTATATCACAATTTGTGCTGTGTATCTTCATGACATTTCACAATTAGTGACATAACATTTCACAGTTACGGTTATCTTGTTAAAGTGCTTTGTTTCACAAAAAAATGCACCTGTTTGTTAGCACTATTAGTGATATCACTTAGCAACATGGTGACCGTAAGCTTCACATTCAGTGAGCCAGGATTTCACAGGGAGTAAGTAACCACACATTTCAGAGTTAGTAAAGCTATGTTTAGCAATTGGTGTAGCCTTTTTCTACAGTTGTTAATGATACTTTTCTTAATTAGTTAAGGCACATTTGACAGTAAATGACATGAGATTTCACAGTTTGTGACAGGTGATTTAAATATTAGAGGTGCCTCATTTCACAGGTATGACCTAATGGTCGCCTACCCCCTCTCTGCATATATTACCCACTCTATCATGCCTTCCCCTTTCACTTTTCCTCTCAGACCTCTCTTCTTTCTTATAGGTATCCTGTAAGCAAGAGTTTCGTTTGGAGTTGAGGCAGCTGCTATCTCGTCCGCTACTACAAAGGGATGAACCTCCCGGGCCAGATGACGCGCAATTTCAGCAGCTGGACAATGAACGAACCCCTGAGTCAGGAGACATGAAAAGGAGGTGAATGAATAAACATATGAATGAAGAAATGTGTATAGCACGGTACTGTCTGCTGTGTTGTTTCCTTTCTGAGGGAGAGGTTTTGGGGATGATGGGGATGTGTGTGAGGGGTCAGCAATGAGAGGCAGACACAAAGAGAGATCATTCTCAACATTAGTCATTTTTATAAACAATGGGTTTGGATAAAGGCCTAAGTTTTCCTATCCTAACGTGAATGTCCCTTATTATGAAAGTAAAACTAAAGCAGGATCACTTTGTGTCTACACTCAATATGAACCCTGCACGAACATCAACAAGCAAACAGTGCAAGGTAAATGTTTCAAAGTTCAACTTGATAGAAAAGTGCAACAACTCAGACATATAAGTTCAGCTAAAACACTTCTTGTATCCAGGGGTGTCTCCCTTCCCCTGGATTATTTCAGGTAAATTATTCAGTGTTCTTGTATCAAGACCAGTCTCTTAAAGGCATTACAAATGTCTTGCACCTAATACTTTCCTCAGGATGATAAAACAAAGGTTCCTTTCAAAACGCTGTTAGGGATCAGGCAAAGACAAGTCTTTACTACTTTTCAGAATGGCAAAACAAATGTCTTTCATAACAGTGATTCAAGTATGACAAAAGGCATGTCTTTTCAAAGCCTCTCTTTAACAAAATGTTCAATTGAAACAAGAACTTAATATGACCAAGTCTCTCTTCAAAACACACCAACATAAAGTAGGTTTCCCAGTACACTCCCCTGCCAGGAAATCTCTTAACTTCAAATGAAAACTCTTGATATCCTGGTGTACTCTCCTGCCAGGAATCTCTCTCTTTTCGGTTCATTTAGATCCCCTGGTGTACTCTGCTGCCAGGTTGCTCTTCCCAAAAATGTTTCACTACCTGATACCCTTATCAGGCTTCTCTGCAACATTCACTATCCTCTCAGAAATTTTTATGACTTTAGTTAGCAACCATTCTCCCTCATACTGGCATCCCTTATATGAGGGGTTTTTCAAGCTCCTTCTGTCAACCTCTTGTATAATTTCTCTTGTCATTGCTTTTTCTTGGTTTGCTCCAACTGACATCTAATGTCAGGAGAATTGTACAAATCCTGCCCCTATATTTCTCTTACAATCTCTTTTGGCAATGTTGGTTACAGGTTTCTCCCAACTGACCTCTTATGTCAGGAGAAGTGCACCTAATGTGCCCTTGTTGTTTTTTAAGCACTGTCTTTTGGCTTAGACAATGCTGGTCACAGGATTCCCCCAGCTGACATCTCATGTCAGGGGAATTGCACCAGATTTGTCTTTTCCTTTTCCTTATATTTGGTCAGTATTCAAAAGTACTTTCAAAATTCTTTTCAGCAAATATACACGTCCTGGGGCCCCTTTCGATGTTAGGCTGACTCACTGGTTCACCGTGCGTCAGCTGTGATGTGCTTGCAAGGGGCCAGCTTCCTCTTCTGGGAAAAGTATCTTTAGCTCTGTGTCAGCTCTCCAAGCCTTTGCCACCAAGACCTGTGCAACAGTATAGGATGGCGTCTCTCCTTCCAGCCCGCTGCACACAGTCTGCTCTCACTCTCCTGGAGTTCCTCTCCTCCGGTGCTGAGAGACGCCATCTTGCTTCTGGCGGGCACTCTCCTTCTCCCCATGGCTCTCCGTGGGTTTTCCTCTGTCACTGATCACGCTTCCAACTTCCGCGCACTCGGCAGCCTTCCTTCTCGCTCTTGCTTCGTTATTTTGGTTCCCCTAGTTGTCCTCTCTGCCACAGATGATCTGGGGGCTTAAATGTCCCACGTAATTGACTATGATGATAACAATTAGACCGCACAATGTTTTCAAATTCACATTTCCTCCACATGAACTCCTTATGCCTCCTCCTTTTCACAGTACTTTAATCTTTCTGGGGCTTGGAGTTCCAATAAGTTTCAAATAATATTTGATCACATTGTTGAACAGTTGTATTTGAAATGCAATCACCAAAACCATCAGATGTTTTATATGTTCTAGGTTCATCATTTATACATGGAGACTGAATAGGGTTCTGTTTTAACAAAGTCGTTTTCAGAGTTTTAGAACCAGATGGTTTTGAGTAATGGCAGCAAGCCATCAAGAACTCCAGAATTAAGGGATTTATTTTTTTACAACCGAGAGGATCATACTACGTCTCTCCCTGTGGAATCACCACTCTCCCCTGGCAGCCATCTGCTCCCATGTGATCCACCCTCAGAATACTACCCCCAGGGTCAGGATCAGGTAGCGGCTGCCTTTCCCTGGCCTCATGGGAGGAGATGTTAGGCTGGGGATCAGTAATTCATCACAGGTGCAAGGCGTGAATTGGAAATTGATAATGTGAACTACATAGAATTCTTAATTCTTGTACATGGTGCAATATCCTGATATTTAAAGGCTATTCATGCACCTTTGCAGCATGGTTGTATAATTTACCTGTGTCTGTGACCCATAAGTAGAAGCTTGCCCTCAAAAAGTAGGGTTGGCACTCTGCAAAACTGGACAACATCCTGGAATGCTCTACTCCTGCATACTATTGCAAGAAGGAGAGCAAGCCGAGGAATATTCTCCACCTTTTCTCAGAAATAAGCACTGAGGTAGATATTCAGTCTATCTTAGCTGCTGCTGGATTCTATTTATTTTGTGTTGGTAGTACTTGCCCAGCCCTGTTCATTTTTATGTGCGTGAGGGTGGATGTACCTTGCCAAACGGGAAATCCATAAGTTTTCTTTGCAAGTGATAGCCATCATTGGGCAAGGTTATCTTTGTATACAAGAATTCACACATAAAGGTATTAGGAAAATCTGCTTTATATCTCGTCAAAGGTATGTAAGGTGTTTTATACAAGCTGCAGGAGGATTATCCAAAATCAAAACCACTTTTTTTTAAAGAGAGGATGTTCGTTGTGTATTATCCCTACTTGTTATACGTGTTTCAGAGAGGTATCTGTGTGTTTCAGATTGTGGTTCACAGGTTTGAATTCCAAAAGAGCCACCATGCGTATCTTTCTAAGGTGGGTAACTGAGGACATAAAGGTGCATTAAACCATCTGTTATTTAGCCCCATGGCACATAGTCCCCTTTGAGTACCTTGACCTTGATGGCTTAGCACTGCATCATCTAGTCAAACATATTACAAGGAGGCTTCAATAGAATCCTATGGCAAAGACACACCAACACCACAGTAGAAAATGGGTATTAGTATGTTATTGTAGTATGATAGCAGGACCTCTTGCTTGGCCGGTCACCCAAGGCTACACGTGTGAGATAATGAGGAATGTACGTATTGTTTTCCTACAGTTTTACAGATAAAGGGTCATCACAAGTCCGGCGGTAACGGTAATAGCGCTGCCAGTACTTTTCTACCGGATCATGAGCCAGCGGAAATACAGCTGACTGTAAAATCAGCCAACGCTATTTCAGCCGGCGTAATTAAAGCCGGTGCTATTACAGCCGGCCACAGGATGGCGCAAAGACAGCCGCATCACAAGTCCATGTCCGGCACTATTAGCGCCAAAAACCTGTGCTAATACCACCGTAAACACGGCGCAGTTACCTCCAGCTTACAGCTGAAGGTAAATCAAGCCACAGGTGATCCAAATACATCTCAGTGGGCTACAAAAGGCACACCTCTACTCCAAACACTGTTTTCCACACCATGCTGCCATTAGCCACTGTGAGCTGGGACAGGCAGTTGCTCATGCTGCGTCTGGAAGCAGAGGCAGGAGGAGCAGGCCAGGGCACAGGGAGCACAGGGGGAGGGGCGAGAGGAGGAGGAGGAGAAGAGTACATGCAAGGCATGCACCCATCCCCAGGGACAGGCCCTCACCCTGGACACTCACTGACACCCAGTTGATGACACTGTACCACCTGAACGGGGATACCATCACAGAGCTGCTCACAACAATCCAGAATGACATAGGGAGCAGGATTAACATCTGTACAGCTCTGCCCCCAGTGCCGAAGCTGGTGTCAGTACTACAATTTCTAGGTACAGGCACCTTCCAGCATTCCGTGGCCATGATGCATGGCATAGCACAGCCCACATTCTGTGCAGTGTTGGGCCAGTGATGGATCCCCTTCTGTGTCATGTGCAACACCACATTACACTGCCCAACACCCCAGCCTAGGTGAATACCGTGAAGGCACGGTTCCATGCCACAGCACTCATGCCAAATATGATAGCAGCCCTGGACTGCACCCATGTGGTGTTGGTAGCACCCCTGGCCCATGAAGCAGTGTACAGAAACTGCAAACACTACCACTCCCTCAATGTGCAGGTGACCTGTGACCCTGACCTCATCATCACCCTCTGCTGTGCCTGCTACCCAGTTTCCACCCACGATTCCATGGTTCTACGGAACATGATATGTGGAGAGGCACCGTGCACAACATACATGGATTGTGGGTGAGTACAACTGGCTGCACTCATACGCTGTGGAGCACCTGTCCAAATGGGTGGTGGGTGTTTGTGGACATGAACACTAACACAAAGCATTGCATGAGAAATGTCTGCAAGAGTGTGATCTGTCCACCTCCCATACCAGCCTCACAGTACAGCCCTGGGAGCATGCACATGTTGCACCGAACATGAGGGATGAGCCCATATACACATAAAGGTTGATTTGTAAACACTGACATGCCTACAGTTACCAGAATGCAACATGCAAAAACAGCAACCACTACCAGGAAAGTGCCACATAGAACGTTGCAACAGCAACCCTGCCAGTACCACAGAAATACACCCATGTACACCACCCCCAATGGCGAACCACTGCACCTACAGGCGTACACATTGCCCATAGTCAACCCAGCATGCCCCATGCACCAGAGCAATACTCCCACACAGGACTACCACCATGTCGGCATTGCATGTCACTGACAGACACAGCACGTAACACCAGCTTGAAGGGGACAGGGCGCATGTGAATAGAAAACCATGCATCACACGAGTGACACAGTATGCACGGACCTAGGACAGACAGACATTCCACGGATTGATGCTGCATATACCTCAGGATGACGTCCATTTCCCTGATACTGTAAAAGTTTACCCCCCACGTTACACAGTGTCTAATGGCCATATCTCTCCCCATGCAAGTGACTCCGGATATCCACAGCTGCCATTGGCTCATGACCCCTGTGCGGTATCGCCAAACACTGCAAGAGACAGCGTACAACCACTCACAGCAGGACCCGCATATGCACTGAGTGCACCTTTGGCATACTGAAGGCACATTTCCGCTGCCTTGGTTGCACTAGGGGTGCACTGATGTACGCCCCCGAAAAAGTTGGCAGAATTGTGCTACTGTGTTGCATGTTGCACAATATCTGCATGTTGCAAAATGTACCACCACCCCCTGATGTAGACATGCCACCCCCAGAGGATGAGGATGGTTATTTCCATGCAGGGGCTGCAGTACGCATCAACAGAGATGCTATCAGGGATGGCAGAATTGAACGCCAGGCTCTCATGGACAATTTTTTCTAATAATTGTACATGGCACAAGACATTTGCCACTGAGCGAGACCCACTTTTGTGAATAAACACGGCTTTGACACCATCAACAATGTCCTTGCATTGATGCTGTTCAACAGATTTATTGCTACCAACTCCCCAGCACACTATCCCCCTCCCACCACCAACTCTCCAGCACACTATTCCCCTCCCACCACCACCTCCCCAGCACACTATGGCCCACCACCAACTACCCAGCACACTATCCCCCTCACTCCTCCCACCACCAACTCCCCAGCACACTATCCCTCCCACTCCCACCACCAACTCCCAAGCACACCATTCCCCTCCCCCTCCCAAAACCAACTCCCCACACACTACCCTCCCACCACCAACTTCTCGGCATGGCTACTCATGGCGGCCGGTGTACGATTGTCATTCACTGTCTGGGCCTCCAGGTGATCTCAAGCGCAGTAGTTGCTGCGACTGTTGTTGTGGCGTGCTCTGGTGTGACCCCTCTGTGGGTGTGGTGGAGGTGGATCGGACAGACTCCACCACCAGGTTCTGCTGCCGCTGCAACGCATTGTCCTGCTGTATGGCTTCTGCTAGGGCAGAGACACCCTCCATCATCATTTCATGCACACGTTACGCATAGAGTGTCAGGGCAGACATGTTTGCACTGTTCTCGGCCCTGTGCCGCATCATCTGACGCACTACCTTGCGAGTGGCCCCCTGAATAGTGTCCCTGATGGCCTGCAGGTGTACGGATTGAGTGCGCCCGATCACTTCTATCTCGCGCTGCCTGCGCTTCATCACATCCAGCCTTTGCAGCAGCACGCTACAAGGCCCACTAGGCTGTCTGGGTGTGGGGCTCTGCACTGGGCTGGGGCTGTAAGCAGGTGAGCCAGGTGATGGGGTGTCCATGTCCGGCTCGGATGTGGACATGTACTGGTGGCACAGAGGGCTACCTTGGGAGTGTGGGCCTACTGCTGATGGTGACTCAGGGCTGCTCTCCCCCTGGGGCTCCTCAGTGGCCCTGGAAGCAGGCAATGCCTCTGTGTCGGTGCCTACGGCTACTGGTGTTTGCACAGGGCCTACAGTGCCACCAGCAGGCTTTGCCTTGCTGACTACAGGCGAGGCGTAAACCATGTGTGCCTTCGTGGGGTGGTGATTGCAGACCTTGAGGACCTTGTAGACACACTCCCTGATGGTCCAGCGTCGTAGTCCTCCTCCTCTGAGGCCTCTGGCGATGTGTGAGTGCCTGTAGGGGACATAGTAAGTGTCAAAAGGTATGGTTCACCCACATGTATTGGCATGCAAGACAGAATTGCAAGGGTACAGAGTGTGACCCCACACATATGAATAGATGGGCATGGTTGGCATTGGGAGGATGCTTGTGGGACCACCGTCATGGGGTTGGCTGTGCTGATGGGTGTGAGACCCATGGCCTGTTGGACATTGGCCTGTCTGTGTAGGGCAGGGTGTCCATGCTGGGCCAACTTATGTCTGGTAAACATGCTTGTGGACATTCATGGCCCCACATCCTTTACCCAGGTGGCAATGACATGGTGTGAGTTAGAAGGGTGGCTTATTCAATGGCACTGTCAGGGCTCCATGTGGCAATGCTGCGCTGCCAGCAGGGCTGTACTGTGGTGCACGCTGATTGGCAGGCTGGACACATGTCTGTGTGTGGGACATGTGCTTCCCTGTGACTTGTCTGACATGCCCTCATGAGGCAGGCCCACTGGGACTGCTTCTTGCTGCAGTGACTGCTGCACAGTGCAGTGCCATGGCTATCCACGCTGGCACAGGGTGCACCAGTAGGGTTCTGGTGTGCGTGGCATTTGTTTTGATCACTTGCCTGCCCCGCTGCTGTGACGATCCGGGATGCCCTTGGTGCCATGCCCCATGGCTGATGTGAAGGGTGACTGATGTGCCAGCCCGTCACTCTGCTGTGTCGCCATGCTCAGCTTCAGTGTATGCTGGCTTGTGTGCCTGTCCATTGGGGCTTCTTATGCTGGGTTCTCATTTATGCATGCATTTTGGGGGAGGAGGGGTGAGGTCACTCAGCTCCTGGCAGCTGGCTCCCGCCTTCGCACTGCCGACTCCCCCATCCCCTCGAGGTCCAGCACTGTGCTGCATTTCTCCTCCCAATTGGTTAGTGCCAGTGGCTCTGCATTGCCTCCTCCTGTTGCCAGGGACTCCCGGCGGTGTTGGGACAGCAGTCCATGCGCCATAACCCTCAGGTCGTTCCACCTTTTCCGGCAGTCCTCACCATCACGGGGTACACTGGCAACTGCTGTGACCTTCTGGGCTATGTTATTTCATATTGCTGTCCGCCGCTGCCCACTGGTCTTTCTTTGCCTGGCTCCATAGAGCTCCTCACAGTGGGCCACTACCTCAGCTGTGAGGATCACAAGCTCACCCTTGCTAAATGTGCACTTTCTGAGGCGATGCTCGGCCTCCTTGTCTCTCCTTAGACATTTTGGATGGTCTGCAGTGCTGGATGGCTGCAGGAAGTAAAGATATTTAATGGATTGTGTTTTCCAAAATGGCCACGCAATGCTTCCCGTTCCAGTAGTGACCCAATTTCCGCCAGCGCTAATAGTGCCAGGTTGCCCGACAGCAATGCTATTAACACCGGTTTTCCGGCGGTAGCCCTTATTTCGGTGCAATTAACGCCGGGTGCTAATAGCGTTTCCGCCAGAGTTGCGGGTACGTGCACACCAGGTTGTGATGCAGCGCTGATACCGCCGCATGACCCAGCAGTAACACTTTTGGTGCAAGGCGATAATTGCACCATTTTACTGCCAAACTTGTGATGAAGCCTAACGATATTAATGGCCAATGAAGGGGCTGCCTGCAAATTAGGAAAAACGCGATGGGGGTTATAATGGAGTCGTGGCATTTGCCATTTCACATTCAAAAACACCGTGAACTACACAAGTTGCTAGGAGCTAGACAATCTAGCTTCCATCCACTACATGGAACTGAAACAGCCCTTATTGATTTAAAGACCCAAATAGATGAACTGAGAGATCAAGGAAAGACAGCACTCCTCCTCTTACTTGACCTCTCAGCTTCATTTGATGTTGTGGTTCATAAGGTCCTCTGTAGTCGTTTGGATTCGGCCGCTCACTTCTCCACCCAGGCTATCAGATGGATAGAATCCTTTCTAAGTGAGAGAACTATGAGAGTTTTCTCCCCATCGGCAGCAGCAGACCCGACACCTATCACATGTGGTGTCCCCCAGGGCTCTTGTGTCTCTCCAACTTTATACAACATCTTCACCAAACCTCTGTTCGATGATTTGGACCATCTTGGTATCACATATACTAACTATGCAGATGATACATAGATTCTCCTCCTGCTTTCTGGGGATCATAGTAAGGACAGGGAGTTGGTGAATAGAGTGTATCTCATCATTCAGGCATGGATGGCATCTCATGGTCTTTGCCTGAATGATGATAAGAGAGAATTGATAATTCTGAGCACACAGGCCAACATCAACAAATTAGGCCCTGACTACTCCGCGTTCAGTATAGACAGAAACATCATCAAGGTCTCTAGAGAAGTAAAAACACTTGGTTTTTACCTTGATTCTACTATGTCATTCACTAAACAGGTTAATTCCCTAGCGTCAACTACAGCCTATACCTGTAAATTAATAAGAGCAGGCAAGCCCTTCCTATCCAACGACAGCTGTATAATCCTGGCAAGAGCATTAATACTTTCCCGACTCGACTACTGTAATGCCCTTTACAGTGGTGCTAACAAGGCCATCACCCAAAGACTACAAACCTTACAAAATAATGCCCTAAGAGCTTCACTTGGCATAAATAAAAGGGAGCATATCTCCTCTATTAGATGCCAACATAAATGGCTTACTACTGAGAACAAAATCCATCTGAAAATGATCTCCCTGACCCACAAAGCCCTCAATAATGCTGCTCCCATTTACCTAACAGATAAAATAAAGAGAAAAACAACAACCAGACCAACAAGAACTGTCATTTCTAACTGTCTGGTAGTACCAAGATTTAAACTAGCTAAAATTGGCGGCATTAGCTTCCCGGTGACACCCGCTAAACTATGGAATGCTTTGCCACATAACCTGAGAGCAGACCAACCCTTCTTACACTTCAGAAGGAACGTCATCAAACATATTAACTCCAACAACCTGTAGTCACCCCATTAGATACTTGGGTATCCTTAGCCCATCTGGCTTGTACATATGTATTATCAGAAATCTATCAACATTTGTATATAATTTTATCATTGCTTGTAAACCAATTGTACCTTGTATATTAATCCTCTGTAATTTATCTGCATATACCTGCAAGTATGTAAAATGTTCATTTATGTAACATTGTAAATGCTAGATTCCTGTAACATTGTAAGCTTCGCATACTCTTTTCTGCTGCGCCCGGTTACCTCTGGGTCTGTTGCGCATTATAAATTAATAAACAAACAAACAAACATTAACAAACACATTAATGGTAAAAGCATTCTGGGGTTTTAAAGGAATATTTAGTATAAGCATTTGCTTCAAAGACTTACCACATATATTGGCACATGATCTATAAGCTGTTGGAGGCTCTTAAGTTTTGAGGGTGCACAGCCATGTAACTGGATGATGCTTTTGTTATCCTATGGCTAGATGGAAGGACATTTCGGGAGACATTTTATGTTTGTCTTTTTTTTTTTTTTTTTTTTACTTTACTCTGTTTATTGATGGCCTTAGCAGATACATTACATTGCACAGTTACAATCATAATAAATTATGTCTTCTGACATACTAACAACAAACAGGGTATAGTTGTTGTGGAAAAACAAGGGAGGGCACGGACAAGCCGTTGGTTTCCTTTGAACTGTTAATAGGATAAGGCGTGATAACACAAAAGCAACGGTTTTGTAGGAAAATGTATTTAATTCATCAGGATTACTGAAGCAAAGGACTGGGAGTACAGATCCTCAAACTCGAGTGCAAGGGGTGAAGGGAGGGTGGCGGATCCATTTTTGTTGATACAAAGCTATCCAGAACTGGGGATTAGATTCTGTAGCTGTGTAGCTGTGATAAGAAGGACCTGAACTAAGTCAACTGTTCGTATTCCATTTCCTGTGTGGATATTTAATCATTCCCGTAGGTCACAGAGAGTCAGAGATACTTGGAGTTCAAAAAATGGAAATGCACAGTCTAAAAAGGCCAAGGGGCCATGGGGTGAGGGGAAGCTCTTCTAAAAATTGCACACTCTTCCCATCTGGGTGTACGCAGGAACAGTTGTTGTCTCGCAATATCTTTTTCCTTTCAGTGGAGATATTTGATCTAGGTCATGAGAGCCCTCATGGCCTATGGGGTCGACCGGTTTCAATGGCACTCAAAGATTGGGCCATCTTCATCAGGACCGTCATTCCATTGGGAGGTCAATCCAGAAAGGTTCAGAATGTCTGAACAGGGACAAGCACCTCCTGTAAGGATAAAGAAGGAGGGGGAGGGAAAAAGCAAAGGGGAAACCAATGAGTACTAAATGGAGGGCAAGGGCTGAGCAAATCTGGCCTTAGAAAAGACGGGGGCAGAGTGTTCTTAACCTTACCCAAAGAGTAAGAGGAAAAGTGGTAGTGTAAATTGCAGGGAAGTACTGGTGCCTGATCACCGGTGTCCATGGTACATCATAAGTGGGGGGAGGAGTGATGGGGTGAAAAGGGGGGGTGATTGCGTGAGGACCCCAATCCCTTGTGGGAACATGCTGGATGGCTCAGGTGCATAGTAAAGAAACAGAGCCATGGGTACCTCTGTACACAGTACGTGTGCTGAAGGCGGTTTGTCCCAAGGTGGCAGGCAACTCTGAAACAAAGCAAGGGTAAATGTTAATCTGGCCTAAAAAATGGGGCGTGCTGCAAGGTAGGGCAGTGAAGGCAGGAACCGTACCTGGTCAGAGTCTCCGGTGGAAGGGTCTGCTCTGTTGGATGGAACCGCTCGAAATGAACGCGATCACCAAACAAGGCCAATCGCCTATAAAAACAAGTGCAGCGCGCACCCGCCTAGCATCGGAATGACGTCGGCGGGCGTCTAGGCAACGTCTGTGGAGAGCGGTGTAGGCCCGCACAGGCGCAACGTGCCCAATCGCCTCTAGAGAGATGAGAACACGTGGAAAACAGCTGTTGAATCCGGGAGCTGTACTGTGCAATGAGAAGCTGAGGTTGCAGGCGGATGGCCCGACCTGAGTATAAAAGGAAAATGGGCAGCCACATGTCCATGGAAAGGGAGGGGGGGAGGGTGGGAAGTGGTGGGGGCGGAGGGAGGAAAGAAGAATACATGTCTGGCCCGGGGGCACGGCAGAGCAGTGCAGAAGAGGGCAAGGGTCAAGGACCCAAGGTGGAAACCCAATGGGGTCAAGGTCGTGGCTCAAAAATTGCAGGGGACCAGGACTGGCATCCGGGGGACCTAGGGTAGCACCGCTAGGTCGTGCCACTGAATATTTTCATTTAGGCCTTTGGAGCACGTCTGAAGATCCACTGCTGTTCCCTTCTAAACAGAATGTTGTTAAAGTTGCCCCCTCTCGCAGGTGGTGTGACCCTTTCTATTATGGTTCATTTGAAAGAGTCTGCAGTGTGTCCTTCGGCTGCAAAATGTTGGACTAAGGGGGCAGTGAGTTTGTTAGTGCGTATGCATGACCGATGTTCGATCATGCGTATACGGACTGTCCTGGTTGTCATACCAATGTACCTAAGATCACAGGGGCTTGTGATCATGTAGATCACTCGTTTTGAATTGCAGTTGGTCAATGTCATTTGCCTCCACGGTGTCTGCCATCCTATGTCGATCTCTGTGGTACGTGATGTCTGGGGGCACATGGAGCAGTTGCCACAAGGTGTATGTCCTGTGGCTGGTGCTGTGTTCCAGAGGGTTCGCTGGCTCGATCCTGTGGTCGGGGTGCTGTGTGTCAATGTTTTAACCACTTTGTCTCTCAAGTTTGATCGTCTTTTAAGAGCAAAGCGTGGGACAGGTATGGTGGTGTTCCATGTGTTCAAGATCAGCCATAATCTCTTTACTTCTTTCTTGAACACCTTTTATCAACAAGTATCTGGCACCGCGATGGGAGAAACTTTTGCCCCCAGCCTTGCCAACCTCTACGTCGACCCTTTTGAACAAGAACACATCTACCCGACCACCAACCCATTCCTTGCCAAACTTGGCGTATGGCGTAGATACATAGATGACATTTTTGTAATCTTCAAAGGGACGGAACTGGACCTTGCATCTTTTCATGCCTGGCTCAACTCACTCAATCCACACCTACAGTTCACACTAGACAAAGAGAAACACACCACTCATTTCCTGGACCTTGCCATCTCTGCAAACAATGGCAGACTTGTCTCAAGTGTCTACAAAAAATCTACAGATAGAAATTCTCTTCTATGCTATTCCAGCTACCACCCTAAAGCACTTAGAGACAATCTCCCTTTTGGACAGTTCTTGCGATACCGCAGGCTGTGCAGCCAGACCCCAACCTACACCACACAGTCCAGCCTTTTACACGAACAATTGGCAGACAGGGGGTACCCGCAAAAAATTATTAGAGACACCTACAAGAGAGCTAGAAATATCCCCAGATCTGTAACCTTGCAACAAAACATCAAACCAGCTAGCACTACAGGACTCAAAGCAGTATTCAGTTACTCGCCTCTTCTTAACAAAATCAAGAAAGAAGTAAAGAGATTATGGCTGATCTTGAACACAGGGAACACCACCATACCTGTCCCACGCTTTGCTCTTAAAAGACGATCAAACTTGAGAGACAAAGTGGTTAAAACATTGACATACAGCACCCCAACCACAGGATCAAGCCAGCGAACCCTCTGGAACACAGCACCAGCCACAGATCCACTGCTGTTCCCTTCTAAACAGAATGTTGTTAGACATCACGCACCACAGAGATCGACATAGGATGGCAGACACCGTGGAGGCAAATGACATTGACCAACTGCAATTCAAAAGGAGTGATCTACATGATCACATGCCCCTGTGATGTTAGGTACATTGGTATGACAACCAGGACAGTCCGTATACGCATGATCGAACATCGGTCATGCATACGCACTAACAAACTCACTGCCCCCTTAGTCCAACATTTTGCAGCCTAAGGACACACTACAGACTCTTTCAAATGGACCATAATAGAAAGGGTCACACCACCTGCGAGAGGGGGCAACTTTAACAACATTCTGTTTAGAAGGGAACAGCAGTGGATCTTCAGACTTAACACGTGCTCCAAAGGCCTAAATGAAAATATTCAGTGGCACGACCTAGCGGTGCTACCCTAGGTCCCCCGGATGCCAGTCCGGGTCCCCTGCAATTTTTGAGCCACGACCTTGACCCCATTGGGCTTCCACCTTGGGTCCTTGACCCTTGCCCTCTTCTGCACTGCTCTGCCCTGCCCCCGGGCCAGACATGTATTCTTCTTTCCTCCCTTCCCCCCCCACCTCTTCCCCCTCCTCCACCCCCCCTCCCTTTCCATGGACATGTGGCTGCCCCTTTTCCTTTTATACTCAGGTCGGGCCATCCGCCTGCAACCTCAGCTTCTCATTGCACAGTACAGCTCCCGGATTCAACAGCTGTTTTCCACGTGTTCTCCTCATCTCTCTAGAGGCGATTGGGCACGTTGCGCCTGTGCGGGCCTACACCGCTCTCCACAGACGTTGCCTAGACGCCCGCCTACGTCATTCCGACGCTAGGCGGGCGCGCGCTGCACTTCTGTTTTTATAGGCGATTGGCCTTGTTTGGTGATCGCGTTCATTTCGAGCGGTTCCATCCAACAGAGCAGACCCTTCCACCGGAGACTCTGACCAGGTACGGTTCCTGCCTTCACTGCCCTACCTTGCAGCACGGCCCATTTTTTAGGCCAGATTGACATTTACCCTTGCTTTGTTTCAGAGTTGACTGCCACCTTGGGACAGACCTCCTTCAGCACACGTACTGTGTACAGAGGTACCCATGGCTCTGTTTCTTTACCATGCACCTGAGCCATCCAGCATGTTCCCACAAGGGATTGGGGTCCTCACGCAATCACCCCTCCTTTTCACCCCATCACTCCTCCCCCGACTTATGATGTACCATGGACACCAGTGATCAGGCACCAGTACTTCCCTGCAATTTACACTACCACTTTATTGGGACAAGATTTTCACTTTTCCTCTTAATCTTTGGGTAAGGTTAAGAACACTCTGCCCCCGTCTTTTCTAAGGTCAGATTTGCTCAGCCCTTGCCCTCCATTTAGTACTCATTGGTTTCCCCTTTGCTTTTTCCCGCCCCCTCCTTCTGTATCCTTACAGGAGGTGCTTGTCCCCTGTTCAGACATTTTGAACCTTTCTGGAATGACCTCCCAATGGAATGACGGTCCTGATGAAGATGGCCCAATCTTTGAGTGCCATTGAAACCGGTCGACCCCATAGGCCATGAGGGCTCTCATGACCTAGATCAAATATCTCCACTGAAAGGAAAAAGATATTGCGAGACAACAACTGTTCCTGCGTACACCCAGATGGAAAGAGTGTGCAATTTTTAGAAGAGCTTCCCCTCACCCCATGGCCCCTTGGCCTTTTTAGACTGTGCATTTCCATTTTTTGAACTCCAAGTATCTCTGACTCTCTTCTACGGGAATGATTAAATATCCACACAGGAAATGGAATACGAACAGTTGACCTGGTTCAGGTCCGTCTTCTGACATACCCCAATCGCATAAAGATACATTTGCATTTATATAGAAGCGTCATCGTCTGAGGCCATTTCACATAAATACATTCGAAACGGAGCCCATATATCTTTGTGGCAATTGCTTATTGGTACAGTCAATGTATTTTTTATTTTTATTTTTTACATTTGTATAGCGCACCGCAGCCCGAGGGCATTGAGGCACTTTTTACAAGAAGGTGTAAGCAGGTAAGATTAAATTCAGACGGTGGTTACTTGGTTACAGCATATGCACAGGTTTACAAAGTACAGTTATTTGGTTACAGTAGTGTACAGAGTAAAAGGCTGAGGAGTTGACAGAAGCATTTAGGCAAATAAACTTGTTTTGATGGCTTTGTGGAATGCTAGGTGTGAGTCAATTCCCCTGATGTGCGCGGGTAAGGCGTTCCAATGGGTAGCCGCAATGGCTGGGAAGCTAGAGCCCCCAGCACCCACTCTGCGTGTAATGGGCTTAGTGATCATGTTGGTGTAGGCTAGCCTGGACGGCCTCCTAGATGTGGGAATGGCTATGCGCTGAGCCAGGTAAGGGGGGGGGGGCAGATCATGGAGGCATTTGTGAGTGACGGACAGGATTTTGAAAATAATTCTCTGTTTAACGGGTAGCCAGTGGACCTGTCTTCTCAGGTCTGATATGTGGTCCATGTGTATTGTTCCTCGCATTCGTTCACATATGACAGTTCTCTGAGAAAGTTCTCAACGGTTGGTGGAGAAGGGTTCTTCCAGCATTTTAATATGCATCTTTTTGCTACCACACAGGAGACATTAAACAGTCTCCTAGCGGTTTCCGCACTCTTACCGATTTTCCTGAATAAGTATTATTTCTTCTATGATTTCTGATACTTTTCCCCCAAAATCCAGCCACTGCAGGGCATTCCCAATACATGTGAAACGACCCCGCTTGAGGTGATTTGCATTTCGGGCATGCAACGGTCCCATCGGTTGTGAATTTGGCCACCTTAGCCGGAGTGTAGTGTAGTCTGTTCAGTACTTTGAACTGAATCAGACGTAGGCCTGCGTTCAGCGATACCGCTTTTGTGAGGGTACAGTATTTGGACCATTTCTCGTCTGTGATGGTTGTATTCAAATCCTTTCCCCATTTGGTTTTGACATCAAGTGTGGGGGATTGTGTCTGCGTCAGTGCATACAATTTGGAGATTCCTAGCCACATGCCGGATGTTGTTGCTTGTAGGCATGGGTGTATGGGAGGTTCGTCCAGGAAAAGTGCCCAATGTGCATTAAATGCTGACTTCATCCTGCAGTACCCCTGATAAAGGAACACCTCTGCACCGTTGTATTGAAGGTTATCGGACTGTCTGGCCGCCCTTAGGATATTTTCCTTCTGTTTGTACTCGTGCAAAGCTGCCAGTACGTCCCGAGGCCTGGCTCCCGGTTCATTATGCTTCGGGCCCACTCTATCCACCTCTATCTCCTCCGGATTCGATAGGTCTAAGAGGGATGCAAATAATTGTTGAATGGTTTGCTGAAAGTCTGCGTCTCCCACCGCTTCCGGTAGGGTATTTATTCGAATGTTAGCCATCCGGGACCTGTTTTCGAGATCCTCCGTCTGGAGCTCAAGGTTTTGCGTGGCTCTGGCCAATTGCTCCATCATTTCCTCCATTTTACGGTTCTCCTCGGCCACTTCCTGTAGTGCCCTTTCATTGGTGTCCACTCTTGCCTCTATGCCGTGCAGCTCACATTTGATTTCTTTTATTTCCCCTGCCAGACCCTCTTTCATCTTTTCTAGCTACCTCTGCATCCTGGTCGCCATTCTGTCTCCAAAGCTCTGGAAGCATTGTTCCATAAATCTTTGGGTTCCCCCTTTTCCCCCTGGCTTTCTTCTCAAGGGGGATCTTCCTCCCTCCTGTCTTCCCCCATATCCACCTCTTGCGGAGCACCTCCATCCTTTCTCCATAGTTTCTGAATTTTCCCCTTGCAACCCCTCTTGTTCCCTTTCGCTGAGGTCTGGGCCTCCTTCCCTCTGTTTTTTGACATGGTCCTATTACTTGGATGCCGGTTTTGCCAGTCCGAGGGACACGTATCCCCTTTTTACCACTCCTAGTTCGTTGCTTCCCTCTTCTTTGCAGCTCTTGCTCTGCCGACTCCCCTCTTATGCCTTTAGCATGTGTTTTGAGCCAGAGTTGGGGCCGTAGCTTTCTTCAGGGTTGTCCTTGTTGCTTTACTTGCGCTCTCTCACCTGTTGAGGCCTCCGGGGCTGCTGCCACCCTCTCACTTCCGCCGAGGGTGGCTGCGTATCTGCTGCAGGTGGATTTTCCCCTTGACCTTCAACTTTTATAGGGTCACGCCGTAGCTCCTTTCCCCCTAGTGTAGACCTTGTTGACAAAACTTGAGCAGGGCGAGGGGGCCGTTGGGCCTGCTTTGCTAGGTCTTCTCATTTCTTCAACCAGGGCCTGATTGATCCTCCATTCACCCCTTGCAGCTCCTGCTGCTTGTCCTTGTTATGCTGAGGGGTTAAGCTTCTGCCTGTTGCCCCCTTCTTTGACCAAGTCCCCTTTTGCCGGTCTCGTCTGGTCCCCTTGAGCCGGTCCGCTTATGATCTTGGGGATGCAGACCTTATTATGTGGATTGCCGTGCCGCTCCTCCCCCTTTTAGGTTTGCTGCCTCAGAAATGTCCTCCGGGTCTCAGCTGACTGAGAACGTGACGGTTGACTGTTTTTAGCGGTGGTGGGGGAGGGCAGGGGGACCTGGGCCACGGCTCACCTTGAGTCTTGTTGCAGGCTCCCTGTCCCGTCGCTCGACTCTACCCCCTCTCGGGTAGCCTTACCGCCGCTCGTTCACTCTCCCTCTCCCAGTCAGGCCGGCTCCTCTTGGTGGTGCTCATGCACCCCGCTGGGGGGGGGTACCGCCGCTCCTCTGCCCGCTACAGCACTGACCAAAAACACCACTCTGGCCGCTGAGCATCTGGCAGGGGGCTCACCCTTGTTCCTGCTAGTCAATGAGCCTCCCGGACCTGCGGGCCAGCTCCTCCTCCTGAGCCCTGGTCTCCAGGCCACTTCCGCTGGGGTTTTCTCACCACTCGCCTCCTCCGCCTCTGCATCTCCGGTGCCCCAGCTGTGTCCTTTGGGCCACTGTGATTCCTCTACACGGGATCTGGCAGGTCCGGGGCGGTCTCAGTCCGCTCTCCTGCCCACTCCCCGGCCCATACACACTGCGGCCGGGGAGGAATACCAGTGACCTGTCCCTTCATTGAACAAGATCATTTAAATAGCTAGTTGTGCTATACCATTTAATTAGCAAACCTATAAAATTGCATAGCAAATTGCTATGCGACACTGCTTATTTTATGCCTTGTATAACACAATACCTTTTAGGTTCAGATTGAATAAAGACAATCACCTCCACCTTCTGTCTAAAGGAGGAGTGCCCCGACAATCTGAGAGCCTCGAGTGGCTGGCCAAAAAATGGGTGGAGGAGACCAAAATACAGGAATTGTGGATGCTTAATGGACAAATGGTGGGTGACTGTCCTGGTGCTGCCATTCGGAGCAATGGCAGTCAGGCAGCCTATTTAGATTATTGTTTTGCATCTCCAACCCTAGGGAATAAGATCTCCAGATTTGAGATAGTGCATCACCCGCAGAGTGACCATGACCTGCTAGCTATCCTCATAGAGGTACCTTAAAGACGATATAAACATAGCAAAATGCCCCCAGTCGAGTTGGAAGGAGGATTAAATCGTTAAAAAATTCCAGCTACCAATATTCCCCGTCTTGCCACCTGGCTTGACCAAGGCATTCCAAAGGATGACAAGTTGTTGGAATATGCCTGGCTTTTGAAAGCCTTCAAGCAAAATACTGGAAGAGGTGGCCTATCCCATCTAGCCCCCAAACATGCCTATGATACCAAGCTAGTTAAAACCCGCCGAGTGTACAGGGCTGTGATGAGGAAACTAAAACGTCTGAAGACACCATCCGCAGAAGTGTTGGCCAAGAAACTAATGCAAGCCTATAAAAACTGGGTAAAAGCACATAGGGCTATACTTATCCAAAAGGATGCAGCAAGGATGTTGTTAGCAGTATGTGGGAAACATTCCTGCAACATGTGGGAGCTCATCAACAATGGTGGTAAGGGTAAAATAGATCTACTGATGGGAGGGGTCACGGAAGAAGGATGGGTCAGTCACTATTCCAGGATATTTGAGGGATTGACAACTACGCCTCCACCAAACACGACTTTAAATCTAAGAGGCTGGTTGTTTGAGTTTGATATAGTAGACGTGAGGCTAATGATCAGGAGGTTAAGTTCTTCTAGGGCCGCGGGGCCTGATAGTGTCTCTAACTGAATGATAAAGAGCAACCCTGAGGCCTATGCCAAATTTGCGGTGTCTCTGTTCAAACAGGTTATGTTAAATAGAAGAGTTCCAGGTTCATGGCGCAGTGCTTCGGTGGTTCCAGTGTTCAAAAAGGGCGATAGGGCTGATCTAAAAAACTATCGCCCTCTTGGACTCGTTGGGCAAACTTTTTGCCTCAGTGGTCCTTCGAGATCTCAGCTCATGGGCAGAGAAAAAAGCGTTCCTTGACCCGAGGCAAACAGGATTCATAAAGAGGGTTGCGGGGGGCGTGGCCAGCGCGCATGCCGTAAAGACGTGCATCTGCAAAGCTCCTGCCCGCGATCCTTTGGACTACCGCAACAGGCAACTACGGCCAAGAAATTCCCTGCAAAAAATACACGACTGAAAAGAGAAACCTCTCCCCGCTGCAGCGACCCGACCTCCGAACAAAATCGGAGTCGACAACACCCTGAACGAGGCGAGCAAAGGGACGCCCCTGTGGATCCAAGATGGCGGCGACCGTTGCGATCCCAAGCGCCCCCTTCTCGACGAGCTAACTCCCAGCTCCCGGGCTCGCTCTCGGCCCCGCGGAGGAGACACTGTGGAACTGTGCAACGCCGCGACCTGCAGACCACGGACCGCCGACTGCTTGGAGTGAGCAGGGACCCTGCGCAGCGAGAGCCGGAGACGGGGGCCTCCTCTCGCTGCCCGACAACACAGGCGCTGGGCCCCACTAGTGATCGAACCCGAGGAGGAGGGAATCGACCCTCTCCAGAGGCACAGCTCTGGGGCCAGACCTCAACGGACTGAACCGCGGAGAAAGGCCTGCGACACAGAACAACCACCCCCAACCCCGATAACAGTGAGTGGCTGCCTTGCACCCCCCCACCCCACTGTGCTGCTATGGAAATATAACGAGGGCACCAGCCCAACCGTCGGGGCCTGTGGGAAGGGGGACCAGGACCAGCTGCCCTGCCCAACACAAGACACAAGACATCCCTGATTACGGCGAAACTGAACTGCTTGAACCACACCACACGGGGGCAAGACTCAACGCTGCCGGGATCACCCCCCCTACCTAACATCACCGGAGGCTGAATCTAACTAGACGCGACAATAACGCGCGAAGAGGGGGGCCCCAGCTCCGGTTCCTCATCGAAACTTAGTACCGGGATAGGCACCCAACGAACAGTGGAGGCTGGCACGGCGGCCCGGACGGAAAGGATGTCTCCGCCTAGAACCAAACCGAAATCCATGACAATGGACACCTACACGACGGTCAGGCCTAAACAGCTGCCACTGTCAGACCCTGTACCTACCGATGAACCATCACACACGGCAGCGGCAACTGGTGATACGCAAGTCCTTCAAGCTATTGCAGCGCTCCGCGCCTCCATTGAAGGCAAGATTGACGAAATTAAAGTGGATATGCAGCTCATGCGACAGGACGCACGCAATCTGACCGAAAGAGTCAACGCCAATGAAGCCACTCTACAGGTCAATGTTGAGAACACCACAGACCTGAAGAAGCGAGTCCTAGATTTAGAACAGCAAGTGGCAAGGCTGGAAGCTCGATCCGAAGACGCAGAAGGCCGAGCACGGCGCAATAACATCAGGATTCTAGGTGTTCCCGAAGATATGGAAGGCCCGGATCCCACAGAATTTATAGAGACAATGCTGCAACAAGAAATTGGCGCAGGAAATCTCTCGCAAGGGTTCTCAGTAGAACACGCCCATAGATCCCTTCAAAAGAGCCCTCCACCAAGCTCACACCCACGCCCGATCATTGCAAAAATCTTAAACTTTAGAGACAGAGAGACAATATTGCGCTATTCCAGGGAAGGAGGTGAAATCAAAAGACAAGACTCGTCAATTGTCATATACCCAGATTACACCCCCGCAGTACAGCGTGCCAGGAACTTATTCATAGCAGTAAAAGCGAGACTCTGCAAACTTAATCTGAAATATATGCTGCTCTACCCCGCTCGCCTCAAAGTCCTTTACAAAGGGAAAGCACTCTTCTTGGAGACCCTAGCCGCAGCAAACATGTGGCTTGAGCACAATAACTTGACGGATGACGGAGAGGAACCGCCAAGGACTAACAACGGATAAAGCAGGAAGCCACGAACGCCATCACCGGCCGTCAACTCCACACAGAGGTACAACTCAGCCAATTTAGACCGTAACACAACGATAGCAATATCGGACAGAAGCACGAGGCACCACACACGACCACGCCAATGGGCGCCCCCCAAAAGAGATGTGTGAGTCAAATGCTTGCACGCAGCCCGCACCGGAAGGCCTGGAGAGGCCCAGAAGGCTCGGGAGCCCCCGAGCGCTGCAAGTTCTACGCAACTGCTGGGGGCAGTTCACAGTTAAATGGTTTAGTTCGCTCATTCCTTAGAATGACAGTTGAAAAAGTTGATAAGTATCCATACTACACTATGCCAACTGCAGAGAGGGAATCGGGAGGAGGGAACATGCTCCAGGGGCCCGGGCGCATAGACAAAACTCCTTACCAGAAACACCCCGACCACGGGAGCCCGCCTGGAAAACTGCGACCACCACAATACCCCCCATGACATGGCGATGAGAATAAAAATTATGACATGGAACGTAAGGGGCCTCGGCACCTAACGTCGAAGGAACAGAATTAAGTCCTACCTACACAGAAAGGGGATAATGATAGCGCTCTTACAGGAAACACACTGCACTGCAGAATCCACCACCAAACACCAGGAACACTGGGGTGGGCAGGGGTACGGACCTGCCTACTCCAAATACGCTAGAGGGGTCTATACCTGGATCCATCCCCAACTCCCATTTCAATTAAAGAAAGCAGTAAAAGACCCAGAGGGCAGGTTCGTGATACTGCTCGGAAGCATAGAACAGCAAGAAGTTTGCATAGTGAACTCTTACCTCCCCAATAGTAATGTCCCAGCCCACCTTGATTCAATGTACGCTAGAGTCACACCACACAGAGATGGCCTTTTTATTTGGGGAGGGGACTTTAACTGCACCCACAATCCAGACCTAGACAGATCCCTACCCTTGCCTAGGACCCCATCAGCGGCTACGACCTCACTAAACGCAGTAACGGATAGACTAGATCTGGCAGACATATGGAGGGAGCTACATCCACAGACACGCACCTATTCTTACTACTCGTCCCCCCATGGCCTCCACACGAGACTAGATTACGTCTTCGTAGGAAGGGAACACCTGCCCCAGATGGAGGAGGCACGGTACCTGGGTAGGACGATCTCTGACCACTCTCCATTGGTGATAGAGTGGAACCATGCTGGCCCACAACCACCCATTCCCATGTGGCGAATGCCGGTGGAAGCCCTGAGGGACCAAGCTTTTAAAGATGAACTCCAGGACTCAATAGACAACGACATAGAGCTAAACACAGGGAGTGTAGAACACGCGAGCACCATATGGGAAGCCCTAAAAGTAGTAATACGGGGTGAAATTATAACAAAGGCCAGAGGCGTGAGAAAGAAGTTGAAAGATGAACTAACACAAAGGGAAAGGGAGATAGAGAGGCTCGATAACAGTCCCTTAAGCCCACAACAACGGGAAGACAAGCTCAAAGCCCTTAGAGTCGAACGCACGAAGGCCTGGGATAGACTGGCCAAGTTTGATTATACCACCAGAACGAACCGAGCACACCCGGAAGCTGACAGGCCTGGTAGGCTGTTGGCTTGGCTCTGCAGGAAAGAACACCCCAGGCACACAATTACCTCTTTACAGGACAAGGACGGCAATGTACATCAAGCCCAACATAACATAAATGACACCTTTAAAAATTATTATGCGCACCTCTACTCACACGAAGCTGAAATCCCCCTAGACCAGATAATGGGCACCCTAGACGAAATAGGACTGCCCAGGCTCTCCCCTACACAAGCCGAAGCCTTAGATGCTGAAATCACTGCGGAAGACATAGCTGAGGCAATTAAGTCACAGGCTACATGCAAGGCCCCGGGAACTGATGGGTTGCCCTCAGAATTTTATAAGTCATACGACTCCTCCCTGGTCCCGCTGTTACACAAAGTCTTCCTGGAAACATACGAACGAGGTATCCTACCTGACAGCATGAGGGAAACCCTTGTGATCCCAGTCCTCAAGCCAAACAAACCGGCGGAACACTGCGAATCATATCGACCCCTAGCCATGCTTAATTATGATGTCAAATTACTGACCACAATTCTTGCCAAACGACTTTCCAGACTCATAGGCGACATTATCCACACAGACCAATGCGGATTTATACCGGGACGCAACACAACCATGAATTTACGCAGACTACAACACATAGTTGAACAAACAGATGCGAATCCTGAGCCCTATGCCTTGCTGTCGCTAGACGCCATCAAGGCATTCGATTCTATATATTGGGAATGGTTACTAGCAGTCCTACAGGAATTCGGTTTTGGTCCGGGATTTGTTCGATGGGTCAAAATACTGTACACCAGACCAAGGGCTCGGGTGAAAACTGGGAGACATGTATCAGCAATATGGGACATATGTAGGGGCACAAGACAGGGATGCCCGCTGTCTCCCATGCTTTATATCCTCGGGTTGGAACCCATTGCAATCTATTTCAGGAAACAGTTCTTTGATGCAGGGATAAGACTTGGCGGGACGGACCACATCATTTCGCTCTATGCGGACGATGTCCTATTGTACGTCAGGGATCCGCACCTTAACATTCCAACCATGTTGGAGGTCCTCGACAACTTATCCAAGGTCTCGGGCATACGATTTAGCAGAGCTAAGTCCTGCCTGTTCCCACTGGCAGGACTGAGAAACAGAGACAGGGAGGAGCTCCCCGCACTAGGCTTACAATGGCAGACCACGACATTCCGCTACCTCGGAATCCAAATAATGCACACCGTGGAGCTTATGCATGAGCACAACACGGTGGTGGCGATACCCGCACTACGCAAATCAATGAGCTTCTGGGCAAAACTTCCCCTATCAGTAATGGGCAGGGCCTCAGTAGTTAAAATGATTGTCCTCCCCCGGTTCCTATACAAATTCCAGAACGTACAATACTACATCAAACCTAAGTTCTTTCGTCTGCTTGATTCAATCATTTGTGGCTTCCTTTGGGGGCAGGCCAGACACAAAATAGCACACTCTACCCTAGTATTAACACACGCGCAAGGCGGTATCCAGCTCCCGAACCTTGAAAAATACTATGTAGCTGCTCAACTCAGCTTTGTGTCCAAATGGTTAGCCGACGACACCACGTCCGAGACACCCCTATTACAATCCATGATCTCCTCTATATACCTGAGAGAACTCATATGGGCCCCACAACACCTACTGAGCGACATACCCTCCATCGCTACCCTGGGGAGGCAAATATGGCAAAGGGCGAAGGAGATAACCCAACTGAAACACCCGTACTCTCCCGAAATCCCATTGATCCAAGACATGTGCAAATCAAGTACAGACCTACTCCACCTTAGACACTGGGAGAGGAAAGGTGTCTATACTTGGGGGGACCTGTATGACGAAGGCTCCTTCAGGGAGTTCGAGTCACTACAAAAAGAGGAGGACATACAAGCTGGCCAATTCCTCTGGTACCGCAGGATACGAGAAACGGCTAAGGAAAAATGGGACGTTTGGCCAGAGGAACCAGAGTCAGCCCCTCTTATAACGTTGTTATATAACCTGGGAGAGGGACAGAGAGCGGTCTCGCAGATATACAGCCACCTCAGCGACATACCCAACCCAAAAAGTGAGACAATGAAAAAGAGATGGGAAACAGATCTGAGAAGGGAACTCTCAGAAGGTGAATGGAACAGAGCACTAGCATACCCCAAAGCTGTGTCCAGAAACCACAGATTCCGATTTATACAACTGAGCATGCTACATCGGACATATCTGACCCCCTGCAGGCTAGCGAAAATTAACAAACAAAAGGAAGCTCACTGCCCATGGTGCAACGCAGACGGGGCAGATCTACTTCACATGTTCTGGGAGTGCAACAAATCACAATCCCTATGGATGAAAATGAAACAGACCTTTGAAAAAGCGGGTTCCCCCAACTACAAGTGGTCCCACGAGGAGTGCCTTCTGGGAACACACCCCAGGCAAGCCAAACTCAAGCACTGGGTGAAACTCAAGGACTTGACCTGTATACTGGCCAAAAGACAAATTGCCATGGCCTGGAAAAAACCCACAGGCCCGAATCATAAGGCATGGCGTAAGGAACTAGACAGGCGGATTAACGCGGAAACAAGAGCATGGGAGGACAGCGTCAACAGGTCAACGGACGAATCAAGCTCTACCTTGGAGGCATGGAAGGAAATAACCATTAGCATGCTTTCCTCCCCAGATGATAAACCCCCATGAATGGAAAAGGACCCGACCACACCGCGTCGCAGGAACACAACACCCATGGCAGAGACAGGCACAGATCACGCCCAGCCCCTGGGGCTTGGAGCCCCCCTCAACCCCTGCTCCCGATATCCCACCATAATGTTTGCCAAGACTTTTGACAAAGAAGTTGAAACAAGGAGACAGTTAAATGTTGTTACGTTACTTTATAAAAAAAATTGTTACTGTTTATTAAGCAAGAATCACTACACCTGCTATTGAATGCAGGCGGAGAAGTTTTACTGTAAGATAACAAATGCCAATAAACAAATTTGAAAATAAATAAAAAGGGTTGCGACATTGTTAAATCTTTTTGTGCTGAACCTCCTAAAACAAAGGTCGATTGCCAACAATACCACAATATATATGGCCTTCTTGGATCTACACCAGGCCTTCGATTGTGTAGACAGGAATCGTTTGTAGGCCAAGTTGAAAGCTTGGCAGTGCCCCAAAGACATCCTGGAGGCAGTACAAGCCCTATACACCGACACCTCAATACAGATTAGATTAGGGGCAAGCGAATCAATGTCTAGAAAGATTTTGACATTTCGCAGCCTCAGACAAGGCTGCACGCTTGCGCCCATATTAGTCAGCCTATACTTGTCTGACCTGGGAGGTTCGCAGGAGGACATAAGGGCCTTTCCACCAAAGCTAAATGGATGTGATCTGCTATGGCTACTCTACGCTGATGACATTGTGTTTCTCGATCAAACGGCTATAGGCCTCCAACGCAGAATCACATCATTCAATTCATATCTAAATAACAATGGTATGAAAATGAATGTTTAAAAAATCCCAAATTCTTCTTATGTCATCTGCTAGGAGGAAATTAAGATCAACCTTTTCATGGCAAGTAGAGGAGGTACGATTAGAGGTAGTTGAATCTATTATCTACCTGTGAGTCAAAATTAACAAGAACATAAATTAATCTGCTCAACTGGTATGGCTAAGAACAAAGTTAAAATAAATGTACTAACCAAGGAATTGCTATCCATAGGCGCTATGGGGCCTTTTCAATGACACCAATTATTACCTTTTATAGGCAAAAGGTAATACAGGTCCTCACATTTGGCAGTGAAAGACTGACCAACTTAAACAACAAAGTTTGGTCTTTGATGGAAGGCCGCTTTTTTGCGTAGTGTATTAAGACTCCCTAAGTCTCTACCAATTGCTAATATCCGCCATGAATTACGGCTACCCTAAATGGCCTTCATAGCTCTATGGAAGGAGATTTCTTTATATCGAAAGTATATTGCACTGGTGGAGGCTCCTTTACCGTTTACCTTCTTGAGATCTGCAAGCTGCTTAAACGAAAGACTCTTGAAACAGTTTCTTGACAGAACAAGCAAGTTATTGCATGGCTATGGAGTGGATATTGATCTATTAAGATCAAACCCCTCTGGAGCAAAGAAGATCTTGGAAAGAGCTGATGGTGGGTGGAAAATAGGGGCCTGAAAAATCCGCCAGCTTACCTCTAAATTTCCTCATTACAGGGACCTCCTCATCCGCTGTCGCCTGGACATTATGCCCACCCATGAAATTCAGTTCAGACGGCACCAGAGAGAGGTTGATGACAATTTGTGTCGCTTCTGTGAGAAGAATGACCAGGTGGAATCGCTTTTGTATTGGGTTGTGAGGCTTTATCCTTGGAAAGGTTACAATATTTGGGGAGCTATTTCGAGGGTACGAGAAGTGTAAATATGGAGGAATGTTGGGATTGGTTACTCATGGGACTGAAAATAGGGCCAGTGTTTGCAATGCTTAAATTAATTGACCTAATAATTGGCTTAAACTCTGAATGGACCCAGAAACTGGTGGATAAAGGAAATGTAGGTCGAGGGAGCCCATCTCCTGGGTGCTAAGTGGGGCTTTTGAGTATCATTGGATGGATATATTGATGCAATGTTCCTTTTTTTATTGTGATTGATTTCTTTTTATTGATTATTGAGGAGGAATGTTTTGGATGGTGTGTTGTGCTTGGTTTCTTAAACTGTTAAACTGTTAAAGGTTTCTGTTGCTATTACATATTTGTCTTAGTTTGAAACCAATAAAAAAATTAAGACAATCAGTAACATGAGAAAAAAACGTACATATACCACTAGCTACCCACCTCTAACACACCGAAAGGGGGCTACTTGTCAGAAATTTACCTCACAGTAGGAATTTCATAGGATTATATCTCCCACCATAGACAAAGAAATGTGTTTAGCATATTTTAATTATTATATCAAACAACATGGTAAAACAACATAAAAAACCTATTTCCAGCGTTTGTTATTTGTAGAAACACAAATGGGTGGAAGAAGCAGACACCAAAACATTTGCAATGTACAATTTGCGTGATGTTAGTAATGGTGTGTTTTGATCGCATTTTCAATAATACAACAACATGGTATAATAGCGTCAACATTTGAATATGTTTCTAGGGAGAAGGACAACACTGTTGCAGTTTAAAGCTCATCAGTAAAGTCCAACGCCCCGTCTTCAGGACGCGATAGGTTAAAGAAACACGTTACACTGGCAACATGGCGCCTATGTGTCAGTGTAGTGACCTAAAAAGATAAATGAAAATTGTTTTACTCAAACATGATAAAAACGGTGATGGTGGTGTTTGTGTGCATACAAAACAAGTAGCCAGGTTGCTAACCTTAAAAGTGATTTCTTTTGGTGTGATGGGCAAAGCGATTGCATGAATCAATTTAATTGAGGCGGCAGACCAGTTCGTCTTAAGAATTCAAGCTGTAAATCAATATGTAAATTTATTTGGATTTTTGTTGAAACAAGTAACATATTGAACCAACAATAGTTACATTTTGATATATGAATCAATCATATTTACCACTTTATGTGTAAGGCAGGGATTTTTGTTTCAAGTCCTGCAGAGAAATTTCAGTGGTGTACCGAGTTTCTATGGTATTCCAGATACTACATGTCCCATAATGCATCATGGAATCTAAAAGAAATGCGAAAAGCCTTTCAATTTCACAGGTTTCTATGGTATTCCGGATACATGTCCCATAATGCATCATGGAATCTAAAAGTAAAGCGAAAAGCCTTTCAATTTCACAGGTTTCACCTGATTTACGTTTCTTTCAAGCATTTAAGTGGCAGGGAGTAACACTTACTTGGCCATAGTGATCCCAAAGGATGTCTTGCATTGTTATATATTGGTTTAGATATTTTAAACCGCTCGCGTGTCAGTGAATGGCTCTGTGTGGGAGACAAAGGCACCAGAGAGTACAATTAGACTCTCTGTACTTTTTTTGAGCAACAATCAAGTGTGGCATGGATTTCAAAGCAGGCTTACCTGTCGTGTGTGCATTCGCCTTCACAGAATCGCTTTACCCCGTGGCTTTTTCCTTGGTTGAATACTGGTGTAAGCCAAATGTCATTCATTGACATCAAAAGAGGACTGCCAAGTCCAGTCCATTCGTGTGTGTTGACACTATTATACCATGTTGTTGTATAATTGAAAATGCGATCAAAACACACCATTACTAACATCGCGCAAATTGTACATTGCAAATATTTTGATGTCTGCTTCTTCCACCCATTTGTGTTTCTACAAATAACGAACGCTGGAAATAGGTTTTTTATGTTGTTTTACCATGTTGTTTGATATAATAATTAAAATATGCTAAACGCATTTCTTTGTCTATGGTGGGAGATATAATCCTATGAAATTCCTACTGTGAGGTAAATTTCTGACAAGTAGCCACCTTTCGGTGTGTTAGAGGTGGGTAGCTAGTGGTATATGTACGTTTTTTTCTGCTGTATCTCTCCTCACATACCATAGCCCCCTTAAAAAATTGAGGAAACCCTTGTGCTCACAACACTTGCTTATCCCAATCAGTAACATGATGCAAAAGGTGAAGTGGATATAATTTATTGTGTTGAACGATTGTCTCATTAATTTCTGGAGATTCTTCATGCAATGTATTGATCCCTGACCAGGATTCCTATATGAGATGAACATGAGAAGTTTGCTAACGCATTGAGTGCAACCTGACCTCTAAGGCTGTAACTGACAGTAGAGGTACCCGGGCTGTAATGAAGCAGTATTTATGAAGACCTTTTGAGTATGTAAACCTGGGCTGGGGAGGTGGGAGACCCCTTCAAGGTCTAGGGAAAGCATACAGGTACCATCCCTAGATTTGGAGCCCGAATTTCCTTTTTCTTGTATGTCTTCAGTTTAATAAAAACTAAAAAAGTATTTCCTGGCCGTGTGACTTATTAAGAGTCTTTTCAGTTTATGCAAAGGGTCGTGTGTGTCCCATTTTGGCCACTTAACAGTGATTGCATATGTGAAAATGTTGTTTTACCTTCCTTTTAGTATTTTGACCTAATGCATCCTTGTTGATTATGGTCTATCTTTGCTTGTCAATCTCTTGTGAATGGTAATTTGGTTGAGAAGAACCTTTACATGTCCACTAAGGCTGGTTTCACAGAACTTTACACCAGCAGTTAGTCCGAAAACCTCTTAACTGATGTGCTAGCTATTTTCAAATATTCATTAATGCAATAATAAAGAATTGTATTAACTCATTCAAATGTTTGGTGCCTTGCAGTGGTCTGTAGGGTATTTTGTGTAGATTTGGGGCCTAGCGGTATTTTCTTACCACCAAAAATAAAAGTGATTTAGCAATAATCACTCCTTGCATTCAAATTGGGTTTGGTATTATAGTGGTATCGTGGCTATGCATTATTTCAGTACACAGATATATTTAGTTGGTATGCATTTCGTTGTGGTATAGTGATGAGCATAATTTCTTTGTTTTATTTGTGGCCCCAACATACAAAACCCCTTTCTTTTGTTTAGACTGTTCTTGTGATCTCTAGAGGCATCAGGCTTCTACATTATTCAATAACACCACATTTTCATATGGAGTGCCACTTATGGCTGTTATCACTGATTTATCTACACCAGTGAACTATGCTTCCATAAAGTATTCACAATAACATGTGGTATAATCACTAATTTATTTACATTAGTGAAACTATTTCTAGAGGCCTCTCTCTCTGCTGACTCATGTACGTCCAGCAGACTATCAGATTGTGTTCCACTCAGAAGTCACACACACATATACACTGAGTGGAACCCTGCACACAGCTATTTATAATTACTCATAACATAACTTTTTCCACATGGGATGCTTGGCATATATTACCTAATAACCTCCCCTTTTATCAGGTGATATGGGCTAACTGCACCAGAGAAAAACAACAGAAGCAAATAGAAGCCTTTACACAGATTTGTCATTTTCATTTAATCATACATTACCAGTTTTGCGAGGAAGTCTTTTCTAGAATAAACATAAGAGAAACAATTGCATAATACATGGCATTTCATTAGATTCTTTGCAACAATAAAAAGAACAGTGCATCAGTTGACTTGCATTTCTGAATGGCAACATTAGAATGCAGCTATCGCTACGCTGCCTGACTGAAATAGATTTCATTCACACACCGCACTCTCACTTTGTGCAAGATAATTACCAGCAAATTGTAGCTGTTCAGCACGCAAACTCTCTGGGCTGGTCGCTTTCTTTAAATGGCTCAGGGCTTTCTTTTAGAGCACTTGGCGAGGACATGCAGTTCCAATCTGCACTCTTTGGTCCTCAAGCCGGTGCTAATTGACTGAAATCTCCAGCCTGTGAAGGTCAGCAGTGACTGGAACGACGCCCCTCAATCAGGCAACCCCACAGCTACTCCCGCCAAGTCCTCACCGAAGCTGTGCAAAATGTCCACTGCCTTTCTTTCTCCCCGGGCTGCTTCAAGAGACCTCTGTTACAGCCCCTAACGTGATGCCTGCCCAATAAGAATCCACTATGTCATACCCTCCTTCTTCAAACAATAGCTCACTTTTCAGTAAGAAACTGTATCCACTAATTTCCTGCTTATTCGAGTTTTGTTTCCTGAGCAAGGACCGTGAAAAGCACAGAGAAAGAGAAAGAAAAACAAAATTCTTAATGTCCGTTTTTAAAATGAGTTTCAGCCTGCCTCAATTTGCACTTGGAGAACACATTATGATATTAAGAAGTTAGAATCATGTTAGTACTGTTAATTATATTAGTTCTTTAATCCTCTAATGTGTCTCCTGCAATAGAGGCATTTCAGGTGAGAAAAAAAAATGGTGCGTTTTTAAATGTGAAAAAAATGATGTGTTTTTGACTGAGTAACCAGTCTTCATTTACATATCCATATGTTACACCGGCAACACATGGCTTGCTGTACCGCATTATAGCAATACATTGATCCCATGCAGTGGTGCTCCACTCCAAAAACACGCTATATATTGATCCCATGTAGTGGCGCTGCACTCCAAAAACACGCTAAATAATCGTACAGGTCCTGCCACTTTGATTTGGCTAAATTGTATATTCACCCCCTTTGTTTATTATGATTTCAGTTTTTTTTTAATATCTGCTGTATTTCACGATGTACAATTTTGTGTCTTTTTCAGCATACCGGTGGAGGGCCCCCGCCACAGGGATGCTGTTGTCTCTGGGGATGCTCGAGAAAGGACACAAGCTGCCACTAAACAGCCAAAGAGCATCTTGATGGTGAAAGAGGCCTCCACAGAGAGACGGAAGGAGACAGGTATTACTGAAGGGATCTGTAAGCAGTGGTATGAATGAGAGATAGGTCTCAGTCATGGGATGTGATTGGGAAGCAAACACCAGAGTTTGATTTTGGAAAAAGACAATAGGCAATCACAAAAGTGTACACATGTCCCAAAATCTCATATACGCCCCTCTTATCTAATGCTCTACTGCCAACATTGGCCATACTGTCCGCCCCTCATTCTTACTTTTGGTCTCCTCTCTTTATTTTTCACTGCTTGTTGCTTCTCTCTGCTGCTCTGCTTTCCCTCTCTCTTGGCCCTCTCCTTCTGCCTCTCTCATTGCCTTTCTCTGAACCCTCACCCTCAATCCTTCTATAATTCTTCTCCTTTCCATGTCTGTACCTATTCCTCTTCACTCCCTGCCCCCTCATTTTTACCTACCTGTGTCTTTGACCTCCTTGCTTAGAGAAATCGGAAGAGAGAGGGCCATCTACTTCTGCGTTCCCCTGAACCTATTGGATTTCCTGACCTGGGTTTTTAACTCGTGCCTGTTACTGGTCACCACAAACGGGTGTTTTGGTGTTAATGTGGGTATGCTGCCTTATCTTGTAGGAATTTGGACAAGGGATATAATTGGCTCTATTACTGCCTGGGTTACACCTCCAGTTGGTCGCAATAATAGGAGGCTGATGGCAGATGAGAGGCAAAGCTAACCGTGCTAGCTCTTCCCACACAAGTCCTATTATTACAAAGTAACCAGACCATACCACCCCCACCAGCTTCCTCCTTCCCCCGGGCACAGGGCTAAAGTGCTGTTTGGGGTAGACGAGAATGTGTGAGTTGTGTGGAGACAAACCCTCTAGGTAGCAGTTGACGCTGTGTTTATTTCTTTATCATTATTTTTCCAGCGAAGGGTTTTGGTGGAGGAAGGGATTCGTAGACACTCTCCTGCGGTTTAAACAAAGGTGTCCCTAGAGTCCCTTGCCTCCCACTAAAGTCAGGGAGGAGCATTTAGCATGAGAATAAGCAATGCCTTGCTGCATTCCGTGTCCCTGCATCCTTGGGCTGTGTTGTGACAGTATTCTCCTACCTACTCCCTCGCCATCTTCCAATCAGGTGGCCAGAGAAGGGCCATTGCTTTTGGATCCCGACCCTGGGGGTGGACAAACGAGGGAGGATCATCTGAGTGGAGGATCATGGGGTTTGGGAGGAGAATTCCCAGGGGCGAGACATGGTAACCCCCCCTTTCTAATTGCCCACCAACCCACTCTCCCTCAGTCTTCATGGGGTATTTCCATTCTTACCCCATCTCCCCCTCCCCATTTCCAATAAGTACTGGGACGAGGAAGAGGCAATTGGGAGCAATGAAGATTACTCATAGACGCAACATAGGGATACAAAGGGAGGCCTACCATCTAACACCTTTGAATTGTCCCACTAATAGTCGGGCAAGGTCGGCATATTTCCCCAATTGTGCACATTTGAGTCCAATTGACTCACGTGATATAAAAAGGGTGGTACTGCCAGAGTCGGAGAGCAAACTGGGGAAGCTGACTGGACCAGAGGAGCCAAGGAGAAGAAGGCTGCAGGAAGAGGAGCCATGAAAGACCGGTGGAGTGCGGGACGCCGAGATTCTGGCCTGGTGTGTGTAAGGAGCTGCAGCGTGGCGAGGGAGCCATGTCTGCAAGAAGCTGGAGCGGGACGGAAGGCAGTCTGTTGGCCTTGTTCAGGCCAGTGCTCGTTACCCTGGGATGTGTGCCAGTCCCAGGGTGACTGAGGGGCAGGTGGTGAGACCCTAACCTCGACCCAAGAACCCTTTTACCTGCTTGACAGTGCAGCGCGGCCATTGGTGAGTTTCGGGAGCTAGAATTAAACTCAGCGTGCGGGTGGCTGGAGTGGGAGCAGGAGCGTTGGGAAACCGAACAGTGAAAGCGGGGAAAAGAGAAAAGCGAAGCAAGAATAGGCAAAGTGAAAGCAATGCGAAGAAAGCGAAAGCTGAAAAAGCAGGAAGAAAGCAAAGCAGAATAATAGAGAAGGGCTCGGGGAGCGCAGAGATACAGTGAGACAGAACAAGTGTGCTGGCAGCGCGGAACGAGCCAAGAGTGGGTGCGAATGACCCGAGAGTGAGGAAAAGAGGTGTAAGGGACCAAAACTGAGAAAGACAGTAAATAGACAGAGAAAAGGAAACCGGACGCTAAAAGAAGGTGCACGCGACCCAAAAGTGAGAAAAAGGGTGCAAGCGACCAGAAATGAATGCAGAGTGTGCAAGAGGCACGTAATTGAGAAAATGAAGGTGCAAGAGAGCACAACAAAAAGCCAAGAGAAGTGTGCAAGAGGCCCAGAAAGGTGAAAAGTAAGGAGAAGTGTGCAAGAGGAACAGATTTCTGGAAGGAAGGTGCAAGTGTGCACAATAGAAAAGGAAGGTGTACGGCAAGCACGGTAAAGAGCAAATGGACACAGTGGAATAGGCACAGATGAAGAGGTGCCAGAGAATAAGGAGAGGGGTTGGAGGTCAGAGTGGTCGCACATCGGAGGAGCAAAGAACCCAGCGTTCTCAAAAGTCTCTGATATTACTCCTTGAAAGATCTGTACAGAGAATGCTACATCCTGACAAGAGGAACCTTTCGTTTGTTGGTTGAATTGCGTGAAGAGAGGCCTGGGCTTCGGGATGGGAATCCAAAAAGGCCCACTAAAGACATTTTTGAACTTTTTGAAGAGGGGCCTAGACTTGGGGAAGGGAATACCAAGATACCCAGAGACGATTTTAACTCTATTGACTTGCTGCAAGAGCCGTACATGGAAGGTTCCAAGGGCAACCGTGTTGAATTGAATTACTTTGAACTGGCAGAACTACCCATATGGGTAAGACTACACAAAACCAGCTGTGGTTTACATTTCCTTTTGATTAACCATTTTTCCTTTAAGAATACCCCTATCACATTTGATTTAAAAGTGAGGGCCAGCATATGTTTGGACACAGACATACTTTGCTTTTGGACTTACGGACATCGACGGCCCATAAAAGCATCAGTTGAGGGAACAATCCTCTTAGAGTTAGGGCCAGCTAGGCATTACACCAAACCCACAAAGTTTGATAATAAAGATTTTTCAAACTGTTACTTTTGAGTCTGTCTCTTTCTTGATACTATGCATGTCTCACAGTGTCCATTGAGCGTTGAACTAATAGATTTGAATTTGTATTTGTTTTATAGAGCGCTAACCTAGCTCTGCAGCAAAGGAGCACTGTACATGTGTTAGATAGAACAAGATGGGCACATTTACATAGATGCTCCCATACTGCTTTAACATTCAGTTTGAAGCATGCACCTTTGCTGTGTATTCTAGTGAGTGAAGGTCAAACCTTTATATTTACTTGAGTGGCATTTTTGGCTTTCCACCTCTTGCAGAAGGCGCTGCACAATGTCATGCGAGTGGTGGGAATCAACTGACCAGGCATACTTAGACAGATTAGTTTAAAGCGTCTTATTATGGATCCTATACAGTGTGAGGGCAGGAATATAACTCAAACAAGGTGTCTGGATTAACTGAAAGCTGAGGTCTGACTCGAAGTACCTACTTAACTAAAGGTTCAGCACAAACTAATGATTCTTGGTGTGTCTTCCTTAGGCTAGGCCTGACTTGAGCTCTGGGAAAAAGTCTTTCCCACAAGTTTAATGTGTCTGGGAAAACGGTAGTCCTTGCATTCATTATTTGTTGCAGGTTATAGGGGTTCATGAAGGAAGGTCGCACATGGAAGTAACTTGGACCTTCTTTATTTCATAAATAATGAAGTACCTATGCATTAATAACCATGCAGACACTTCTCTGCCATCGCTCCAAACAGTCCAACTGCCGATCCACTGCTGATTCTTTCTCTCTCTTCCCCAACCATTTGCTCTGGAAGCCTTCTGCTCCCAACATTCTTTCTCGTGACAATTGCATCATCACTACAAATCCCCCATAACAAAATTACAAAACAAAAAGGTAAAATAAAATTAACTTATAATCTCCAATTAAACTATAAAGAACACAAAGATTCATTTTGGCATGAATTCTACTATTCTATTCTGCTTTTATTCTTTTGTATGGAACATATCCTTGTAGTTTATTTGGAAATGTCCTACTCCTTTCTTCATTCACTTCATTCCTCACAACTTTCGTTGAACATCGATGGTCCTTCCTTTCCACTTCATCCTTTTGCCATGTCTGCATTGACATCCCACATCTTTTCCTTTTTTCTTTGAACAACTGCTCTTTGAAACATTGTTTTTCCTGCACAATCCCATATTCTCTCTTCCATCTTCCTTTCCTCCCATCTCACATATATGGCAATCCTGTTAAGATGTGAAAACATTAAGGGGACTCCAGGCCAAAAAATATATATATATCCGCGGCCGTGCCTGGAAAGAACACATATATATAAAGAGCAACTAGAAGGCTGGGATATGTAAACTTGTATAGGTCGCAGACCAAGTAGAGACAGTGCCTACAGTGAGCCTATTCTCTTGCAATACATAAAAACATATGTAAAACACTGGAAAGTGAAAAAGTTCCATTCACTGCCATAAAATATATGAAAAATAGATATCTTTTAATTCATTGAAAAAGTTTATCACAACATTATATAATGTATCAATCATAAAAACACAATAGAAAAATATATAATTCGAGGGGATTGGGTCCTCCGACGTATTCCATATCTATGGCATGTAATCACCACAGCTGTGCTGCTTCGGAAACATTTTTCAGCGTCTGCGTCAATGACGTCGATGCGCCGTCGTCGAGGACCTCCTCCGACGTCATCCGATGTGATACGTAGGACGCACGACGCCCGTAGCCTCAGTTCCGTTTTTTCCGCGAACGTGTTGCTTCGTGAATCTCGGTTAACGCCTCGACTCTTTGGAGTTCTGTTCTTCTCGTTCTTCGAACCTGTTCGTTTTTGTGAAAATCCTTTGTGTGAAGATGTCTTCTACTTAGTCTTCGACCCCGCGTCCGGGCTTCAAGAAGTTCGGGGAGTGTGGGTCCAAGATGTCGGTGACGGACTCGCACAACGCCTGCCTCTGGTACCTCGGGGAGGCCCACGACACGGATGACTGTATCGACTGCCAGACGCTCACGTCCAAAGCCTTACGCGAACGTAAGAAGAAGTTGTCGCTAGGTCGGGTGTCCAAGCCCCGGAAGTCGAGGTCTGTGGGGCTTTCGAAGGATGATTCGAGGGGTGACTCTCCGCATCATCGTCAGAAGTCTCGTGGGTCTCCTTCTAGGAGTCGGTCTCGCCACTCCTCAGCCTCTTCGAGGCATTCTCGGAAGCGCCGACACTGGTCGTCTTCCAGGTCCTCTTCGGAGGACACTGCCCGGCATGTCGCTTACCCCACCAGCCATGCGACGCCGGAGGAATGGGCTTCCTTCGGGAAGAAAATGCTTGCGATTCTCGAGTCGCAGGGTACTAAGCCGTCCGCGCCCCCGAGTGGGGTCGGTCGTGAGAGGTCGAGAGACACCGCTCGCAAGAGTGGTCGGCACGAGTCACGGGGGAGGTCCCGTTCGGACAAGGAGACTCGTTCTCGACGTACCCGTTCCAGGTCCCGGTCCTCGACGCGTTCGAGACCGTGTGCACCTGTGAGGTCTTCGAGGAAGACATCGACGTCTGAGGCGTCGAGGGCGTCGACAGGCTTTCTCGAGGCTCCGGCTCCGAGGAAGTCGTCGAAGCCGTCGACGCTCAGGTCGTCGAAGGACACGCTCGGGGCTCCGGCTTCGAGGGCTGTGTCGACGCCGCCGATGCTGGCGGCGCTGCATCTGACGTCGACACCGATCCTCTCGGCGCCGATGCCTGTTCTCTCGATGCCGGCGCCGATTCGCTCGCCGCCATCGACGCCTTTTGTGTCGGAGGTACCCCGTGGCACGGGGGAACCCCCTAGGAAGGCTCTGGTTAAGAGCAAGCACTCTCGGGTGCCTTCTTTTCGCCACCTGGAATATATTTCAGAGGCGGATGAGGATTCTGATGGCCTGGTTCCTAGTCAGGTTCCAGATGAAATTGTCTCGGGCCATAATCAGTTTGACGATTTGAGGCAGTCACTGCATGATGCCAGTGGACTGGACACCTCTCCGGAGGTGGAGTTTTGTAGGCCTGAGCCTGGCTCTCATGCTGATTCCTCGTACCGGCGCCTTATGGCTAGGGTTTCTGAGTACTTGGGATGGTCTGCTCCCCCAGGGGAGTTTGTGCAGGATGATCTAACGGACATCCTTGATGTTGGTCCCCCAACTGACCCGGTACTGCCGTTCCATATGGCTTTACAGAGAAGGGTGGCGGCGGCTTGGACTGCTCCGGAGAGTCTCCCGGACGATGGGCAGATCCTTGTCGCGAAAATACCATCCAGCCAGTAGCGACCCCTGCTACTTGCCCAGGCACCCCACTCCGGAGAGTTTGGTGGTGCAGGCGGCCACGGCCCCGGCAAAGCAGGCGTCGTACCCTACCATCCCTCCTGATAGGGATGACAAACGTTTTGATGGCTGGGCGAAGAAAGTGTTTTCTTCTGGTGGTATGGCGCTTCAGGCGGCCAACTCCATTTGTGCCTTGTCTCGTTTCAAACACACTCTGTGGAACTGTGTTGCGTTAGCGGCTGAACATATTCCCGAAGGGGACGAACGGGATGGTTTCCTTGCTATGGTCCAGGATGGTAAGGATGCCATGTGTGAGTCCGTTCAGTCGGGTTTGGACTTAGCTGAATGCGTCAGTAGGTCCATGGCGGCGAGCACCGTGATACGCAGGTTTGCGTGGTTGCGGAAGTCGGGGTTTGCTCCTGATGTGCAGTCCCGGCTCCTCAACATGCCCTTTGACGGTGAACACCTTTTTGGCAGCAAGGCTGACGAGAGCCTTGAGAGGTTGCAGACCTCAAAAGCTGCAGCGAAGTCGTTGGGCGCTGCAGTTCGCCAACCTCCGCCTTTTCGTCCTAGGGGACAGCAGTGGAGGGGTGGTTCCTTTCGCTATTACTCGTCCTTCAGTAAAGCGAGAGGAGCTGGCAGTCAAAGAGACCAACGCAGGGGTACCAGAGGTGGACGACAGGGTACCCGTGGTGCCAAGGCCGCTCGGGCAGTTGCCTCTTTGCCCTCAGGTAATGCCGCAGCCGCCCCCACTCAGTCATGAGGCCATGTCCCATGGTTCGCCGGTTGGGGGAAGGCTGGTGCAGCATCTTGTAGAGTGGCAAGCCATTACTTCAGATGTGTGGGTTCTGGAGATCATAACCCACGGCTTCTGTCTTCCCTTTCGGCACAGGCCTTGCGACAATCCACTGGGGAACCTCTCTTTGCAGAGTCCGGATCCGCTCCTTGCGCAGGAAATTCAAGCCCTGCTGGAGAAAGGCGCTATATAACTGGTGCCTGTAGCGGAGAGGAACAAGGAATGGTATTCCCCTTATTTTTTGATTTCGAAGAAAGACGGGGGATTGTGACCCATCATGGACTTGCACGGTTTGAACAAGCTCCTCAGGAAGGACAAGTTCAAGATGGTTTCTCTCTCTCTCAAGTCCTCCAGGCCCTTCAGCTTCAGGACTGGTTGGTGTCACTCGACCTCAAGGATGCTTACTTCCATGTGCCGATCCATCCCAAGCACAAGAAGTACCTGAGGTTCGCGGTTGGCGACTCGCACTTTCAGTTTTGGGTCCTGCCGTTTGGATTGACCTCCGCCCCGAGGGTTTTCACCAAGCTCATGGTGGTGGCGGCAGCGCATCTCAGGCAAGGGGGGATTCACGTCTACCCCTACCTGGACGATTGGTTGATCAGGGGGAGCTCTCCCGAGCAAGTCCTGGATCATCTGTCCGTCACCTGCCACTCCCTTCACAGGCTGGGCTTCTCCCTCAATTTAAAGAAGTCCCATTTGATGCCAACACAGCGGCTCCAGTACATCGGAGCAGTGCTCGACACTTCCCTGGGGCAGTGTTTTCCTCCCCAGCTGAGGGCTCTTCACATTCAGCAGATGGTGCACAAGTTTCAGCATGCCCAGACGCTCCCAGCGTTCGAGTTCTTGAGGTTGCTCGGCCTCATGGCATCCTGCATTCTTCTGGTGCCAGAGGCTCGTCTGCGGATGAGATCTTTGCAGTGGGCACTCAAGACGCAATGGTCGCAGTCCTCCGGCAGGATGTCGGACCCGGTTCAGGTGCCGCCCTCAGTCGCCCGGGACCTTCTGTGGTGGGCCGTCGAAGGCAACTTGATGAAGGGGGCTCCATTTTGGCTTCCCTGGCCGGAGGTGACGATTGTGACGGATGCATCCCTCACGGGATGGGGAGCTCATGCCAACGGGCTGACAGTCAGCGGTCGTTGGTCTCCGTCGGAGTCCAGACTCCATATCAATCTGTTGGAGATGAGGGCCGTCGGGCTAGCCCTGAAGGCTTTTCTGCCGACTGTGCGAGGAAAGAGTGTCCTGATCCTGACGGACAACACAGTGGCCATGCATTACCTCAACAAAAAGGGGGGGGCAGGGTCACTTCCTCTGTACAGGGAGGCGATGCAGCTCGAGTTCTGGGCCATCCAGCAGGAAGTTTCGATCTCGGCAGTTCATCTGGCCGGAGCCGAAAACGTGACGGCGGATGCTCTGAGCAGGCAGAGCGCGATCTCTCCAAAGTGGGAGTTGGCTCAGGAGATTCTCCTGGAGATCTTTTCCCTTTGGGGGACCCCTCAAGTGGATCTCTTCGCCTCCAGTGTCAACCGGAAGTGCGAAAGGTTTTGCTTGCAGGAATTTCCTCCAAAAGGAGCCTTAGGAGACGCGTTCGTGGTGGAGTGGTCATTCCCGCTGCTGTACGCGTTTCCTCCAGTCCCCGTCATCCCGCAAGTGCTGCAGAGGTTACGGAAGTTCGGTTCCCGGATGATCCTCATTGCTCCGGCGTGGGCTCGGAGGACGTGGTACCCGGACCTTCTCGACTTGTCCATCTGCCCTCCACGTCGTCTTCCCTACCGAGACGATCTGCTCTCACGGGAGGGGGGTCGGGTTCTCCATCCAGAGGTCAGATCCCTCAACCTTCACGCTTGGCTTCTGTAAGGTTGAGGTATAAGGATTGGGACCTCCCTGAAGACGTGATGGAGGTGTTGCTTTCGGCCCGAAGGCCAGCAACAAAGTCTCTGTACCATTGTCGTTGGCGTAAATTCTGCGACTGGTGCAGAGTTCAGAATGTGGATCCTTTTGCATGTGACATCCGCGTGGTTCTGTCCTTTTTACTTTCTTTGGCCCACAGGGGCTTGCAAGTGGGTACCATTAAAGGTTACCTGGCGGCGCTGACCATCTTTAAGCGCTCGTCTGAAGAGTGTTCTTACTTTAAAATCCCTTTAATTTCACAGTTTCTGAAAGGGCTCTCTGATGTGTTCCCTCTGTCACCTTTCCTGGTGCCCGGTTGGGATTTAAACCTTGTTCTTAAGTTTCTTATGGGTGATCCGTTTGAGCCTTTACATTCTTGCCCTTTGAGGCTGTTAACTCTGAAAACTGTGTTTTTAGTTGCGGTTACTTCCGCTCGCAGAGTGAGTGAGTTACAGGCACTTTCAGTTAAGCCACCCTTCACTGTATTTCACAAGGACAGGGTTGTCCTTAGAGTTTGTCCTTCTTTTCTTCCGAAGGTAGTGACGGAATTTCATTTGGCCCAGAAGGTTGTTCTTCCGGCATTCTATCCTCCTCCGCATCCTGGTAAGGAAGAGGAGAGGCTCCAAAGCTTGATCCTAGGAGAGCTTTAAGCTTTTATGTTTCACGCATGTCCCGGGTCAGAGTGGGCGATCAACTCTTTATTGGTTACGCTGGAAAGCGTTTGGGGCAAGCTGTGACGAAACAGACTTTGTCTCGCTGGATTATTTTGGCCATCTCGGAGTGTTACCGCTTGGCGGGTAAGGGCCCACAGGCTGGCTTGCGGGCCCATTCTACCAGGGTATGGCTGCATCTACTGCCCTGCAGAGGGGTGTTCCTATTCGCAACATCTGTGATGCAGCCACCTGGGCTTTAGTACATACATTTGTACGTCACTATTCCCTCGATTCCATCCGAGGACAGAATGTGGCCTTTGGCAAGGCGTTCCTTTGCTCTGCTATTTGATTGGCTATTCTAAATTTTGATTCTAAATTCTTTCCCTCCTCCTTGCTCTGGTACTGCTTTGGGAGTCTGTCATAGATATGGAATACGTCGGAGGACCCAATTCCCTCGAAGAACAAGTTACTTTCTTACCTGGTAACGTTCTTTCGATGGGATGGTCCGACGACGTATTCCATATCGCTCCCGCCCTGCCTTCCCCGCTGCAGAATTTCTTTTGCGATTGCAGCTTACGTTCCGCAAGGCTTTGTGTCTGACTGGCAGTTGACTAATGTCACACGTTCTGGGGGAAAAAACTACAACTGAGGCTACGGGCGTCGTGCGTCCTACTTATCACATCGGATGACGTCGGACGTCAGAGGAGGTCCTCGACGACGGCGCATCGACGTCATCGACGCAGGACGCAGACACCGAAAAAAGTTTCCGAAGCAGCACAGCTGTGGTGATTACATGTCATAGATATGGAATACGTCGTCGGACCATCCCATCGAAAGAACGTTCTTCAGATTTGTACAATAGTGTTAGTTAAGCAAAAATGCCATAAACAACTGCACCAGATCCAATCACATCTCCAATCACATCTCCAAATACTCCATCCATACTAGATTCATACATACCTAAAATATACTGGTCACCAATATCAAAGTACATAGACATGACAAAGAACAAACATGAAAGAGAATTTCAACACAAAAAATATATAAAAAATGTGCTATTAGACACAATTTCCACCAACTAGTCAGTAATCTTACTATACTGCTAGGAATAAAGCGTCCCACAACTGGGGGGCAACAATTGTCAGCTTAGTTGACAAGAAAAGAAGAGACCCATCAAAGAACCGACATGTTTCTTTCCATCTTCGTTATTAGATTATTGATTAGGAAATTCATCAGGGAAGAGAGAGGTCGGGAGTCTCTGGAGTCGAATGATACTGGAATGTCACAAAGCACTGTATCAGAGTTTTGGTCTGCCACCTAAACAAGAAAGTAAGAGTCACAATTCACATTCAAAATAAATAAGAAAAGAACAGTGAAAACTATAGTCCAGCTCTATCAATGGGCTGGATGTAAAAGGTCCTAGGACCTATAAAACCACCAAACAAGAAAGGTCACAGACTTAAATGGGAGGACCACTGAGGTAAGAGAACTTCATTAATGGAATTCTAAAACCAACTGTCCCATGTGAGAGAGTCAAGCAATTGGACCAGATCCCAATTCGCAGTTTCTGGATAAAAGATAGAAAGGTCACTCAATACATAACCAATCAATCTGAACTCGATAAATGACACAATCCGAGTGCAGATCCGAACTGGCGTCAGCTCCCACAGACTCAATTTGTAAATGGTATATAGTTCAATACAACAAACGAATTGCCACATACTAGCGCTTACTCCGTCTAGAACGAGAGAGGTTCAATAGAAGATGGCGGTGTGGTCGATCTGTAAGTCTGTCGTCATGCGCATACCCAAATATTCAAATATCGTTCATACTACTGCGCCCTTCATGAAGGAGAGGGACATAAAAGAGAGAAAAAAAAGAAGATTCACATAGGTGCCTTAATTCATAAGAATGTGCTGAATCAGGCATCCATTGGAATATAATCCCCAGTTGGTTTAAATGGGATATGTCGAAAACACTTGCATATCTACCTTCTGTAGGCGAAACCATTATACGTTTACTAATCTTGGCCACAGTCTGTTGCGCAAAGTTGAATTGAAAGAAATAGTCCAGTATATTGAATAACAAGAAAATCTCATTAATTAGTGGTTAAGATTCCATAAAGTTCCATCTTCCACTCCTACATACATTTTAAAGCTTATTATAACTTTCATGAGACCAGAATATTTGGACATTCCTTCCCCTCTCCCCCATTTTATCTTAACATACTTTCCTACCTTAAGCTCATCTCTGTTCTTTTTTATACTACCCATACATCTCTTATCATGGTACTCCTTGTACCTCTTCTGAGTTATTGTTTTCAACATTTTGAAAACAATAAATCCTTCATCTATTTTTTCAATTCCCAATAATTTGTTCAGCCATGCTGTAGCAAACTTGCTGTTTGGTTCTTTCCCTCTCACCAAACAGAACTCCTGTAGCCCTGTGAGGTGTTCTCTTAATACTCCACATCAAATCACTAAAAGCTTCCAATCCATCCCATAAGCCAATACTTGTTGTACACACTCTCCAATCACTGTAGTCAACCTTTCCACCATCCCATTTGTCTTTGGGTGATATATGTGAGAAACCTGAACGTGTCTCACCCCCTAGACCCCGGGGATCTGTCATCCAGGTGGCAAGGACATGCCCATTACTTTTGGATCCAGTTCTTGGGGGTGGACCAGTGCGGGAGGATCACCTGGATGAGGGGTCTTCGGGGAGTGGAAGTTGGACACCAGAGGGTGGGACGCGGTAATCCCTTTCTTGCGACCTTTTCCCATCCTACCAGGTACGATACCTAGGAACTCAACCCCTCCCCTTTCCCGACATAAACACTTTCTCACAGACAGTTCACTGTGAGCAACAACAGACTAACACCAGAGCCGTATACCTGACAAGCACCGGAGAGGTGAGGCTGTTCCCATGAGGACGCTGTTATAAAATCACTCGTTCCGAATACTGTTTCGTTGAAAATTTGATTTTAAAACTGCATTATCTGCATTTTAGACCTTGAATATTTATTTCTATGTGCTGACTGTAGCGCGGCATTTATCACTGCCTGACTGTGTATTACTTACTCTGTTTAGGGGCTGGTTAGGTTAGAGGCTAGTCCTCTTTCTGCTTCTTAATAGGCCGACCTCCACCTCATTTTCGGACCGGCACCAGCATTTATGTGCCGTGCAGACCGCCCGCACAGCGGACAGGCGCAGCGAGCACGCTGCGGCAAGCTAGTCTGTGCCCGTCCGGTAACAGAGGTTTGATCCGTTATACCAGGAATGATTTACTGTTCCTGGCTCCTTCGGACACTTGTTTACCCTCCAGTTGGAGGATGGTTTTGGGGCCTTCTTCTCACTCTGACAGCAATCAGCAGTGTGTCACTGAACCCGGTTTATTAGCTCTGTCCTTGCTACTTTTGAATGTTCGCTCTCTTGCAGCCCACGCTGCTGAAGTCTCCTTTCTGCTGGCTGATCGCAGCCCGGCATTTTTAGTCCTTACTGAGAACTGGCTTCAGGATTGTTCGGCCCCGGTCCTGGCCCAGGCTATTCCTGAGGGCAAAAATATTTTCCATTTTGATGGGCCCAGCCCCCACCATGGGGGTGGGGTAGCTATTATTTTTTAAACGATTTTCTATGCTCCCAACTATGCTGCTCTCATAGCCTTAATATCGAAGCCCTATTACTCCGTTGTGTCAACTCCTCTTCCTTGTTATGCCATATTTTGGTCATTTACCGCCCCCAGGTGCTTTTGGCGGCGTACTCGAACCGTTTGTCGACTTTATAGCCAACCCGCTTGCACAACATGCTAATCTTAGTATCCATGGTGATCTGAATTTAAAATTCAATCCCCCCAGGATGCCAGCTCTGGATGTTTTCAATGACCGTTTGTTAGACCTGGACCTGCCTCAGCAGGTTGTTGGACCGACCCATAAGTTAGGCAACACTCTTGATGTTGTGTTTGCCAATAAAGCGCTGCTTTCCTTTGTCTCAGCCGAGCCTATGGTCTGGACTGACCATCATTTGGTTACCTGTACTTTACTGAGAAACTACGAATCACCCAAAATTTTACCAGAGCGCATTCAGCGGCGTTGCTGGCGTGACGCCAATTTACTGCATTTGGTCTGCCTTGTTAAGGAGAAATGGGCATCTCCCTTCAATGTCTTTATTGGCTACGCTGTTTTTGGACACGGCCAATGAGGTAGCACACGTCCGCCATTTCCAACCCCGCATGATTCCATCCGAACCGTGGTTTACAGACCTATTAAGGTCAGCACGCCTGGGGGTGAGACAGTTAGAGCGGAAATGACGGTGTGGCTATGATCCTACTGACAAACATCTGTACAAGGCCGGCCTTTTAGCCTATTCAGCGTCCATTCTCGCAGAAAAATAGTCTTATTTTGCTGAAAGGATTGAAACCGCTTTAAATAAGCCTAAGACCCTTTTTTCTGTTATTAAATCTTTGTCCTCATCCACTACATGTACTCTGGCGATAAGACCGACTCAGGAGCTGTGTGACTCCCTGTCCACTTTTTTTACTACTAAAGTTGAAACTATCCGCACTAATATAACCTCGCTTCACTGGTCCCTGCCTCTCCATCTGGAAAGTGTGCCAGTTATGAATATATCGATCCCCGCAGCTCTACTTGGTCTTTCTTCCCCATGTTCTCGGAGGACATGGTCTGTAAGGTGCTGCAAAGGATTAAGTCCTGCGCTCCCTCAGATCCACTGCCTTTTGGAGTGATGAAACAGGTGTTTACCAACTTTGTGGGTGAGATTACCACCGCTGTTAATCTCTCTTCTCAGTCGGGAGTCATCCTGTCCGAGCTCAAGGCCGCCCTAGTTATCCCCCTCTTGAAGAAGCCATCTTTAGATACCTCTATTCCCTCTAATTTCTGCTCTAATTCTTGTCTTCCTTGTCTTATGAAGCTCCTTGAATCACTGGTCTCCCCTCTACTGTCTTTCTTTGTGGCGTCCTCCGGGATGCTTGATCCGGCCCAGTTGGGTTTTCGTCCTGGCATAGGGACAGAAAGTGTTTTCGTATCTATGCAAGACGACTTGGCTAGGCTGGTTGATCAGGGTGGTGTTGGTGCCCTGATTCTTATAGATCTTTCAGCAGCGTTCGACACCGTGGATCACGCCACACTGCTCGCCCACCTCGCCCAGATTGGCTTGGTTTGGCTCATTTTGGACGAAAGATCTCAAACTCTTTCTCTGCCACCTTTTCTTTCTAAATCCTCACATCTTAGCTGTGGTGTCCCCCAGTGCTCCGCTTTATCCCCCATTCTCTTTAACATCTACAATTTTCTGCTGGTTTGCCTCACACTTTCCTTCAGCATCAGGTGCTACTGTTACATAGACGATACCCAGCTGTTGATACGTATAGATCTGGATCAGGCTGAGGTGTGTTCTTGCCTGTATAAGTACCTGACTGCCGTTGGAGAGTGGATGGGTCACAACTGGCTGAAATTGAATGGGGATGAAACTGAGGTTCTGGTGGTGGGTTCCCCCCCTGATCCCTCACTGGGGATTTCTTCCTTCTGGCCCCCGTCTCTATGTTCTCTTCCGGTTCCTTCCTCGAAGGTAAAGAATCTTGGGGTGATTATGTCGGCTGACCTTTCTCTTACAGCCCAAGTGTCCTTGGTATGTCAGCAGGGGCATTTCCACCTCAAGATCTTAAGGAAAGTGTTTCACTTGATTCCAGCAACACTGCATCCACCAGGAGTAGCAGCTATGATTCTGAGTAGGCTGGACTACTCTAACTCCCTGTATCTGGCGCAACCTACGGGGTTAGTCGGCAGATTACAGCACCTCCAGAATCTGGCAGCCAATGTGGCAACAGGTACCCCTTACGGATCCCATGTATCCCCTGTGTTACATTCCCCCCACTGGCTTCCTGTGGCGCAACTTATTCAGTTCAAGGCCCTCTATATCGTGCACCGGGCTGTGCATGGTCAGGGTGCTGAGTACCTTCGTGTAAAATTAGAGCTCTATTTTCCTAACCACCCTCTGCCATCAGGTTCTGCTGGCATGCTGTGTGTGCCCTCCTTTCGCGGTTCTCGGCTGGGAGGGCGTGCTTTTTCTATCACAGCGGCACAGCTGTGGAACCGCCTGCCATCTGCTATAAAATGTATGTCAAACCATCTGGCCTTCCATAAGGCTTTGAAGACTCATCTCTTTTGAGCATTCTCAGCGGCCTTTTCCTGCCCCCTTGGCTCAGTGGTTTCTGTTCTCCAGCGCTACGATGCCTTTGTGCGCTATATAAATAGTAATAACATAACAAAACATGTCCCAACACTATGGTCAGGCAAAGTCAGGCAATTCCGGATCATTACATACACTTAACTTCATCACACTTCCCCACACGGATAAAAGGTGGCGCAGGAAAGCACACCCTGAGCAAGGCAAAACACACAAGGAAACAGCAGTTCTAAGATGACAGTTTAACACAAGGAGAAAGACAGCGAGACCAGAGAGGGGTACAAAGAGGTAAGTACCCTTGACCTTTAAAGACTGTTACTTTTGTGAGCCTTGGAAAGTAAGAAACCGAAGACCAGCAACTAAGGCTGATCAAACCTGCACAGTGTGTCAGAGGTACCCGGGGCTCTCCCGCGTCGATAACCAAGGCGGGGAGGAGCGATTGCTGCCGTGGTACTGTCCTTGCTCCTAAAAGAAAGCGGCGTCAGAAAAGACAGCACAGCTGGTGAGTCAGAGAGACTGATACCAAACCAGCTTGTGTTTTGAACTAAGGTTGCAAGCAGCAACATTGTATAAAGAGAACAGCAAGTGAAGCATTTGGGATGAGCAACACAAATACAATTGGAAGCCCAAAGGAAATAGATGAACTTTATAATTGAACTTTGGGAGGCCGAGAAAAGATACCATACATAGAGAGGTTCGGCGCCACGTGGGTGCTTATTAGAAAGTCTCTGTTAGGTATCCAAGTGATGCTGAGTGTGAGAGAAAGAAATATTGAGATCTAAGTGGTCATGCAATGGGTCAAGCTGAACCCTGTGCACATTCGAAAGTCTTCGATAGTTTAATGTACATAACAATTGGTCCGAGCCCTGCTGAGGGAGACTAATTGAATAAAATAAAGGGATCTGAGCCCAGAAAAGGGGCATCCGGGGTGAACACCCAAAATTGAATACTAGAAAAGAACATTTGCGTGTTGTTTTTGGTACAGCAGGCCCTCTGCATCAAGAGACTTGCAAGAAGTTAAGAGACTTGCACAAAGAAGGTCCTGAACTGGAAAAATGGAACTGTCTCCTACTGCCACAGAAGCCAGAGTGTGTGCTTTGCTTGAGTGACCCACCTTGCCCCGTGCTGAAACGTGGGGAAGGAAGGCCAACGGCCCGAGCATCCTGACATATTATTTTGTGAACACTTCTTTCTTTTTCATGAACATTAACCCACATTATTTGTAAATTAGTGGTAAGATTTGGCAATAGGGTTTTTAGAATAGACCCTTTTATTTTGACAAGACTCCACTATGACTGCATTATTATTGTTTGATGGTCGTAGTTTGATCCCATCTGTAGATTTAGGTTTAGATAGGCATTTATCACACCCATGTGCAAGTTCAATAAACACCCTTGATCTATGGTCACTTGTCTGGTTTACTGTTGAAACAGACAAGTTGGAAAATGCCTTCCTTACATATACTGATTGAACATTTCCATCCAAACGCTAATTCCCTACAAAATTCTCAGATTTCTTTGGCTCTGAATTGACGTCCATTATTACTAAGCACAGTTTTAGGATTGTCTTCCCTACTAAAGAAATTCTAAAAACGCTACAACTTTCCTTGATGTTACACTATCCACAATAGCTACTTCGGGCTAACGTGAGTACCGATCCAAAAATACTAACAGAAATCTGTTTCTTTTCCCCAACCCTTCGCATGGACCTAAAATGTAAATTCCCAACTCCTTCCAAGGTCCCTTAGGCACTGCAATGGAATTTATTGGTAATTTACTGGTGACCAAATTCTTATCACAATTAACACATGGTGCACACAATCTTACAATCATTTCTATCTGCATGCCCATTGCCGGCCACCAGTATCTTTCTCGTACCTTCCTCTTTGTTATAGTCACCCCAGGATGACCCTCATGTGCCAACTGGATAACTTGTACTTTTACCCCTTAGGAGGTATCACTTTCTCTGAGTTGCCTTAGACATTCCCCGTACCGTCAGAACGTCTACTAATGGTTTGTGATCGGTGTTCAAAACTCTCTCCAAACATACTGCCTAAAATGCTCTGCCCACCAGCAACAAGCTAACAATTCCCTTTCTATAACCGAGCAACGTTTCTCTGTATCAGTCACAGCCCTTGACGCAAACATTATTATCCTTTCACAATCTCCATCCTTCTGGGGTAACACTGCTCCTAAACCCTTGCAACTCGCATCTTCCGTCACTATTGTTTTCTTTCCCGGGACAAATCCTTCTAACAAAGATGCTTCTATTATACCCTTTTTTATTTACTTCACTCTTGATCTTGCACCTCTGTCCACTCAAAACGTAGCCTTTTTTTCATATGCTCCCCATAAGGCTGAATAATCTCTGCAAACCCCTGTATGAATTTATTATAGTATTCCACTAAACCTCAAAATTAATGTAGTTCTTTATTACCAGGTCAAGGGGCTTCCTCTATTGCTTTCATTGCTTTTACTATAGGTCTATCTCCTCCCTTAGATAAAGTATGACCCAAATAATCTACATCTTTTTGCCAAATTTGCATTTGCTATATTGCACTGTAACCCCTTTTCTCCCTAACTTTTCCAGCACTTTACGTAGCCTCTCATTATGTTCCTTCTTTCCTTGTCCATGTATTAAAATATAATCTTGGACAACTGTGTACTCGCACCATTTCACCAAACATGTTTGACTTCACTCACTGAAATACTGCCGATGTAGATGCCAATCCGAAAGGCATTTTTACAGTGCAGTACATTCCAAATGGGTTCATACATGTAGTGTATTTCCTGGTCTCCTGGCGCAGCTGGATCTGGCGGTGCGCTGCAGATAGATCAATGGTGGAAAACATGTCAGCATTACCCACCAATTTCACCATTTCTAAAATCACTGTCAAAGGGTATTTTTCCACTACTAAATCTTTGTTCAAATCTTTCAAGTCTATACGTATAGTGACGAATCGGAGGATGTCTTCCCTTCTCCCCTAAGGGGTGGTCTTTTCGATGGGCCCAGGGTGGTGAATCCACAGTTCAATCGTCCCCCTGAGGATGGTGCACCAACAGGGGATACATGGGGGCGGAACCCCTTTATGGGACAAGGGGCGACTACATTAGGAGAACGTGGTATGCCCCTGCAGTAGTACTCCGGAAACCCTCTCCAATGTTCAATCTTCACCTCCCTTTTCATAAAGCCAATATCTGTTATAGTCCGGTTAGACAAACTAATATACTTGATAAAGTTCAAACCCTAGAAAATGCAAAGTCTGTTAGATCTGACTCTGACATATACTGAGAAGAATATGATGATCAGGAGTCCAAGGACCGTTCTTGAAAAGCAGGATGAGCGCTCTAGTTTCCCATGGAACGTGATTGGCCCTACGCAACTCCCTTTCCCATTGCTGGAGTTTAAATATCAGACAGCTGAGATTCAAGAGAAAGAGAGACGATCCTCCATGGAGGAAACCGGCAAGCTGTGCCATGGCTGTGAGCATGATGAGAGCTAGCTAGAGGGAAGCCGAAAGCGGTAGAAGAGGAGAGTGCTAGCAAGGTCCCAGAAGCCAGGACTGCTTGAGTCATTGCCATCTGGATCCTCCGGACATCCTGAGCTCTGATGAACTGTCCAGCAGAGAGGATGCACCACTGGAAAGAAGCGGCTGCCCTGTGCGACAAAGCCCCAGACTTGAACAGAGCCTCCAGGGCCGCTCAAGCCGCTCAGGAAACACTGGTAACTTCCAGTTGGATGCAAACGGGTACACGGGTTACCCAAGTGCCGCAGGATGTCCGGGGGAGCAAAGGGGTGAAGGTGGAGGCCACATAAATGGGGTCTGGTAACCGAGTACAAGTCTGGGACCCGCACTCATTTGAAAGGCAGAAACAGAAGCCGATCCAAACTTTGCGAGCCTGGGACTCGCTTGCATATGAGAAACTGAAACGAAACTGAATATTGTGAGTCGGGTACCCGCACCCAAAGAGAGATGGCATATGTTGGAAATGTTACTTGGCAGGAGATTAAACCAAGCAACTGTGAACATTACGAGTCTGTGACTCGCACCCATAGAGGCAGGAGAGTATTGTGAGGGGTCAGAAATGTGAGGTGGACAACTTGGTAAAGGTTTTTCACAAGAAGTAATTTTATTAACTCGTAAGGGTTTGATAAACACCTCACTATACCTAATCTAAAGAGGATTTTCACTGCCTATCAAAATAAACTAAAGGAAAATACTCTTAACAAAAGGAATCCGTCTCTCAGATGTCTACATATATCAAACTCATAAAGGGAATATTGGCAATTCAAATGTAACAGAAATAACAGTTAAGTTCAACATAAACTTTAAAGCTGTATATCTTTGTAACCTGGGTCGGCTCGCTTTGTATTTGCCACAGGCAATGCAGGTTATACTTCTCTCCTCCTTGATATCTTATACCAGGAGCGCCTCTCTCCTACCACTTTTGTTTTCCAACCTTCACATCAATTCACTGTTGACAATGTTTCTTTATTACACTTGCCCCTTTTTGGCATAGGCAAAGCTTATTGGTGCCTTGCTAAAATATTGCCTCTTCCTCACTCTGGTAACAATGGCCCCCATTTTCCTGCAGCAATGTTCTCTTATTAGTTATCCAACATGGATTATATGCTCTGTGAAGTATTGCCCCCCTCTTTACTTTGGCACTAGTGGTTATGGTTTGCTTGCTTCAGTATTGCCTGTAAAGGCATCATGAAGCAAGACACAGACAACAGATTCAGAGCTAAAAAAAAATGATTTATTAACTCCAAATTCAGGATGGTTGAAGGCCTAACTTGCACTTACTAAGGTGGGATTTCCCTACCTAAGGAAACTAAGGAAAGTCGTAGTCCGAAAGTTCAACTTAAAAGTCAGTCTGTGTCCAAAACCTATACTTGCCCTCACAACTAAAGCTAAGCAATGTGTAGAGTTGTCAGCAATAAAAGAAATAGTGTTCCAAAGTTCTGAGCCTCTTCCAGCTTCTGGCTTACTTTTCAGCTCACCTTCCCCAAGTTCTACAGGTCCACAAAGTCTTGGGTTTCCATTCTCCAAGTTCAATACAGTTCCACAAAGTCTCGGTGTTCCCTTCCCCAAGTTCAAGACAATTCCACAAAGTTGCTGAGTTCCCTTCCTTAAGTTCAAGAAAGTCAACTTATACTTATTCTCAATCTTTCCATGTTCAACAAAAACAGCTCCAGATAAACGTTATACACCTTCTTGTTTCTTAACAGTTTAATCAGATTGCTTTCTCCTATTTTGCTTCAGCAACCTCTTTGGCTTTCACAAACAGGGTTTCCCCGGTCTAGGCGCAGTTGTTGGACCACACCGACCACCCATTACAGGTCATGCAACCAAGAACCCTAGGCTCTTTTAGCCAACACAGGTTCATCTGTACCTGTGTGATGGTTCACACTTACTTGGCTTTTCCTTGCCAACCTCTTGGCTTTTCCACACTGTGTTCTTTCCTTTGCCAGTTACTTGACTTTGTGACAATGTGTTTTCTCATAAAGTTCACTTTGTGGTGTTCTTGCTCCTTAACCACCTTCTTTCACACTTTCTCGCAATGTTTCATACTTGCTTTCCACTGTATTTCATATGTTTCGTGCTTTGCTTTCAATATGCGATATATGTATTCCACACAAACGTATAATCTGGTCATAGCTTTCCCAAAAGCCTTCATTTAGTTCGGTATGCAAGAACTTTGGTCTTTTACTGTGTTGCTTGCACTTTATATAGTCCTTAATATTCCCCTCAACCTGTTGCCTTGGGTTCATTTCATCTTGTGCATACTTCTTCATTCAGCATCTAGGAGCACCTCGGTTTTAGTGCTCTTCCCTTTTCACTCACCGGTCCCTGGCGTCTCCTCTGGGTGGTTATTCTCTCGGCTTCTGCTCCGCTGACAGGCTTTCATCCGACCTCGAACCCCGCTCACACTTCACCTTCTCTCTGTATGTTGCCGGCAGCTCTGCTTTCTCTCTGCGAACGCTGTCAGTTTCTTTCTTTCTTTCTTTCTTCTATTTCCTTCGCTCTGGCGTCGGACCTCCGACCAATGAGGCTCCCACTCCTGTGGCCTTTTCGTACCCTGCCCGGCCCTTGACTCCACAGCTTCTTGGGGTTGTCTGCCGGTGTCCTGGCTCTCCTGCAGGACCCGCCTCAGCTGTCTCCTCGGATGCAACGATCGACCTGGGCTCTTTCCTGCTGGTTGATCCTTCTCATTTGTCGGCTCCAACTTTTATACTCCTACAGCCACTTGACAGGTTGCAGGTGTGAGCCAATAATATCAATTGCCTGGTCGCAATTCATGGAGCTCTTGGGACATGCCTGACCTTATCGGTAGTCTGCAGGCCTCTTTCTCGTCACAGTGCTAGAGTGGTGAAATGACTTACTAGCGTTGACTACTCCTAGTCGCCTCTTCCTCGTCCCTTTTCTATAGTGGTTTGAATGAGGGAAAATGAGGGGAGATGGTTTGCAACAGCCAATAAAGGTAGGGGTAGGGGGAGGTAGATTCTCATAAGGGAACGGGGGATACCCTGTCTTGCCTGCGGTCGTCCACTTCTTGACCCTCCGTCTAGTGTTCCCATATTTATGATATCTTCTAGTGTCTTTCCGGACAGAGGAATAAGGTTAGCTAAATCCCATAAATGCAGATGGGACTAAGGGTTCATCATGGAATGGAAAAGGGGGATGCTGTGTCTCACAAGGACATCCCCCTGCCATTCCCCAAGTCTCCTCTACCCAGGTGACCCTCCCTCGCTTCTCCACCCCCAGTTTTGGGATCCAATAGTGATGGACCTTCCCTGACCACCTGAGCAGAGGATGATGGGGAGGCTGAAGTGAGGACGGCCTCAGGTTCCTTAGATGCCCCTTCATTACTTTGCCAATGGTGGTTATAATTAGCTTGCTTCACTATTGTCTCTTCTTTACTTTGGCAATGGCGTTGACTTTTATAGCAATTACTGCATTCTTTCTCTTCTTGCCTATGTGGAGAACACGACAGGATTCCCCTCAGGAACCTCCTCAGGAACCGGGCCTGGAACCCTTCTCATGTGGCCTGGGGAAGGCAGGTGCTCTCTGATCCCAACCCTGGGGGTGGTCCACTGCGGGAGGATCACAGGGGCGGGGTCAATCAGGACCAGAAGACTGGGAGAAACCGAGTTTTAACTTTCCCTGTTACCCCGGCCTTCTGATGGCCTTTTGCCATTTTAAAGAAGTATAAAAAACAAAGTTCTCTAAAGCGGACTGCATGTTCCAGAATCCCTCAGGAGCTGTGACAAAGAGGGCTGAGGAAGCATGCAGGAACCAAGGACAGACAGGCAGGCCTAATAGCTTTTTGGCAAGGTCAGGCAATTAGTCCTAAGGCCCTGTACCTGAAGCCAATTAACCCACCTGAGGGGCATAAAAGGCTGCAGCATGGAGGAGCAGTACAAAGAAGCTGGAGCAGGAGCTCGCAGCTCGGCTGTAGCAAAAGAAGTAGAGCACAAGGCTGTCAGTTCACAAGGAAGTGTGACCACAGAAGGGACGCCGGAGTAGAGGAAGAGCAGATTTCACCTGCAGACTCTGAGTTGGTGCTGTGCTCACAAACCCTGTTTGGCTGTGGCAGCTTTGGAAGAAACTGGAAGAAACGGGCAGCCTTTCCAGGTGCGCCTAATTGCTGTGAATGCAGAGCTGAAGTCATGCACCCACTCCAGGCCTGTGTGAAGAAGCAAGCCGAGGGAGGCTGGAGAGTGGAAGATTCTCCATTAAAGAGGCCAGATCAGAGACACCTGTGCAGCAGAGGGGTGTGGGTCCCAAGAATGCCTGGTGCAGTAGCAGCAAAAGAAATCAAACCGGGAAGCAGAAGCAGCTGCAGCCGATGTGATTGTGGAGTCGGTAAAGAGAAGCTCTGTACTCCTAATCATCAGAAAAACCTTGCCGGTAACTGTAGTCAGCTTAATTTCCGCTTGTGTTCACGTAAAAGTGAGTAAATGTTGAGCACAGAAGTGGGAAGTCATCCTAAAAAGGGAATTGTAACACACGCTTAAATTAGCAAAGCTGTAGAACCTGTGTGTAGAGAAAGCATCTATTTTCCCCATTCTTAGATATGACTTGTTGCTGAGCGGTCGCGTGGCTCCTATTGAAGAGGAGAACGTTGCCGGTAACTGTATTAAAGCAGAACTTGACTTTGCCGAAATGTTACAAGCATATTCTGACATCAAATGATGTCACTCTTGAAACAGTGTTTCCCAATTACCTTGGAAGCATAACGCTGACCGGAAGGAGGGGACACACATCCTTTAAAGTGCTAGTTCAAGATCAAAGCGAAATCAAATGTGCCTAATTTAATTTCTATCAAGAAAATTGCTTCTTGTAACATACTGATCACTGATGTAAAAGTTGTAGAAGTGGCTGAAGTTGAATAAAGAACACGCATTAGCCAAGCCAGCAGACCAAACCCTGGTAAAGTGAAACCAGTTAATTTACGAACTGAACACCATTGTTTTAGAGTCGCTGAAGCTGTTGTAACCCCAGAGTCCTCTGATACAAGGGTGACAAGGTTATGCAAGGCTGAAAGAGTGGCACTACAGCTTTGGGGTAACTACTGGAGGAAAACGTGTATATGAAACTGGGGAAAGGATCTGGGTACTTGTTAAGAAGAACTCCTTTAAAATCGGTAAAGCTGGGGCTGTTCAAGTTGAAATGAAATAGTCTGGGAGCTAAAGACAGATTTTCTGGTAGCTGCAAGGCGGAAGGAAAGGCAAAGAGGCTGCCCTTTCTTGCCATACAAGACAGAAGAGTGCCTTGACAACCTGTAGAGGTTGAAGAGTCTTGTTGAAGTTGTCTAAAAATTCTAAGTCGCAGTAGCAGCAGTAGAACTGTGTTTGTTAATACCTTTCTCAGAATTGTATCAGCTGAATGTATTAGAAGCATAAGTCAACTGTGAGGCAAGGGAGCCTGCTCACACAGTATCATTAGCAATAGGAAGTTGCTGGAGAGGGAGCAAACACTAAGAAGAAGCATCCTGACAAACTGCACATAAAAGACACTGCAGAAGTTGCAAGAAAAAGTGTTGTTAAACAGAAGTGGTACTTTTGTCTTTAACTTTATCCATTCTTTCCTGGAAGGAGGTTATCCAGGAATACCATTGGTGCTGTGGTTTTTCTTTGTTGAACTTGGAAAGTGAATCTGTTCATCAAGCGAAGAAGAAACTGTTACCAGTGGGTTTTTCTTTTTGTGAACTTTTGTTTCTTTGGAACTTTTCAAGGCTTGATTTAAGACTTTCTTTTCCTTGGAAGAAATTGACTTTGAGACATTCCTGGGGGAGCAAGATCTGCCCAGGACAAGTAGAAGTCATCCAAGATGTGTTGTTATTGGCATTTCTATTTATAAATATTAACAACCTCAACCCTACCACCCCTGCCCCACTCTCCCCCTTTCACCAGACAGCTGCCATACATTGGTCAGCATCCAACCATCGCTCCTCAGCGCACCATATTCTGTCAACAAATTTAATAAGAAAATTCTTTGCGGACACCAATTCACTCGAAAGTCATTTTGGAGGAAGTCCAATACCAAATCCCAATCCTCCTTAAACTTCCTCTGATCGCCCTGAACCACAACGCCACCCATTCCAATGAGCCATAGTGCCAAATCTTCATTATCCATTCTTGTTCTGTGGGGGGCGAAGACTGTTTCCATTTTTGAGCAATAAGGGACAAAGCTGCTATGCTTAGAATCATGTATGCCTTTAGTTGGAATCTCGTTGATAAGACGTCCAGAACATTACCCAAACCCAACATTGCTTCCCCAATGTCTCTACGTATCTGTGACCCAAATATAACTTTCACTGCCGCATTTACTCCATTCCAATATGGTTTGAAAATTGGGCAATCTCACCATATATGTCCCCATGTTCCAGTAACTTTGCATCCCCGCCAACGTTCCCCTGAAGGGTTTGGATAAAACCTATGCACTTTCTCAGGTGTCTGATGCCACTGCACCATTATCTTGACCCACATTTCGCGAATCTGGAGTGCCCTCATGAGTTTTGGAATCCCCTTCCTGACCTCCTGCCATTGCTGTTCCGTTATAGAACTACTTAAAACCTTTTCCCATTGATTCTTGTACCCCCAACTTGATTCACCTGGGATATCCTCATCAACTTATATAACGCACCTACCATATGTCTGTCATCTGAATTGGTAATCAAATAATTTTCTTAGGGTATAAAGTCCCTTATTGCTAAGTGTTTCTTTTCCGTGGAGAGTAGCCAATGTCGCAACTCTACATACCTAAACCTCTCATCTTCACATATAGAGAATAACTGTTTAAATTGTTGGAATGTCTTAATCTCTTGACCCGCCACCATATCACCCATCTTTAAGCAACCTGCTTCCTCCCAACGACTAAAGGCTCCCTGCTCAAATCCCGGTGGGAACTGAGGATTGGCAAAAAGGAGCGTAGATCGTACCATTATATCCCACACATCCCCTATCAAAGCTGTAATTTTGCTTCTAAACATATTAGCGGGCCGATCATGTTTGACACCATAGTACTTCTTGTAGGGGCCTACCTACCACCGCTCTGTCCACCCACAACCAGATTTTCTCTTGCTTCCCCCCAAACCATTCCCGGATGATCCACAGCTGATCCACTTGATAGTAAGTTCTCAAATTTGGTGCCCCATCCCTCCTCTGCTTATGGGCGCCATTAAAGCGCTCCAAGCCTCCCTCAGTCTCTTTCCTTTCCATATAAAGATCCCCAGCATTTTATTGAGAGTCTTAAAAACTTCTGAGGAACCAACTGTGGTAAAGCCTGACAGTAATACAATACCCTTGGAAGGACCACCATTTTAATTACATTGATCCTACACATCCAAGAGATAGTCACATAGTTGCGTATCTTCAATCACTTCTTGATTGAATCAAATAAAGGGAGATAATTTGCTTGATACGTGGATTCCAAGGAATTAGTTATCCGTACTCCCAAGTATCGTAGACCCTTGTCAGTCCTCATAAACTGAACAGTATCCATATCCCGTTCCTTTGCTGCTATTCCCCCTTGTAGCATCATCATTTCCGATTATTGGATGTTAATTTTCAGGCCCGCCACTTCACCGAATGTTGCCAATTCTTTTGCTATAGCAGCTAATGAACTAGCTAAATCTGTCACTGCCAAGAGTAAATCATCTGCAAATGCTATCACTTTGTGTTCCTCACCCCCAAACATTATACCTCTAATGTACTTCTCTTGCCAGATCCTGGATAAAAATGGTTCCAGGTGGATTGCATACAGCACCGGGGATAACGGGCATCCCTGTTTAGTTCCCCTAGATACCTTGATTCCTTGTGAAAGATACCCATTAATTGCAAGCCGTAATATTGTCGACTGATAATTTGCATTGACCATTTGCAAAAATCTTGGTTCAAACCCCATAGGTTCCATGGTGCGAAACAAAAAAGACCACCCCACCCAGTCAAACGCTTTTTCAGCATCTAATGTTATTACCCCCATGGAAAGTCTGGATTTATTAGCCCTTTCTGTCACGTCCTCCCGACATTTACCCGGCAACATCCGTTCCCATACCCAACACCCACACCAACGGGGAAGACACGGCAGGCGGGATGTACAGAGGGGCAGTACCACCTCTTTCCGCCCATTTCCATGTTGGCGTCTGCCCTGGCGCCTCATCCATGCCCGACTGCACCGTGGTCGCCGGCTCTAGCTCCCGCGTACGGGAGCGATCACGTGACTATCACGGGATCGTCTGTAGCCGACGCTGGCGTCCACTTCTGACAACCAATCATGGATGGCGTCCAACCTCACGTGATGCTCCTGTACGTCATGTGATCAGTCATGTGATTATGACTTCCTTTAAAAGGAACCGAGGAGAAACACTCAGTGCTTCACAGCTGTTTCAACCAGAGACCTGTTCGGCTTTACTCCTCGTTCATCTTGCTTCTTTTCTGGATCTTGACCACGGAACGTTATTGGACTTGTTATTGGATCACCCTTTGGCTTTGGCGTATTCTTCTGGATCACTGGAACTCTTGACCTACGTCTGAACTTGGGTTTCTGCTCTGGATTATCCTTCTGTTTTGGCGAACTTTTGAACTACAAACTCTTGACTATCACGTTCTGGCTTCAGGTGTGAGTTGGAGGAACTGCAGTACTTTCCAGCCTGCTGTTGGTCTTCCCTCGTTGTCTATCCCGGTTTCCCACCTTTTCCATCATCCCCTGGGTAAGCTGTGTTGGTTATTCTTGATTGCTTACACTGCCGTTATAGATCAAAGCATATCTGATTCTAACCTTTGCCTTACAGCACTCAGGGGTCCTTCCGGTGTTCCCGGTATCCAACAGACGACGCCACTCATCACCTGTGGCCTCAAAGATTGCTAGGGCAGTATACTTTATCTGCTCGAGCGATACTTGGGGACGGAGGTATTCTATAGCTGCACGACCATCAAGGTGGAACACCAGGATCAGAATAGACTGTGAAGCCTATTGGTCGTCCAGCAATGGATACCTCCTCCGGGGACCCCGTGACGGCTTTAATGCAGGCAGTGACAGCTCTCAGGGCCGATATGGCAACCGCTACCGCAACACTTCACGCTGACATGACTGCAGCCACCACAGCATTACACCATCGCCTCGACACTGTATTAAGTACACGTCAGCCCTTGCCTGCAGAAGCTGCATTTGATGATGTCAGTCCTCCCCAAAACCCTCCTCCTGTCATACCCCCTTCCTTCCCGGCCACTCCTGTGGTGATACAAAACCCTTTTCCCTTGGCTGCTCCCGAAAGATACCAGGGCGACCCAAAGAAATATCGCACTTTCATCAATCATTGCAAACTACATTTCATGTGTCGTCCTCAGGCTTTCCCCGATCCCGTGTCAAAGGCAGCTTTTCTCCTCTCCCATTTATCCGGGGTAGCCGCCACATGGGCCAATCCGTTGTTGGAAAACAATCACCCTGCGCTTTATGATTTTGAGTTTCTGACCCAAGAGATGGCAAAAGTATTTGATACCAGACACAAAGCACAGTCCAGAGACATGGAACTCCTGGATCTCACGCAGGGTCGATCAACCCTCATAGAGTACATCACTAAGTTCAACCAGTTGTCTGCTGAGACTTCCTGGCCGGAAAATAAAAAGGCTGTGGTATATTACCGGGGTTTATCCGGGGTCATGAAAGATGCCTTGTCTGTTGTACCTACGCTTCCCACTGTATATGCAGATCTGGTAGATCTAACGTTACAACTTGATGCCAGACGAATGGAGCGGCGCGGGGACGGTCCCTCCTCGCTATCTCTGCCATCCACTGCCACTGCCACTGTCACTCCCGAACCCATGCAGATAGGCGGGATCCGCAGCCCCATATCACATGTCGAACGAGAACGCAGGCGTACGGACAATGCCTGTTTTTACTGCGGTCTCCCCGGGCATTTTGTAAAAGAGTGTCCCCGCCGTCCAAAAAATAGACATCCGGGTTTTCAGAAGACTCGCCCCTAAGATCAGAGGTGGGAGCGAGTACTATCCGGAATACCTCTGAACCTACCTTCGGTCCTGTACGTCCCATTATAGTTCAGGCCGTTTTGGAACATGCCACAGGTTCTCACGCAGTGTCAATAGTGATAGACTCAGGTGCCACAGGCTGCTTCATTGACATAGCATTGGCCCGCTCACTGAACCTTCCTTTGGTCGCGAAGAACTGTCCCGAACCAGTCCAGGCGGTGGATGGTTCCTCGCTTACATCTGGTCCGATTCGGCAACAAACAGCCCCATTAGAGTTGATTGTTCAGGAAAACCACAAAGAAACGATATCCTTTGACCTCATTGCCACTCCTCAGTTTGGAGTGATTTTAGGCATTCCTTGGCTAAGACTACACAATCCCCTCATCAACTGGGGGACAGATCAGGTTTTGTTTGAATCTGAAACATGTCAACATTATTGCCTACTGGCAACACCCCAGTACTCCGGTCCCGCGAGAATCCTGGGTAGCCTCGATTCCATGGCTATAGGAGACAACAACGATCATCATGATACACACACGGTAGGGGCTGTCACGGGTGGGATACCTGCTGTTTACCACGATTTCCTGGCGGTATTTGACAAAAAATCTGCAGAAGGTCTCCCCCCGCATCGATCTTACGATTGTCCTATCGACCTGATTCCTGGTGCATCTATCCCGAAGGGTCGTATCTACTCTCTGACGCAAGTAGAAGAGCAAACCTTGCAGGACTATGTCCAGCAGGCTTTACGGTTAGGGCATATTCGTCCATCGACTTCTCCGGCTGCAAGCCCTATATTCTTTGTTCCGAAAAAAGAAGGGGACCTCCGTCCCTGTGTCGATTATAGGCGCCTAAACGCCGTTACGGTGAAGAACCGTTATCCCATACCTTTGATTACTCCTTTACTAGACAAACTCACCCATGCTACCATTTATACCAAACTTGATCTTCGCGGGGCTTACAACCTCATCCGCATACGTGACGGTGATGAATGGAAGACTGCTTTCTGCTCACGACAAGGTCTATTCGAGTATACGGTCATGCCCTTTGGACTATGTAACGCCCCAGCTACTTTTCAACATTTCATGGACGATGTTTTCAATGATATCCTGAATACTTATGTGGTTGTTTATCTAGACGACATATTGGTGTTCTCCACCTCCCTTGATGAACACATAACACATGTCAGGGAAGTATTGTCGCGTTTACAGAACAACGCTCTTTATGCCAAACCCGAGAAATGTTTGTTCCACACTAATCTAGTTGAATTCCTGGGGTTCCACATCTCGCCCAAGGGACTCTCTATGAATCAAACCAAGGTTCGGGCGATTGACGAGTGGCCGGTCCCGACAAATCTAAAACAGTTGCAGTCATTTCTGGGATTCGCAAACTTTTATCGGAGATTCATATCAGGGTTTTCTTCGGTTGTGGCTCCACTCACGGCACTCACTAGCCCTTCTGTTTCTTATGTATGGTCTACGGCTCAACAATCTGCTTTTGCTTTATTGAAAACCCTGTTCACCACCGCTCCGGTATTGTAACACCCTGACCCCGACCTTCCGTATATTCTCGAAGCAGACGCCTCTTCTTACGCTTTAGGTGCAGTATTATCCCAGATCTGCCCCACCACCAACCGTTTGCATCCAGTAGCGTTCCATTCTCGCAAATTCACGACTACTGAATCACATTATACGGTTACAGAAAAGGAACTGCTGGCTATTAAGGATGCACTACAGGTCTGGAGACATCACCTCTTAGGTGCCAAACATCAAACCACGGTGTATACTGACCATAAGAATCTCCAGGACCTTGCTTCATTGAAATGCACAAACAGTCGGCAGGTTAGGTGGCATCTTTTCTTTGCCGCATATGATTTCGTGGTCAAACATAGGCCCGGAGTTGGTCACGGTAAAGCCGATGCCCTGTCCCGTTCACCTGGGGGGGAGACTCTTCCTTGTTTTCCGGACACTCTGTTAGGAAAGAACCATGTAATATGTCTGTGCACACCAACTCCTTCCTTGTTGTCAACTATTCGCCAATGGGTCTCTCAGTATCCGCAATCAGTGGCAGAATGGGATCCGGTCATACAGGATGGGCTGCCCTTTGTTCAGGGAGGTAAACTCCTTCTACCCACAAGTGAGACCCGGAACCAAGCGTTGACCTGGTCCCACGACGCTGCCATCAACGGCCACCCCGGACAACTTCGCACTTTGGATCTCCTTAAACGATGGTGCTGGTGGCCCACGATGAAGCGTGACGTGTGTGACTACGTCAATACCTGTGCGGTGTGTGCCCAGGGCAAATCGCGCAGGGGACGGCCCTTGGGTCTTCTCCTTCCTCTCCCCATCCCTCCACGACCTTGGCATACGGTCTCCATGGACCTGGTCACTGACCTTCCTCGCACTCAAGGGTTTGACACTGTTTGGGTCGTAGTCGACTCGTATACCAAGTTTGCACGTTTCATACCTTGTAAAGGGATTCCCTCTGCCCCGGTCTTGGCCAAACACTTCTTCAAACATGTATTTTGTCTTTTCGGATTACCCCATGTGTTAGTCTCTGATCGTGGGTCCCAGTTCACTTCCCGTTTTTGGCGGGCCCTTACCTCTCTGTTAGGCATTGATGCCCGGTTTTCCTCTTCTTATCACCCGGAGAGCGATGGTCAGACTGAAAGGGCCAACCAAACCATGGAGCAGTATCTACGTTGCCTAACGCTGCAATATCAGGACACATGGCTCAATTCATTACAGCTTGCAGAGTTTGCCTATAACAATGCTCTGCACTCGTCTACTGGTCACTCCCCTTTCTTTTCCCTCTACGGTCAGCATCCACGTACCCTTCCCATTCCTGATTTTTCCTCTTCCAGCACCCCCGCAGCATCAGCTTGTGCCCGAGACATTGTATCTGTCCACGCTCAGACTTTGGTCCACTTACGCGAAGCACAGGCTTCCATGAAGGCGGCTGCTGACAGGAAGAGGGCTGTTCCGCCCGTTTACAAGGTTGGGGATAGGGTGTGGCTTTCCACTCGTCATCTACATATCCCTGGCTGCCGCAAGTTGTTGCCCCGATTTGTGGGTCCTTACAGTGTGCTTAAGGTGTTGAACCCGGTGGCGTTGCGTCTGGCGGTGCCATCCGCCTGGCGGATCCACCCGGTTTTCCACGTTTCTCTCCTTAAGCCTTGCCCTGGTCCCACCCGCTTGGGTTCGCCTCCTGCTTCTGTCTCTGTCTCCTCTCCCGACGTTTACGAGGTCCGGGCTATCTTGGGTTCTCGTGTCCATAGGGGTGTCCTACAGTATTTGATGGACTGGTTGGGTTATGGCCCTGAAGATCGGTCATGGGTTGCTTCCCGGGATGTTCAGGCTCCCCGTTTGTTGGCCCGTTTTCATCGTGACAATCCTTCGAGCCCACGTGGTCATGGGCCTTTGGGGCGGGGCTCTGTCACGTCCTCCCGACATTTACCCGGCAACATCCGTTCCCATACCCAACACCCACAGCAACGGGGAAGACACGGCAGGCGGGATGTACAGAGGGGCAGTACCACCTCTTTCCGCCCATTTCCATGTTGGCGTCTGCCCTGGCGCCTCATCCATGCCCGACGGCACCGTGGTCGCCGGCTCTAGCTCCCGCGTACGGGAGCGATCACGTGACTATCACGGGATCGTCTGTAGCCGACGCTGGCGTCCACTTCTGACAACCAATCATGGATGGCGTCCAACCTCACGTGACGCTCCTGTACGTCATGTGATCAGTCATGTGATTATGACTTCCTTTAAAAGGAACCGAGGAGAAACACTCAGTGCTTCACAGCTGTTTCAACCAGAGACCTGTTCGGCTTTACTCCTCGTTCATCTTGCTTCTTTTCTGGATCTTGACCACGGAACGTTATTGGACTTGTTATTGGATCACCCTTTGGCTTTGGCGTATTCTTCTGGATCACTGGAACTCTTGACCTACGTTTGAACTTGGGTTTCTGCTCTGGATTATCCTTCTGTTTTGGCGAACTTTTGAACTACAAACTCTTGACTATCATGTTCTGGCTTCAGGTGTGAGTTGGAGGAACTGCAGTACTTTCCAGCCTGCTGTTGGTCTTCCCTCGTTGTCTATCCCGGTTTCCCACCTTTTCCATCATCCCCTGGGTAAGCTGTGTTGGTTATTCTTGATTGCTTACACTGCCATTATAGATCAAAGCATATCTGATTCTAACCTTTGCCTTACAGCACTCAGGGGTCCTTCCGGTGTTCCCGGTATCCAACAGACGACGCCACTCATCACCTGTGGCCTCAAAGATTGCTAGGGCAGTATACTTTATCTGCTCGAGCGATACTTGGGGACGGAGGTATTCTATAGCTGCACGACCATCAAGGTGGAACACCAGGATCAGAATACTTTCGATCAGTTGACTCATCCTTCATATATTATCAAATGTCTGCCTTCCCGTAACAAAACCAGACTGATCCGGATGGATTAGTCTCAGTATAATTTTTCTCAGTCTTGATACCAATATTTTAGTATGTATTTTTGCATCAATATTGATGAGAGATATGGGTCGGTACGACCCGCATTGAGTCCTGCCTTTGCCCGGTTTAGGGAATAGCACTACCTTTGCCTCTTCCATAGTCTGTGTAATAGAACTCTCTTCAATGAAAGAGTTAAAGAAAGAGGTCATTAGCGGAATTCATACGTCTTTATAGGTTTTGTAAAACAGTGCCAGAAAACCATGCCGTCCTGGGGCCTTGTTAACTGGTAACGACAATATAGCTGCCCGTACTTCCTCAGGAGTGATCGCCCCTTCCAATTCTTTCCTTTCACCAACCTCAATTTTATTCAAATGGCACTGTTCAAATAATTCACCTAGCTTCTCTATCCGGGAAATCAGTTTTGTATAGTGCAGAATAATATTCAGTGAATACCCATAGTATGACTTCCGAAGAGGAGCTAATCGTGCCACATCCAGTGTTAATATGAAGGATGGCCCTTGCTTCCTCCTACCCTGCCGTGCCATCATACGGTCAGCTTTGTTGGCCTTAATGTAATACCGTTGTCTTAAAAATAGCAAATATTTCTCAGCATGCCTAGTCTACAATAAATCTAATTGTCCCTGGAGAAGCCTAATTCTTTCCTTAATGTTACTCCCCTGTTAGTTGCCATTTTGCTCATAAACCCTTTCAATTTAGCTTCTAGATTATTTTGTAATCAAAGCCAGTTTTTCTCTTAGGGATTTCTTTGCAATTAACTCGCCCCTTATGGTTGCTTTAAACCCATCCCACACCATCCTTTCCTGTATTCCCGGGGTCCTATTCATTTCAAAATATTCCCCAATTTTACTCCGTGCCTCATTGCACGTGACTGGGTTCCTCAGTAGATGATCCAGAACTTTCCAGCGCCACAACCCTGACCCTTCTATTTCCTGACATATATCTATAGTTATGGGTGCATGGTCTGATATGCTGATGGGGCCGGGTAATTTTCGGTACCTGGCCCAGCAAGGTGGCGGACACCCAGATGTAATCCATCCTAGAAAATGAGCGATAAACATAGGAGTCAAATGTGTACCCACTTGCTCCCCTCTGAGTTTCTTTCCAGGAATCCACTAATGCCACTTGAGCCAATGCGTGACTTCAACAATTACGTATGGCCCCTCTGAGAGGATTTTCCAGACACACTCCTATCCACCGATGGATCCCACACCATATTAAAATCTCCTGTTAATATTATTTGTCCCTAAGCACATTTTTCAAGTTTATTCAAAACCCCTCGCAAACACCTATCTTGACCCGCGTTTGGTGCATATACAGTGGCAATGGTATACCGCTTTCTCCCCCATTGAATAGGGACAAATGACTTATCTACCCTCTTTGTCCACCACTTTCGCATTGATATGTAGTTCAACCAGTCCTTTGATAGCTAGGAGGACGGCCCCCATCTTACCCCTGTTGTTGGATTGTAATGTGTGGGCATCCAGTAATTCTTAATTTGTGAGTATCATGCTGCGTATATGGTGCTCCAGCAAGGTCACTATATCCGGTTTGCCGTGTTTCAAAAATGTCTCTACTTTTCTTCTTTTAACCAGGGAGTTTAAGCCCCTAATATTTGGCAGCAGTAGTTGAAACCCCCTCCCATAACCACTGGGATGTGTTTATTAATTCAAAGGCAGCTTTTCGCCCTCATCTCCCCTCTGCCCCCCTCGCCCATTTCCCCCCCTCCCATACCCACCTAACTCTCCAGCCGGACTCAACCATGCCTCAGGTCATGGCGGTTGAGTTCTACACACCCAGAGATTTATTTATTCGTATTCTTTTTAAGGCGCTCACCAGCCATGGGGCTTTGGGGCGCTGTTACAGATAAACATTGCTGGTTACAAAGGAAGGCTTAGTAGTTACATTGACATTTGCATTTACTGTTCATCTTCGAGTTACATAATACATAGAAGATTGCATTTATAGTGCAGTTTATGAATTCACCGGGGGAGGATGGCTTGGACGCTAGGGTGTAGTGTGGGTTATATGAATAGCGTGGTTTTGAGAGATTTGCGAAAGGCGAGCAAGGAAGGTTCTGCTCTGAGTGCTTTGGGGAGGACATTCCAGAGCTCAATTGTGCAGGTCTACCAGGACCCATACCCCCTCCCCAATTCCAAGTGCCAGGATCACTTCCCACCTACTTCATTGCTGTCTCTTCAATTATCCTCCTCCCTGCAGTTTTGACTCAATTAAAGCCCAGGCTAATACCGGTCCCACCCCCTCCCTCCAGGGCCAGATCTTAATGTACCTTTGTGCCCTCAGGAGTGGGCGAGTTTATCCTTGTGTGTGCCAGGGCCACTCTGGGCCCTTCTCTCTGACGGTGTCTCTTGTGCTTTTCTCCATTCCCATCATTTAGTCTTTGCAATCACTCATGTAGATCCAGAGTCTTGTTGAAAACCTCCTTCTTCTTCCTCACTCTTCAATATTCTAAGACCTTCTTCACAGGAAGTCACATGGTATTGATGTCATTTCCAGGAAAACAAAAATCCAAATGGAAATGTCCATCTATATCGTACTTAAACCTGAAGCAAGACTTTAATCACAGGACCCATTGATCTTCATTTTATGAATGTATATTGTGCCAAATCTTGATATAATTGTATTTACTCACCACTTTGATTTTCAAGGTCCCCGTCTGGAAATTATGGGTAGCTATTGCAAGTTGATCAGTTAAGGCGTCAATATTACATGTGTCATCAGCCAGTTCTTGAACCGCATTTTCGGTGGTATCCACCCTCTCACCCAGATCTTTGATGTCCCTTTTCACCTCCTGCCGGGTTTGAGCTAATTCGGATCTGATCAGACTTAACTGTGCCTGCAATGTCTTGGTCATCTTATGGCTGAATTCTTTCAAACACTGTTGAAGCACTTCTCTAGTGGCCTCCTGCACTGATGTCCCAATTGGGGACCTTGCTGCTTGAGGGAAGTCTGTTCTTCTGCCACCGTCGTATCTCCTTCCTTGCGCCATACTTTCTGTATTGCACCTTCTTGTTGTTTCTGTCAGTTTGGGAGTGATGCCCCCTCTTGGGGTTCTTTAGGCCTATTCCGAGACATTTGCATATCCAGGCGAAACATAGCCTTTTACTCCAAAGCTTCCCAATGCCCCTTGCTGGATTTGTGCAGGAGAATAATAATCTGCCAGTCCCAAAATATTCAGTAGCGTGGAAGACTCCCCCCTCTGTCTCTCAAGCAAAGCTCACCTGCCGGACCTCAATCACTCTTGACCGAGGAAGAAGTCCACTTGCTGCTAATGTGGAATCTCTCTTCCCTGGCCCCCTCTCACCGTTGATGATCAGTATGACCTCCTTTGCAGTTGCCTTTAATGTTTATTGGCCATGCCTCTTCCACAGAGTCTGGTACTTTTTCCTCGCCCTCCACGCCCACTTTCAAGAGTGATCCTGATGCTGTATGCCTCGCTTCTCCTACGTTCACATTTGCATCCTTCTTTCTCTCGCATGCTGACCTTTTGTTTTGCGCAGCGCCTCCTCTCACTGATCAGCCCTGGAGCACCTTATGTCCCCCTCCATTGAGGACCGTGTTGGCGCCACTGATTTACGCCCACCGCACAGGACCACTTAGCGCTCTCCTTAGCCTCGAGTGGGTGGGGGGGGCGGGCGTTCACACCTTCTATGGCCCCTGCCCTCTTCTGGCACCGAAATCCGGATCACCACGCCCAGAGCAGGCCACATTGATCGTTGCTTGAATGCTTTGCAAAAGGAGGAATCCACCGCCATCCAAGGTTCCTCTGTCGCTAAGTCCAGTAGGCTATCACGTTAATCCTTTAACACCACGGGAGGGTCAGGTTAGCCAATTCTTCCATTTTATAGGCGGCGCCGGGTGGGAGCCATCTCCTCACGGTGTTTGTGTCTGGTTGGCCATCTTGGAATCTTGGCAAACTTTTTAATGTATGGTTTTTCTATGTTGCTTTGAATGTTTGTTACTTAGTGTGAGGGTTAGTTTTGTGTATGCTAGGAGGTTTTCCCTGAGATCCTAGACTAGGTAGGGAATCCTCTGGAAGAGTAGGTTTAGTTAGGGTTTATTTTCTAATTTTGTTTAAAATACAAATCAAACCTTAAGAAAACTAAACACAGTTGTGAGACTCGCATCACTGACCCCTCACACCGCTTTACTAAGTTCTTATTTCGCGAATGTGACTTCTTTATATTAGTTTGGTATTCACAATTGCTGTCAGTAGTCGGCCATCGCTTACGGAGCGTACCGGATTACCAGACAATGGTAAATTCACTGGTTTCTGCACACGTGTCCGTGCGATCTGTTGCCACTGCTCGTTCTGCCTCTTCTGCCGCCTCCTGCATGGCAGACTGCTTCGATTCTCCTGTAGCCTGTGTCAATCAGGAAAGGAGCTCCTCTCGCTTCCAGGGCACACCAGCTTCTCCAGCCACCGGGACAGTGCACCCATCAGGAGAGCCTCTCTCTCTCTCTAAGGGGAAAGTCTGCCACAACACTGCTTCCTGGTGCGCAATCTCTGCAATTAAGGTTATCAACCTTGGAGACCCTCTCAGGACTGACATCTGCTTCAAAATTAGCGGCGTCTCCTTTCTTCTTCCACTGCCACTGCGATTGGTGGTCTCTAAAACTCCATCTTCTTGTTCTAACAGCCTGCACCTGAGGGGGAATGATTATGGCCCTAACCTTGGTGGCCTACAGTTTTGAACGTTTCTGCCACTTTTTACCCAAGGGACTGAGAACTTTTCTGCTACTTGGAACCACACGGAAAGTGTTTACTTTAGAAAGAGATCATCCTTGCACAGTTGATTTATGTTATTAGTGTTAGAGACAGAAGTAGGCTTTTTGAGACACAAAACGGACAGACTTTATAATTTGAACATGCTGACAGTTTCATTTGTTTTCTTAGAGGCAGTGAAACCCCTCTTAGTTTTAGGGACAGAGAGGCATGTTCAACCCTTTTTCATATAATAAATGTTTTTGATCACAACCATGCCACTATTGTGTATGAGCCTTACTTCTGACCCCTCATAATATCCTCACTTTTCCATTCGATATCCTCGCTACCACTATTGGAAAAATCCATTCAGATACATCCAACGCTTGTATAATGCGCTCCTTCTTAAGTCTTTTCTTTTTTTAACTTCTTCTCTCAAAGACATCGGAATGTGCCTCACTGCACGAGATACCGGTTTTACTCCAGGTTTGAGTTCTGTCTGATGACAATACCCCTCAAGTCTTCCTATTCCGACTGTAAATACACTCGGAAATCATTCCTTTTGCTTTCCTTCTAAACATTCATCAATTTCTTTTTCATTCGTCATCACAATTGACCCAGGCTCGTCACTTCCCGGATCAAGTTTACCTTTGAGTTCTGATTGGTTCTCCAAACCCAAAACATTCACACCTCTTTTAGCCACATACACCTTTACCTCTGCCACCCTTCCTTTGAACTCCATCAAGACCATTGTATAACCATTAATTTCAATAACTGAACCTGCAAATGCTCTTGCTCAGTTCTTTGTATTGCACTGTGCCAGTGCAGAATGTTATGGGGGGACATTCTAGGATGGTGTACTGGAAGCTGGTATTCCAGGAAGGGCAGCTAAAAGGAGAGCTGTGACGTATAGAAACAACCAATGTGTGCTGTATGGATTGTGGTAATAAGCAAAACAAAAGAGGTGATGGCTGGAAGGTTTAGAATTAATCCTAATGGCTGGCATTGTTCTGCGCAACCCCCAGACCATTGTTCTTTGCCTGCTAAGCCATTACAAAAGGGGAAAGACCATATGCAAATCAGGCTTGGCCCCACCCCAAAAGGGGCAGCTCAGCCCAAACTGCTTGGTCACATCTCTTCTGCATGAGACTACAAGCATTCCCCAGACATGTTTTCGCCTTGTTTTGGGGTGGGACCAGGCCTGATTTGCATATGGTCTTTCCCCTTCTGAAATGGCTTGGTAGGCTGAAAAGCGATGGTCTGGAGGGTTGCCCAGAGCTATGCCCATGGTTATGATTTGTTCCAAACCATACAGCTATCAACTTTTGATTTTGCTGTACATTATGCTAATAAACCATGAGAGCTATGAGGGATGGAAGCAAGCAATGTTTGCTGTATAGGTTGTGCTAATAAACTAGCAGATGGGATCCAGATCACTCATCGCCAAACGAAGGAAGGTTGCACACAGAAGTAACTTGGACCTTTTTTTTATCTCATAAGTCACAAAGTATCTATGCATTAATAACCCAGCAGACACCTCTCCACCATCACTCCAACTGCCAATCCTTTCTCTCTCTTTCCCAATTCCTTGAGTCAATTGTCTTTTTTTTTTAAACGTTATTGTGCATTGGTTAACAAAACCTTAAGCACATCATACATTTCATAAAACACATTTCATAAAATCATCAATAATATAAAATAATATCAAAGTAAATAATTTCACAGGATAATAACACATTTCATAAAATCAATTCTGATAAACATGATGCACCTCATGATCACACATTTCGTAAAATTGTTCTTAAAAACCAATATATTATTGACTAATGTCCTGGTTTCATTTACTGTGTGTTAATGTTAAAAGCGGTTACACTTTATTAAATTCTAACTGGGCAGGGAAGGGTCTGTTTGATGTCAGCTATATGAGTACATTTAAAAAACGTGATTCCCAAATGGTATTCTGCAGCTGTAATCGCAATGGATTCTGCGCAGTAAAGTGTATTCCAGAATTGGTCAGTTTCTATGCGTTTGATACAGTCCACAAACTTCCCATAGTCCTTATAATATTGTGCCTTCATCCTTATACAACATGTTAATACGTGCTTGTCCGTACCGATCTCCATACGCCATAATGTACATTTTCTGTCCATCAGTTGTATGTTTGTCCAAGCACCCCGGTATTCAACTGTGGGGAGTAAGTTAAGCCAGAGATATATAATTCATCTTTTTAGTGCAAGGTTGGACAATTTAGTAAGGTATTTACAGAGTGAATTAGGTGGAAACCCTTGTGAGCTAAAGGTCCTATATCTTTTTTTGTTGCTCTAATGTATCCATGTTGTTGCTTCTATCCCAGTCTCTTGCCTTTAGCTTTAAGATTTGGTCTCTGTTCGGCTAATCACACATGTAGTCCCTGGCTATGTCCAGGGAATTTAATAGCAGATCAGCTGTACGTTATGATTCCAGCATGAATAAGTTGATTCAATTCCCAGGAGGTTTGTTGGCAATGGTGCTCAAAAGTTTGTTAGTGGATGTTTCAGTTTAAAGTACAATATGGTGCGTTGCACCATCCAGGTGGTTACAAGTGAGCAGAGACCAAATTCCTCTCTCAGCGCTTCCACCAGGACTGTACTGGGTAAGTTCAGAATCGATCGCAGGACCCTTGCCTCAAATCTTTCCAACCATTCAATCTGTTTCCCAGGGACAGCCTGCAATCCATATAGCACTGCAGGTACTATACTCATACTCATACGATATATGGTCAGAGGACCTTCAATGCTGTTCCCTCCTCTACAGTTCATGTACCTTTTAATTGCCATCCATTTGTTCCAATTCTAAAAAAATGTTGGAGGGGTTGGCGTTGATCGGAAAGCCCAGGTAAATGTAACTAACCACAACCATAAGCTTATCTTTGCCCAGCCTCCAAGTAATTGTAGGTGTGCTAGGGATTTTCCCTGCTAGACACATGATTTTGTTTTTGTGTGTGTTAATTACCATATGATTTCCATGGGTATCGAACTGGGCTTGGGCTGCAGCTTGTGCTTCGCAGCGCGGTTGCAGGCGTGGGCCTGCCCAGCCCAGGCTCTTTTTGTGGGGCAAAGCCCCTAACAACCCCAAAACAGACCCAGTCCGCGCCGCTGCACCCTGACGGGTGGCCCGCCCCCCCCAGCAACTGCCCGGCACTGGCTGCTGATCGCGGCGGACAACCAGCTGGCTGTGAGGGACCGCAACTCCAGCTTTCTACACAGGGCACCTCCAGCCTCACATTCAAGCTGCCACAAGGCAGGGATTTCTCCTCGCCTGAAACGAATTGGACTCTCGCACTCCACCCCGACAATGCCTTGCTGAACAGGGGCGGGGCGCCTGTGGCCTCTCTGCTCCCCCCTTCTCCCTCCACTTCCTTCCTGGGGCGTCCCAGCACACTCTTCTATCCCCCTCAGTCCGCACTAAGAAGCCAGGGACGACACCACAATCCCTCACCTCACTGGAGAAACCAAAGTCCCCTTCTTCTCCCTTTCCCTCTCTGGGAGGCCTCAAGCTACGGAAGCACCTACCTCCACAAGTATTAACCAAGGAATCGGGACCCTCACTCCAATAAGCTGTATGCTTTGACCTCAGCCATTAGCCTCCCCCACTCTACATTCCTGAGAGATCCCTGGGTAACCTGCTCTACACCCAGTCTGGCACAATGGCGAAGCAACTAAAAGCTGGTAAGAACTCAGATATCGCCACTATGTTCACGTCGACTGACGAGGGAAAAAACATGAACCCCCAAGCTTACCCCACAGAAATCCCAAGAGGATAGAGAAGCCCTTTCCACCAAAGGGGACATACAGTCTTTTATGGCTGATATTAAGTCTGAATTTAGATCCTGCATGACGGAGCTTACTACCAAGCTAGAACACAATAATCAAAGGGTGACCGAGATGGAATAAAGACTGGGGGAGATAGACGACCACTCCCAGGATCATGCAACCACAATGGGGGAAATCCAACGCTCAATCAGAACCTTGCAGGACAAATGTGAAATCCTCGAATTTAAACAAGCAGATCTTGAAAATAGGGCTCGGCGCAACAACCTCCGAATTCGAGGGATACCAACCTCTGTCCCAGACAAAAACCTGGCGGAATATGTGTGGGACTTTTTCCAATCCCTGCTCCCACAGCTGGACAAACCTCAACTCCTTCTGAATCGCACTCACAGGTTGCGCCCATGTCGGGGAGTTGACTCAGATCTCCCCCCCTGACGTCATAACTAGAGTGCACTTTTTCACCACAAAGCAGGCCATCTCGGCAATCAGCCGCTCTCAAGACGAGCTCTCCTTCCAGGGTTCGCCTCTCCAGCTCTACCATGACCTCTCGCTAATTGCACTCCAGAAGAGTAAATATCTCTGGCCTCTGACTCTCTGCCTGCAGGAGCATCACATCCGATACAGATGGCTATTCCCGACTGCCCTACAGTTTTCATATAACAGCACCCTACGTAGAATTAGCCACCTTGAAGACGCCAACAAAATCATACACCCATCTTCGCCCGGAGAGGCCACATCGCCAAGATCGGAGGACACTACTGATGTGGGAGCTGTCTCCCTCCCAAAACCTAGGCGTTCCTCCTGGTCGAAGGTGCCACGGAGCAGCAGGAGAAGGTCGGCTGCTGCAGAACCGTAACCTGCAGAACTGTATCTCACGCTTTCACCGACCCCTCCCCCCAGCTTTGTCCCAAAGGAACTTCACCGATCCTGACCCAATTTAAGAACAACTATAGCCAACGCAGTGGGCCCCACTCATGGCCCATGCCCATTTCCAAGGTACATTCCACCTATGAGTCCTTGGAATCCCATATTATTCTTACTTACTCGATTGGCCCGGTTGGCCAGGGGAATGGCTGAACCCACAATGTCGGCCCCCCCACCAGTTAAAGTTGCGGTCCCCCGTTGGGGGCTTGTGTTAAAACCCCAAGAGCAGGGTGACGCATTCCTAGCATTCTTCCAAGATGGCGGCTAACTCAAACGCCTCTGACCACTCCCCCTCAGATGCGGCAGCGGGGAGGGACCTAGCACAGGAGCATCAAACCCTAAAATTTCTCGCCCTCAATGTCAATGGGCTGAACTCCCCCGCAAAACGTAAGTCGATTCTACAAAAGCTTCAGAATGAAGACGCAGTGGTGGCTCTGCTTCAGGAGACTCACCTACTACCGGTGGACTTTGGGCGTCTCCGCTCCCGATCCTACCCACTTCAGCTCTTTGCCTCAGGCGGCTCTAAGAAGGGAGGCACTGCAATTCTCTTCAGGAAGGGCCTGAACCCCCAGGTCCTGGAAACAAAAACATGCCCAGAAGGCCGATTTGTGGCAGTCAAATGCTTATTGCTGGGAGACCTATACACTTTTGTCTCAGTATATGCCCCCAACTCTGGGCAAGCAGCCTTCTATGACTCATTGGGCTCCTCCCTCTCTCCCTTCGCAGAAGGCCAAGTCATAATTGGGGGAGACTTCAATGGAGAACCAGACCCCACAAAAGACAAATTCCACCCCCCCACCCCCGGAGACTTCACTCAGGCGCTTAGTCTCCTGCGCCTGTTTAGATCTTTAGAAGTAGTGGACTTGTGGCGGGTGCTCCATCCCTCTGAAAAAGACTACTCCTTCTATTCCTACGTTCACCGAACCTTTTCAAAGATTGACCTCCTCCTGACATCCCCCCAGATGCTTGCCTACGCCAATGATGTATCGATCGGTCCACGGATTCTGTCTCATCACTCCCCAGTAATCCTGGAGATCCACACATATGAACCCAAGTCCAACTCTCTACGCAGATGGACTCTTTATGATCCAATTCTTAACGAAATGCTGCTAAGGGACAATATTGCAACATCGATTAAAAACGTCCTCAAGGAAAACCCGGTCGAAGACACCTCCCCGGCAAACACTTTGGATGCTTTGAAAGCGGTGATCAGGGGAGAACTGATCGCACAGGGAGTGGCATTTCACCGTAGTAGGCAACAAGCTCGATTAATCCTCAAAGAAGAACTTAAAGCAGCGGAGGAGACTCACAAGAAAAAAGGCTGGTCCCCCAAGACACAGCAAGCCATCGGCACCGCCAGAAAGAAGCTAGAGGCCCACTACTCTGAACACACAGCACAGCTTTTGGCTAAAGCCAAAGAATTCTATTATGTGAAGAACAACAAGGCGAACAAGCTGCTGGTGGCTAAACTGGCTAAAGCAAAGCGCAGCAGCACCATTATTGGACTGCGAGACCCACATGGAGTGATACAATAGTTGGAACTGAAAAAGCAACAGCTAGCGGTGGACCACTTGGTCCAGGTAATGACGGCACCACTGCGGGACCTGAGCAAACAAAACAAATACCTACAGGAAGCGGCCCTCCCCCGTCTACACGATTCGACTAGGGAGAGCCTGGAGGCTCCGATCACAGGTGAGGAGGTCGAGGAAGCCATTAAGTCTCTTAGGTTCTACAACATTTTTAAACCCCAGCTGGTCCCCCCCCTGGTGTTGCTTTTCAACTCCTTTAGGGAAACGGGCACGGTGACCCCCTGAATGCAAGAATCGACCACCATCCTTCCACCCAAACCGGGGAAGGACCAGAGAGACCCGGCCTCCTATAGGCCAATAGCCCTGCTGAATATTGATGCTAATTATACTACAAAATTCTCGCTAACCGCCTGTCACGCATACTACCTGACGTAATTCCCCCCAACCAAGCAGGCTTTATTTTGAACAGATCGGCAGGATATAACATCCGCAGAGCCCTGGACCTGGTGGACCTCGCTTCCCGAGACTCCAAGGGGTTGGTGGTGATGGCCCTAGACGCTACCAAGGCGTTCGATAGGGTGGACTGGTCCTTCATGAGCCTTACTCTGGAGGCCTTTGGGTTTGGCCCAGCGTTCCAGGCAATGGTCCTGGGCAATTATAAATCACCAAAAACCTTCCTTAGGATCAATGGCTCACTCTCTGCCCCAATCCCCTGACCAGTGGTACCAGACAGGGCTGCCCGCTATCCCCACTGCTATTCGCACTCATCATGGAACTCTTCGCCCAGAAGATCAGACTGAATAACCATATCAAGGCCCCCAGGTCGCCCATCTCAGCACAAAATCGCCCTATACGCAGATGACGTGTTGCTCATGATCTCGGAGGCCCGCTCCTCACTAAAACATGCCCTGACCGAAATAACTAGCTATGGTGAGGTCACCGGCTTCTCCATCAACTTCAACAAATCGGTAGCCGTGGGTGTGGGCCTCTCCCCGGAGGAACGGGAGGCACTGGCCCGATGTGTCCAATTGCATGGAAGATGAGGGCTATTCCCTACTTCGGGGACCATATACCCGCAAACCCGAAGGACACATATCAGGCCAACTTTCCTCGGCTCTTTAAAGAATTAGAAGGAGATCTGAAACGCTGGGCAACCCAAGAAATCTCCCGGATGGGACGCATAACGGCCTGTAAAATGAACTTACTCCCAAGATTCCTTTACGTCTGCTCCTCTCTCCCTGTCGCAATTCCAGCCCCCGCCCTCCGATTTATCTGGAGGGGAAAGAAGGCCAGGATCCCCCAAAAAACAATGTTGGGCAACGCAAGATTGGGCGGACTGGGGGTCCCCCACCTGCAATCCTACAGGGTGGCAGCGCAACTAGCGCATGTTCGCATGTGGCAAATATCCACCGATCACCCAAGATGGGTGGAATTAGAACAATCACGGCGTCCGCTCCTCCTGCAGTTTCTTCCACACATCCCACCATCTCTAAGTGAACGATGGGAAGGACTCTTGCTGGCGACTAAGCACACCCTGAACTCCTGGGACTGGGCACTGAGACATAAGGGAATTCCGAGGGGACTGAGCCCTCTATCTCCAATCTTTCACAACCCGACGTTCTCGCCTGGCGCAAACCCCCGGAACTTCCAGAACTGGATAGCGGGAGGCCTCGAAACCTTGGATCAGCTGTATGCGGGAGGCAAACCTTGCACCTTTGAACAATGTAAGGAAATGTTTCAACTCCAAGAAAGAGACAGATTCAGCTACGTCACTGGTGCTCCCATTCCCAAACTCTCCAAGCTGCCACGCGCCCTCTCACCCCCCTCGAGCTAACTCTCAAGGACCTTCCAGCCCAAGGCAGAATTTCCACCCTATACAGACAATTTCTAGGGGACTTTCTTGTTTCGAAAACCCGATGTAAGGCCCAGTGGGAGGCTGATCTGGTACACCCGGTTGAGGACCAGGTGTCACGTTGATCACCTTCCGCCCCCTGCTCCTCACCTGAAGACTCTTCTTGGCTTTCTTGGACACTGGATGGCTTCTTCCGTAGTACCTTGGGATGTTCCTTAGATGGTTTCTCCTTTGACTTCCTGTCATGCAAGTAAGGCCTGGCTCCCTCGGAGGCCACCTCGACAGGGAATGGGACCTGTCTTGAGGGGGGCCCCGAGGAGCCAAGCCCCAAAAGGCAGGGAAAAAGCCGATGGATGGCACAAAAAACCCTGCAGACTGTTCCAGGAAGGATACTCGAGTCGAATATAGTTGCAAGAGGCAGACCGGTAAAGTTCTGGGGTGACTTTCACTTCTCAGGATCACATAGAAAGCAAACCGGCAAAGCCCCAGGAATAATGTACAAGCAAAGAGTACGAGGTATTGGGAGGAGTAGTAGAGTACTGTAAACTGTCACAGAAAGATCCGTAACAATTTCAAAAGAGAGCGATGGAAGCAGAAGGATAGAAAGAGAGGGAGAGACTAGAAGCCAGGTATAGTCCCAAACCCAAAGGATAGACAGAACCCCGAAGCTAATAGAGGAGAACGCGAGGAGGCGCGAGAGTGGCGGAGGAGACCGCGGGTCGGAACGGCGAGGCGCCGAAGGTAAGGAATCAGATTGGAATGATGAGCGGCAGACGCCGCAGAAAGAAGGAAGCAAGGTAAAATCGTAGGCTGGGCAAGTACAGTGATGCGCAGGTAGAAAACGGTAGAAGGCTGGGAGGAGGCTACTCGGGGGAGTAGCCGAGCGAGCGTATCGTTGAAAATCACAGAAACAACGCGCAGGTAAGTGGGCGGGGCTGGTTTAAGTAGCGGTGGCCGCCATGTTGGTTGAGGGCTAGGCCGTTACTGTCAGGTTCTTCGTGGCAGTGCTTTCCAATCGTGCCATAGCTTCCAGGGGCGGATCATGACACCAGGCCTGGGTGGATATCTGGACCGGAGCACACACATCATCCACTTATGTCACCAACAGAGAATGTGCGTACAAAATTCTGCTACGTTGGTACTACTCCCCTCTGCCCCCTCAGGCTTCATCATATGAACCATTCCCTCAACCACACCTGTTGGAGAGGGTGCGGCAGACCGGGCTCCTTTTTCCACATGTGGTGGACATGACTAAAGATCCAACAATTCTGGAAACTATGCTTAGCCACCATTGAACAGAACACCCAGACGGCTCTCCCTCTGGAGCCTGAGCCCGTCCTCCTAGGCGTCCCGATCCCCGGGATCTATCTGCACTCCGTAAACAAAGCTAAACTGCTGACTCATTGCCTTCTGGCTGGGAAAATAAATAGTGATAGCCCGCTACTGGAAAGCCCCGGACGGCCCCTTCATGGTCTCAATGGTGGGGAAAAATATGGGACATTCTGATAGCTGAAAAGGTAACAGCGGCAAGGGCCAGATTTATCAATCGTTTTCAGAACATTTGGGCCCAAGTATTGGAGTATGACCTGAAATTTCCAGCTTTGAAAGTCTATCAACATCCGGGGGGCCTTGAGGGAATCGGGACGCTCCCTGAAAGGGGAACATAGCAGAAGCAGACACGGAAAACACAAAGGGCTAAGGGAGAGGCGGTTGGGGGATTGGGGGGGACTTTTTGTGGATTTGCTTTACATGTCTTGTTTACGTTGTATCGTTATCACCCTGCCTTGGTTTAAAATAAACATATTTTTTAAAAAAGAAGTGTCTTCTCAAATGCGGATTCCAGCCTTCTATTCCAAGCAAGCGTTGTGTGATCACTTTCTGTATTGTGGGCTATATGTATATGCTCACTACTTGTATACATTTCTGGATTTACAAACACATAGCCAAGTGTTGGCCTAGCCTGACCGCAAGTCCAAATATAATTACATTCAGATGGGCTAGTGCTGGTTCTTGGTAGACAAATGAGATCATTGGCCTCCAAAAATTTCTGCCACCCACGGTCTCAGATGTCAAAGTCCCGGACTGGGCCAGTTTCGTACATCGCTTTGATAGGGTTGTTCTGCATGACGATATGTAGATCATGTATGTTAAAATCCCCTGCTATTACTACTTTCACAATATGTTGTCTAGTGTACCACTCTAAAAGTATAATCCCCACCAGCTGTTGGATATGTTTTGAGGCTAAGCCGTTTGGCGGGTGTTAGATGTTTATAATTACTTCTCGTTCTTTAGTCTTAATGACGAGCAAAGAAGCAGATAATACCTGCAAAATAGTATGTTCAACATTGAATTGGTCCAAGGAGAATCTGCTACATGCACCTATTGCTAACTTCCTGATGGCCGACCTCTAGATGATCTGTGTGCATGCTTACAGAAAATATCATATCCATCTATGTTAACATCTGTGTTGAGCCTACTTTCCTGTAATAGAAAAACATCAGATTTAGTTAAGTGAGCAAGGCCCATAGGCTTGGTCAGGAACGATCTGTGGCCACTTGTATTCCAGCTTAGCCATGTCAGATGTGAAGGTACATTTTGCTGTCAGACTGCGGTAGTGGGTACAATCTCACAAAACCATGTATCTACCATAGGCTTGGTGCATACATTTTTGACCATATGGGAAGACGCCGCCATTAAGGAGTCGTGCTCCGAATAATGATTATTATGAGTAGGTAGGTTTTGAAATGACACTCTTAATCGATCATTCGGTATGGGTGCCACCTGCTTCCTACAGATAATTAGTCTAAAACCCAACGCCTCCAGTTCAGCAGAGTGTGTTTTTATCAAAGCAACAGTTAGAGGAGATACCAGTTCTAGGAACACCCAATTAGTCATGCTGTCATGCTTTGCGAGTTGGATGTGAGTTAGGACATTTCCAATATCATTTTTCCATTTTAAAAAAGAACTGCAGTTCGTTGGGTATATCTCCTCTATCTTGACCCATTTTCCCAGAGACTTCACATCTTCGTCCGTGATGTTTTTTCTACAAGCCATTTGGGCTAGTGCCAGTTGTTCCCCCAATCGCGTTTGGGGTGATGATTGGAGATGATCAAGACACTCATGCTGGACCTGGATCTCTTGTTCAACAAGTGGATTCGTTTCCAGTGTACCTTGTTGTTGTAAGTGGAGCTGGTGAATAGGAATGGGGCGATTAAGATGAACATTAGAAGTATTTATCGATTGGGCCACATTGGTGTACCTTCGGTGGCATTCCATTTCCAGCTTTATGAGTCTTAGGCTTAGATGTGTGCATGTCAGTCGCACAATTTACCCCCTCGTCATCCCGTGTTCTTTCACAGCGACATTTGATACTATTTTTCCTTTTTTTTAGCTCTTGTGCATTTGGCAATTAGGCTCTTATTGCAAATAGGTAAAGTAGAAGGTGAAATCGGAATAGGGATGTTGGCGTGAATGATTTCTTTTGCTGAATAAGCGGTCAGCAAGACTTTCTCATAGTGCCAATCAGTTTCCCCCATATTCTTCTTCGAATTTTCGGCAGTGAGGTCCAATATAGGTAGATTGCTGCTCCCTATGTTTGTGTTTCCATGGTCAGTTTCATTCAGAGGCAGTGAATCTTTCAAGATTAGGTCTACTACCTTAGTAAATATCTGCTTAAATTCACTTTTTTCTTTTGCAATGGTTGCACGTAATGCCATTACAGCCTCGACACTGGCAGCAATTGCATTTATCTTTGATGCCAATTTGGTGTTGTTATTCAAAGGTGCCACTCTCTGTACCGGCGAGTATGATTCTTCGTCACTCTCTGTGTCACTCAAAAAAGAGTCTGATGATTGTGAAGGGGATACCATTTTGATCAGATCTGGAGTGGCAGATAGGTTCGTGCCTATGAGGTTATCAAGCCCCTCAGATGTCTGCGTAGGCCTATTTGCGTTTCCCAAGGAGTTGCATTTGAGTCTGATGCACATTTTCAGCAATGAGTTGTTGTCGATTATAGGTGAAGAATTAGTGACTGATAAGTGGGATAGGGAGGAGACAACTACTGGGTTGTTCGAGGCAGGAACCGGCAGCATAGTTTCCAAAAAGGAAGTAATTACTAGTTGATTTCATGAGATCTCCGCCACTTTCTTCTTTTTACCATCTTTGGTGTTTGGCTCAGGGCTGCTTGTTCGCTTGCCGCCACAAGCATTGGCGCTGCATAATCCATATTTGCGTGCATTCCCTCGCTTCTTTTTTTTACCAGCTGATGTTTTAAACCAGATTAAATGTCTGTCAGATCGATGTTCGTCTCACTGACTGCTCTGTATGGCACTGAGTATAATTAAGGATGTGTCGAGTAATAGCAGTAAGCCACAGTCGTGGTCTAGCAGGATACCTCCGACTTCAGGCAGAAGGGCGTCTTGCTCAAACTTATACCCAGTAGATTTCCCGAGCCACTCTGACTGAAATCCACTCTATATTGGCTCACAACCAGCTAAGGGTTAGACCCCGCAGTTGCTGGTCATGAGCTTATCTATAGCCGGAAGTGCCTGCTGTAAGTGCATGTTACGCCTGTGTCCTGCTACCGGAGCATTGCTGGAGCCGCGTCTTCCTGCCTTTTCAAATTGGACTTGTGGTGCGTTGGACTTTGGTGGCCTCCTGTATGCTCTAGTAACGGCCCTATATAATCAGTCTGTAACGGCCCTTCTTCTTTTTTGTTTTAGTGTCACGCCCCCTTTCTGTCAAGCAGCCGGCTACTTAACATCCGGTGCTCGTGCCATTGCGCGCGCGCCCGAGCCGGAAGTGCCTGATGTAAGTGCCAGTTACGCCTGTGTCCTGCTACCAGAACATTGCTGGAGCCGCGTCTTCCTGCCTTTTCAAATTGGACTTGTGGTGTGTTGGACTTTGGTGGCCTCCTGTATGCTCTAGTAACGGCCCTATATACTCAGTGTGTAACAGCCCTTCTTTTTTGTTTTAGTGTCACGCCCCCTTTCTGTCAAGCAGCAGGCTACTTAACATCCGGTGCTCGCACCCTGCACGTGCGCCCGAGCCGGAAGTGCCTGTCATGCCTGTTAGACCCGGGGCCAGGGCTTGGGGCTCTTTCTTTATTCATTTATGTGCACTTCGGCAGAAATGTAGATGGGCTGACTGAAAGTGAGTCACCTTTAGTGTTTCATGTATTTGAGTCTTATTTCGAAACGCAGTGCAAAATTGGTTGATAGCCTGCAATCTGTTGTCCGACACACTAATACTCTTTAAAAGACACGCTGTCAGAGGATTGCACGTCAGGCAATGTCGCGAAGACGCGCTAACGTCGGGTATGTTTATGCCCGATCTGAGTCTACGGGACCATCCACTAGAAGTTCTAAATTACAGGGGCGTGGATGTATGATGACATTCTATCCACGCCCCTTGTATTTACCGCAGTAAAAAACACTATGCGCATGGCGCTAAATATGCCTCTTCCCCCTTCTCCCCCAGAACCTAATGACTCCCTACTACTTGACTCAGAGGAAATAGCACACTCAATGCTATCGATGGGGGGGCCATGCGCACACGCAACATGGGGAAGCCTCGAGCTTGTGTCTTTTTGCCACACAATCTGATAAAAATGTCCCCTCAGCTCCGGATACATCCTTTTTGGATACTCCGCTGGACTTCTTTTCAGCTGATCCTGCATTACTGTCACTGTCCCAACATTTTGAAGATCCCCCTAGCCAGATAGATCATCCTCATTCCCTACAGAGTGCCGACTTGGCGGGGACCTTGCTATTGGTTTTCCAGAAATTGAAAAAACACTCCACGTGCTATATGGAAATGAGAATTTCAATGGAGCGATTAATAGCACTATTAAAAGCAGGGCAGGCCACAATGGAATCTTTCCCTGCTAAATTGGCTACCCAACTGGGAGGTTCCAGTATGATAGTAGAGAAGGGAATAGGACCGAAATGAATGGAGCCTTCACCCTTCACTAACCACCCACAGGTCTCAGCAATTCTGATACCGCAACCACAAACTATAAATGTACAGGAAAAAAAAAATTAAGAAAAAAAATGGAACTCTTTCCAGAATAAAGTAGCCAGAAATGCTTGGCGAAACTTTATTAGAAAGGAAAATGTGCAATGCCAGCTTGCGGAAGTGGAACTGGTAGAGGTCCCAGTAGAAAAACTGAGTACCGATACTGGAGGATATATAATATCTGCAAATACTCTCTCAGACGAGATGACCCACAAAAATAAAATAAAAGAAATAACTCCCGGACCAAATGTAAAGCCAGATCCCCGTAGTGCCCATTCTGAGGCTTTGCAAGCTAAGAAAAATGTGCCAATAACCATAGGAGAGAGGGAAATATATGGCCTGTTTTCCAAAGGCAAAGTGGTAAATCAAGCAACGCCAGCAACTATTCCTCCTGCCCAAGCATCCTTGCATCAGTTGAACGCCCCTGTGTTGGTCCCCCCAACGGGTGCAACTTCTGCCAAAAGTGTGACTCCATTATTTACACGGCCTTCAAATCTGGATCCGTGTCAGACTCCTTCAGTGATCTTCCCGAGGCGGTGGATCTGACATTTTTAAAGGGCAGCACAAGGAACTTTTCGGCAGGTCGAACTGACTTGGAGAAACAAGCAAATAATGGCATCCAGTTGGAATTGCTCGTACGTTCAACTGTCGAGAAAGTGTTAAGGACTGGCAGAGTTACAACAGATATGACCCAAGACGATGCTCAACAAATCAAGATGCTTTGTCCTCCCATGAATGAGGCACTAACTAATAACAAAATAGAGATGACGGGAGGAGCAGATCTTGTCATTCCTTCTCCTCCATCAAACTTGCCTGCACAAGAGCAAATAGTTCTGGCCCCAAGGACTCATAATCTCTTAGCACCGAGAGTAATGGGCAATCCGGTGGAAGCAAGTCAGAGGCAATTTGGAGACAGAATTAAGACACATCCAATGGAGAAAGCCCTGTCATTTAGATTCTCCAAGTATTCTATTGTATCCCCTGTTCGATTGGGGTAATCAACCCTCTATGAATAGGGTAAGATCTTTGCAATTATTTAATGATATTGCCCTTCTAGAAAATCTTTCCCCAGCTGACACCAAGAGGATCGATTTTATCCACCCATGGGGTTTTCATCATGTGCGGATAGTATTCCGCTGAAGACTGGTTTTTCAAAAAGTGCTGGCTGAACTGGATCAGTTAAATAGCAGGGGCTTTGATATCTTGGTTTTTGGGGAGGGACTAACACATCAAAATTGAAGTAAACAAAGTGACCTCCCTCCCCCCCCCCCGTCTCCAGAATGCTTCAGTGCATCACCAAAAAATTGAACTAGAGAATTCTTTATATCAGGAAATAAGCTGGAGATGGTTGGCTTTGACATTACGGGATTCAATATATCAGCTACAATCATTAAAACAGCAACTTTAACCCAGCTAATAGATTAACTATATTATGCTGGAATTCTCGTGGTCACGCCCACTTATCATCATCACCCCAACTATGCCATAAACTGAGAAGCAAAAATATATTCTGTATACAAGAAACCCGGATGACGACCCCCACCCAGCTTGATGGCTTTGAATGCTGTAATTTGCTAGCTACTAAAAGTCTTAGAGGTCGACCTTCTGTAGGCCTTCTCACAGCCATCAAGCTGGTGGGGGGTTTGCATCTTATTGAAACCTTCTCAGTTCCACCTCATGTGTTAGGGGTATTAGTGGAATTAGATGGTAATAGTTGCATTACTCCTCATTTGATTTTGAATGTCTACTGGTCTCCGGGATCTAATCTGTATGAGTTAATCATAAAAATGGAGTCAATAATGGAGAACTGTTTGTCCAAATGTATTGCCCCCCAGATATTGATCATGGGTGATTTAAATAAAAATATGAAGCTTGCAACAGATTATATGGATGCTGGTCCCTCCCTTTTGATGAATACGAATGTGGAACCTATCAGGGGCTGCAGTTTAGAATTCTCTGTGGCTGCACACAAGAAATGTGATATCATGGTATGGAACACTCTATTTACCTCTTGGGGCTTATGATCTTTGCACTCTATTCTGGGGTCTGATGTGAATTATATATAGTACATGGTCATTGGGAAACAGGACATCTGCCATCGATTATGTATTCACTTCTGAGTATATACTTAATTTACTAGAATCTTTTGTTATAAATCTGATGGCATTGAGTGATCACAAAATGTTAGAAGTGGATATTTTGATTGTGAGACCTGTTCTATTATCCCAATTTATGTCTTCGGAACTAAGCTTGAATCAGGCTAAAAATCAGATTATATGGCACCCTGGGAATGTTCAGGCATGTAACAACCTGTTTCAGTATGATCATAGTACCTCTACCTATGAAGAAAAGCAAGTAAGATTCACACAAACACAATTCATTCCATATGTGAAGACTCTTATAGATAATTCCACGAAACAAATTGTTAATAAACAGACAACAAAACTCCACACTCACAAATATGACTATGTGGGGCGTGCTGCTAAAACCCTGCTGCGTTGATCCTAAAGAAAAATCAGATTGTTGTAAATCTCTGAAAAATCTAAAAAAGAGGGTACAAAATATATGAAACAACTATATAATAATTGGTTAAGAGGACATACATTTTCAATGTTTCAAGCTGACAACGAAAAAATGCTGTTATCATTGAAGGATAACTCCTCGCATCAGTTCTGGCGCCTTATCAATGGCAGTGGCCCCCTCAACATAGATTTTGTTCTCAATCCAATTACGGAACAAGTGTGGGCCGGGCATTTTAGCGCTCTCTACGCATCTTGAGCTCCGCCTTTTCAAATCACAAATACCCTTTTTTCCACTCAGTGGAATTGTAATTTCTCAATCGCACAAATTTGGGAAGATTAATTTGGCTAGCCCTTCTAGGGCTCGGGTCCAAATGGCTTGTCAAATATTGTGTTGAAGGGTGATGCATAAACTTGGGCAAGGGCGTTATCTCTCCTTTTTGCAAATATAGGTCTAAGTGCATTCCTAACTCTTGGAATATGTCTCTCACAATCCCAATTTATAAAAAGGCCGATAGTACTCTCCCACTAAATTATTGACCAATCGCCCTATTAGATGCATAGTCTAAAATCTTTGCCAGTCTCATTCTCAAACAAATTGAAGAGTGGTCTACAGCAATGAGATAATTTCAAATTTACAATTTGTTTTTAGGCGAGGAGTAGGGACAACAACAGGGGGAAATCATAATCTCGCTGCTACAAGAAATGGGATGGAAGCAAAGTGCTACACCAATCTATCTCACGAGTATTGAACTATCTTTAGCGTTCGACTTGGTCGATGGAGCAGTACTATGGAGAAAACTGAATTCATTAGGTAGCCCTCAGGAGATGCTGTCGATCCTAATTCATTTACACGAAGGATCAAAAATTCAAATATGCGTAAATAATGAAGGGCTTCTTTCTTTTCCAATTGTAACTTCGAATGGATTAAGGCAGGGATGCATTTTTGCTCTAGCCCTATATAACTTATACACGTCTGATATTGGCCGATGCTTACAGAAAGCGTCCTTTATCCAACCGATTTTGGAGGAGGAGAAAATGAGCTGGTGCTCTTATGCGGACAACTTTTTGTTGTTTGTTAAGACTCCACTGGGTCTTCAGCATTTGTTGTCTGCTTTTGCAAAATGTATGGCTATAAATGGGATGATAGTAAATGTGCAAAAAACCCATGTAATGCGATTTAGTCGAAAGCAAGAAGCAAACCGCGGAAAAATGTTTTTTAGACAAGACAAAACTGGTAATCAAGCACTCAATGATATAGCTTGGCTTCCTAGTGATTGATAATCCAAATAACTCCCAGATCCAAAATCATTACCTCATGAAAGCCAAACTAAGCTTTATTCAAATGGGAATAGATAATCGTAAATATGGCGCCTTTTCGGGCTTACCGTTTCTGAGGTTTTATAAACAAAAAGCTATTCTGAAAATTTGTTATGGATTGGAAATTTCGTTTATATCGAGTAATTTGGATTTGAGCAAATTGGAAGCCAGTATACTGAGAGAAATGATACCTTGTCTACCGAAATATATCCCTTTAGCCGCACTGAGATATGAATTGGGCCTCCAATCGTTACAAAGTGTCATTGAATGGAAATCTCTTTCCCTATATCGAAAACCTATAAGACAAGACACCAAAACCTTGTACTCTGATTTGGGTTACCATCTGAAACAAGATACTACAAAGTCCATCTTTCTTGTTAAGTTAATTGATATATGTAAGCAACTATTGACAAATGTGGATGTAACTTTATGCACATTATTACAGAATCCCCAAAAAATTAAACAATTGCTTCAGAATGTAGACTGGGCCAATACAATTCAAGAAGTGACAAAGTCCAGATTATATTCTCATATGGTCTCTCATTATAAATGTTTAGGCTTTCCGGAACCATATCTAATGCGCTTCCCAAATAGAAGCTGGAGAAACACATTAATGAGATTTCGTTTTAATGTGTTATTGACAGGAGAAATTATCGCAGCGCGAGGAAACCTCCTGTCAACCGCTGTTGTGTGCAGACATTGTAAGGAGACATGGGTCAGAGAAACATTGAGGCATCTTCTGATTGATTGTTCATTCTTAACCCCTATTAGAACACTTTATTTTGGTCATTTTGTACCGGATTGAAATAGAGTGGATCTTGATCTTCTATGGAAACGTATGCTGTATGACAATAAGACATCTATGCAATTAGCGGTTGTGAGATTTTTAAAGACTGAATGCAGCCTTTCTTATTTCTTATATAAAATTCTCACACTAAGATAAATGCCTTATCTCAGATTGTTGTAACTTGTTTTTAGAGTAATCTCTTGTATTTGTTTTTATGAAATGTGATTGTGTAAAATCTTTTACGTTTGAACTTTTGTATAGTTTTTTTTAGAATAATCTCATTATTTTTCCTTTTTTCCTTTATGATTGTATACTTTCGATATTATGTCTATAGGTGGAAGTACTTGAGAAATGTTTGTAAAATGTTATGTTTTGATTTTTTTCTTTTGTAAAATTTTGTAAAGGTTTTTGTGCTAAAAAAAAGCCAGATACAAATAAATAAATACAATTATCTATAGCTTGCTTGCAGCTTATATAGCTTCAGAAGCAAGACTGGGGAGAAAAAAGCAGATAGTACTGTAACCAAACGGTCTATACAATTGTTGCAGTGATGTGTTTTGAAATATTTGCGATCTCTTTGGCATGCAAGTTGTGTCAGGTTTTCCTGTATTTCCTATGCAAATTACAGCAGTGCACACACAAAAACAGCAATAGCAACACTAAACTGCTAGAGTCTCTAGCAAAGTATGCGACATCGCTGCATTTGCCTCCTAGCAGGCAGCCTTAAAGCCGGATCTCAGCCAGCAGCGCTCACTCAATTGAGCTCCTTGAGCTCTTCACATCGGCCGTCGGTGAACAGGGTTTCTGCTCACCTCTCCACTCCTGCAGGAAGGCGTAGTCTCGCTGTCTGAATCCACCGGCAATCCGTGCATTGCTTGGCTCTTACTGTCACTACTTTCGCTTCATTCATGCACAGACATCGTAAGTCGGGAGACAGTAAGCACCAGGTAGCAGATCCCAGGCACTAGAGGAACGAACCTAGCAGCGTTAATGTGTGTCAAGCCGCACTGACTCTGTGTCTCTGGAACATTGTATCAGCCACTTCTGACACCTCTCACGGTAGTAGTGTCAACAATGGAATTCTTTTCTCAGAATTCTCGAAATACTGGGGCGAGGAAGAGGGATCGCGCAATGTGGTGTAACAGAGACTGAGTTCTGGGCCCCAGAAAACCCCTTCTCTGCCTTCAGGGCATTCCCAAGCCTCCTCTCCTTTGTTCCAGGCCCTACAAGGGCCCACAGACCCTGCTCCTTCTGACTCCGCTTTTCCTCTTGCAGAAGCTTCAACATCCACTTTCTGAACTAGAGAAAGGTTTGAACACTGTATGAACAAAGTGCCTAACTTTATTGGGTTTCCAGATAAGTTTGATGAGATACTTAAAAAGGTCCCATATCTTTGAGGAATGTCCCAGGCCCTGTCAATCTCCTAGGCTTCAGTCCCCTAGGGCTCATGCTGCCTCTTCTGGACTAAAGTTGCCTGATACCCCTGAAGACATTTTTCAGGATGAGCAGTATGATCAGGGTCATGACGTCTATCATGTCCCGGATCGTGATGATGGCTCCCAAGAACATATTTCCCCCGACCCAGGTGTGTCGATTCCTACAGATGACATGGGAAATTGGCCCTCTACCCCTGCTCATGAGGCAGAGCCTGATAATATCTTTTTGGACGCCCCTCCTGTGTCCCAACGCAGTGAGGCTTCTCCCATTGATGATCAAATGCTTTTCAACACTATTCTTCGGAAAGCAGCAGACCATTTTAAGATTGCCAGACTCTTAATTTGTGGAAGACCTCCTCAACGAAAAAGTCCCAGTCTGCGAGGCTATCCCGCTTCTTAACTCTATTAAAAAACGCATCGGTCCTCCTTGCTTAAGCCCGCGCTATGATGCGGTAAGTAAGCGCTGTGCGCAGCGCAGCGAAGTCTTGCCTTTGCTAACCTGTGTTTGCCTTCCTTGTAGGTCGCGGTGTTCTTCAGCGCGAGTGGAATGTCCGGAGTGGTGCCAGCCGAGAGGCGACCAGCCAGGTAAGCCTTTTGAGCAGTTAGTAATTTGTAAATGTCGCTACTGCTTTCTTTAATGTTGCCTCTATCTTCCTCTTTCAGGTTGTTCTGTCCGGGATGCATGCAGATTCGAGGAAGTTGTTCTCAGTAGCTGCAAGTGTTTAAAGATGAAGACTGCAGGCAAGATGCTGCTGCTAATGATGTTCCTTTTGTCTCCTTGCAAGTTCTGCTTCTCCGAGGTTCGAGGGAATAGCTGGACACGGTGAGCGTCACGTTGCAAGCTGCAAAGTAACGCGAAGCGTGTTGTCTTGCTCGGATGTGGTTTAAATAGCCCGAACAAAATAGTCCAGGTAAAGTAGTCCCTAGGCTACCACACCCAAAACACTAGACCGCATAGCTTGGTTCTTAGGAACCAAGCTATGTGGATTCCTCCATGTTGGCTGACAATACAATAAAGTAGTTCCCAAGCACATTGTTTTTCATGGTGTATGAGCCTGGCGCCATAGGTGCCAGGACTGGCCCCATGAGGGCTCTTGAAGAGGATGCCAGGCTCTAGAGGCCCGAGTCCTGACTCCACCTGGCCAATGGGTTTGCCACAGGGGGTTTTGGGCGAGGGTCATGACATGTGGTTCTTGAGCCAATGGTTTAAAGCAAGCGGTCAGTGGGAGGATCTAGTGGTTGTCGCGACAGCCCTTGTTCTGTCTCTGCAGTGGTGGTCGTAGGAGAACCTTCTGGAGGGAAAATCCTTCACCACCTTGCCATAGAAGCCTGCTTGCTGTATTCAAAACCTTGAAAGCTGCAAGGAAACATCATTCTGGTCCTTACAGACAGCGCCAATGCCATGTATTACCTGAACAAACAGGGGGCACTCACTCTCCAGAGCTATCCAAACTGTCACAGATCTTTTGGAAATGGGCACTCAAACACAACCTATTCTTCCTGTCACAACACGTTCCAGTGGAACACAATCTTCTGGCAGACATTCTCAGCAGAGACATGCGTAGAACATGAGTGGCGCGTGCATGAACACATTTTACACAACGTCTTGGAGAACACACAATGCCCAGACTATGCTTCCAATTATCCCAAAATATTATTCAAGTGGAACGGTCTATGGATCACATGGTCAGGGAAAGTTGCCTACACTTTTCCCCCAGTTCCTTTCCTCAACAGGATCGTTCACAAGATGCACCAAGAACAAGTTACACTAATCCTGATAGCACCAATGTGGGCTCGACCGATGTCGTTCACACATCTCATTAGAATGTCCCGTTGCCCTCCATAGAAACTTCCTTGACCATACAACATTTTAGCCGAAGATCAGGGAACACCCCTGCACCCGTGCCCTCAAACTCTCAACTCAGCAGCATGGCTCCTGCGGTCATTTAGTTTGAGCATCTCCAGCTGCCTCAAAGGTGTATGGACATTCTTAGAGAAGCATGAAAACCTAATGTTAGACACTGCTATTCCAGTAAGCTGAAATGTTTTGTCATTTGGTGCAGTACTTGTAACATCAACCCCACTGACTGTTCACCCACACACACAGTCCTTTATCTAACAACCTCTTAGACTTGGGACTCGTTTTTAACTCACTAAAGGTCCACCTTGCTGCCCTTTCTGCTTATGCCAGATCTCAAAGCAAGGTTTCCTGGTGGAAAGTCCCTTTAATCAAGGCTTTCATGGAAGGGGTAAAAAGACTTCACCCTCCTATTTCTAATCCAACTCCCGGAAGGGAATTGGCTGTTGTCCTAACTAAACTTTTATGGGCCCTCCTTTTGAGCTATGGCTAGTCTTAAATTTCCTACCTATAAAACAGCTTTCTGGTGACTGGTACCTCTATTGGGAGAGTTAGTAAGCTGCAGGCTCTTTCAGTTCAAGACCCATTTGTTACCATTCACAAGGACAAAGTGGTTTTGCGCACACACCCACGCTTTACGCCCAACTTTATTTCCAAGTTCCATGTAAACCAATCCATTGAACTTCCAACTTTCTATCAGCATCATACTAACTCAGCTGAAAAGAGCCTCCATACACTAGATGTTAGGAGAACAGTACTGTATTACCTTGGTAAGACAAAACCACTATGAAAGACAGATCAGGCCTTTGTCTCTGTTGCCACTCGTAGAGAAGGGGACTGTGTCTAAGTCGGCAATCTCTCCAGATGGATTGTTAAATGCACCCAAATGTGTTACTCTCTGGCTAAGAGAGTTTTACCCTTTAGGCCTAGAGCACATTCTACTCGAGGCACAAGAACTACTGTAGCTTTCATTGTAAATGTTCCTCACAATTCTATTTGCAAAGCATCTACCTGGAGTTCTGTTCACACCTTCACTCAGCATTACTTCTTTGAGTGAAGAATCCTACGGATACCTCACTGAAACCCTGCATAAAGTCTCCTCCCCGGTGGCCAGGGAAAGGCAGACGCTTCCCCTAACCCTGGGGGTGGTATACGGCAGGAGGGTCACCTGGGAGGAGACAGGGCCCCAGGGTGGTGAGGGGCTACCGTGGGATGAGACACAGTATTTGTCCTTTGAAAGCAAGTACCTTTCTGGTTTGCCAAAACAGGTAATGGCATATTGCCATTATTATGTCCCTGATCCACATGTAAGACATGTAACCCAGAGTACAAACTCTGTTAAATCAGAGCAAATCTCAAGAACAGAAGAATCTTTCAAAGTATCCCAAACTAAACACCCTTCTTACTCCCAAAGGTTTAATGTAAAGGTGTATGGAAATGCTGTCTTAAATAAATTACCCCCCTCTGTTACAACTTCTTCTAACAGTCCATCTTTTAGTGAGTTCAGAGAAAATAAATCTACCCTTAAAATGAACTCAAATGCAAGAAGAAATAACTTTGTAGAAAGGGACTCCAAGTCCCATTATCCCAGAAGTACTGGTACAAAGTAGAGGCATGCAGTTGCACGAGTCAGGCAATTGGGCCTAATAGGCCCCAACTGAAGGAACCTGGGCAGCACAAAATGCCCCCTCAGCTGCAGGCAATAGGAGGAAGGAGAGGAGAGATCTGGAACTGTGACTGGAATGCAAGTCTTACGAATGCCGACAACAGTATCCAGTCACCATTTACTTGCGTATGAATAAAGCAAGTAGAAGTTGTTTATTAAATCTTAAGTTCCTGAATAATGGGAAATGTAGCACTCACGTGTCATTTTAAAAAAGGCTGTTTACTCGCATTGAAGAAAAATACTGCTTACATCCCCTGTTCGCTATTCAAAGACTGTTACTCTGAAGTATCTGAATAAGTGGAAATGTAGTACTTGCGTGTAAATGAAAAGTCCTTTTACTAGCGTAGAGGAAGAATACTGCTTACATCCCTTGTTCACTATTGTAAGACTGTTACTCTGAAGTATCTGACTACTGTAAAATGTAGCACACTTGAGTAAATGAAAAAGCCTTTTACTCGCATAGGAAAAGAATCTTGCTTACATCCCTTGTTCACTATTGTAAGACTGTTACTCTGAAGTATCTGACTACTGTAAAATGTAGCACACTTGTGTAAATGAAAAAGCCTTTTACTCGCGTAGGAAAAGAATCTTGCTTAGATCCTTTGTTCACCATTAGACGACTGATACTATTTGAAGGAGTGGTCGCGTGTCACCAATTAAAGAAAGTGAACGTTGCAAAGACCATTACTGAATACCTAATCTTTTTCAATTTATTGTTAAAGCCTTTAACTTCAAAAAACCTCATCAAGGAGTGGTTGCGTGTGGCTAATTGAGGTACCCGAAGGAGGAGTGAACTCTATCCTTCATGTTACAAGGGAATACAATTCCATACTGAACGATAACATCTTTAAACTCTGAAAACTAAAAGGAATAGTCGTGTGTGTCTAATTGTGATCTCTAAAGAAAGACTGTCTTCTATTCTTTACTTTAACAAAGCATATCATTCACGCATGAGAAGTTAAGGTGTATAAATCATTGAAGTAGAGAACAAGCATTGCCCAAGCGAAGAGTCTCCCAATATTAACAGCAATATCAAACTTTCTTGATGTGGGAAAGCAATCTAACTGTACTGAAAAGTTAGTAATAGTTAATTGGCCTAAATTACAAGTGTGCAAGCATTACCTGAAGCTAAGAGAGTGGCTCTAAGGCTTCTGGGCCAAGGCTGCAGCCATCACCTGATTGGATGACGATGCCTGCTGCATTGCTTTGGAACGCACAATGTGTTTCCATGGTAACCACCAGCAATGGGATAGCGGGGTGCCTCAGCGTTATGAAAGGCAGACTGGCGAAAATGACGATATGCAGTGTGTGCGTGGCTGGCTGACTTACTGTCTGGCTCCTCATCCTTTTTCAGGTCCCACTCTTTCCCTATGTAGATTTACATGGTATGTTTGAAAGCAAGTGAGGGGGCATGCGCTGCTGGTTCTGCAGGACTGCCGTTCGTATTCTCTTAACTCGGCCAGAGTGTCTGGTGGCAATGTGACTGTCCCCTACCCTGAGACATGGACTAAGTAGGGGGTGACCAGATGATGCTCTCCATTCCAGCCCCGGACTAGCTTGGGGGAAGCACCATGCACCCATGGACACCCTACTGGTTGTACCTAGAGCATGCAGCAGACTTTGTCACAGCAACTAGAGTTGGTCCAGAAATGTGTGTATCCTGAGGGCAGTGGAGAAAATCTTCCCAAAAGGACTTTGTCCATTTCTGCTACATTGAAGGGCTGAAAAAGGGAGCCATCTGCTGCCATAGAATAGCTGTTAAATAAAAAGAAGGGGGAAACCAAAAATAGTGAACTGTGGGTCATTAATTAGATAAATAAGAAATAAAGTAGATTCACTGTATAACATTTAACAGTGTATGACAACATCCAACACTGCACATATTCATAATATGAATGGATACCGGAGGCAGAGAATAGCTGGCCTTTGCCTTCTGAGGATCTACTAGGTACTGTATAGTGCCAGACCTCGGGGTGCTTTTATTTACAAGTCCATTGGGCTAAAATGAGCCAGGTGTCACTGCAACCCTAAAAAGAAGCATACCACCTTTTGACAACTCTCAGGTCACAGGTGGGAAGAGTGGACCTCCATGTATCCAGCAGACTGGTGAGGAGTACAGGCAAGACAAGTTGGAGAGAAGTTGGGAACCCCTCTGAACTACGGCTGACAAGCCAGACCGAAGGAACAACAGAACACAAGCAGTAAGGAGCACGAGGGGGACGCAAAGCAGGAAAAAGCATAGCACAACGAACAGGCGAGCGGGGGACTAAATGATACCGCGAGAGGGCGAGAATTATATGAGAGCTCTCGAAAAAGAGGCAAATAACACACAACGGAGCCAGGAAGGATACATAGTAAAGCCTAGTGGAGGCGCACGAGCAACAAAGGGGTTGGTGACACGTGGCATGGGGAGAAGGTGCAAGAAGCCACCAGCAACTAACTAAAAGAAAGGCAGTGGAAGCTGCAAAAAATGGACATAAGGAACGCTAGCAGTGCAGCAGGGCAAAAGAAATCCCACACTAGCAGGAAAGGGAAACTAAGATCAGACTGAACTACAACACTGGCCCACACTGTAGAAGAGCCAAGTGGATAAAGAGAAATTGAACAACTCTCAGTGAAGACAGCGCATGGAGAGTGGGGCACAAGGACACAGGGTGCTGAGCAGTGGGAGAGATTCACTGCTAAAAAGCCTAAAGATACTAGAGAGCAAGCAAGCAGATAATAAATAAGGCAAGCAGGGACGAGGGAAGTACATACCCACTAAATGGCGACCAAAGGCAATAAAACAAAAGTCAAACTGACCACCATGGAATCGTTCACCAGAGGACAAGACAGCCTTAAAGGAGGAACGCTAGTGGACCGGCTCAAGGAACGGAAGACACGCTGGACAAAGGAGATCAGCAAATACTGGCTGCCATTGTGGCGTTGAAGACGGTCTTGGAGGCAAAGATTGATGCAGTGATGACGGATGTGGGACTGCTGAGACAAGACATGTGTTCACTAGCAAAACGCATGGGGCAATTGGAAGTGCAAGTGAAAGGCAACACCAAGGAAGTGGCACAAGCAGCTGCAGATGTCAAGATACTGCAGCAAAAATTTAAATAGCTAGAAGATGGAGCTGATGACGCAGAAGGTCGCGCTCGCAGGAACAACATTAGGATCTTGGGACCACCCAAAGGCATGGACGGATCTGACCCTATTAGCTATGTTGAAAATGTGTTGTGGCAAGAATTGGGACCAGGGAATCTCACTACGCGATTTAGTCGAGCATGCACACTGATCCTTAGTTAGGAAACCATCACTGGGCGCACCTCCCAGACCCATCATCACCAAAAAAATTACTAAATTACAAAGACAGAGAGAAGATTTTGGCATTCTCGAGAATGGGTGGAACTATCCAAAGGGCCTCGGCTAAACTGGCAATATACCCGGACTACACCTTCCAAGTGCGGAAACGGAGATCCCAGTTTATTGCAGTAAAGGAGAGATTGAGGAAGGCAGGACTTAAATACATGTTAATTTATCCAGCCAGGCTGAAGATACTGCATAATGGTCGAGCACTGTTCTTCGAAAAAACCCAGAACTAGCGCAAGACTGGATGGTCAGTACGAAAGTGCCATCACTGAAAAGAGACTGAATGCAACATATGCTTGGAAAAGAGTAAGTCAAGACCGTTCAAAGAGATAGGTGGCCTTGATTATTAAGAAGTAAGCAAAGGTCTCCAGAACCCAACATGGAAGATACAACTGGAATAGATGAGGGGACCAAACGTGAGACTAAAACATGAAGTTGTCGGTGCTGAACAGTGGCATAAGAGCAGGAACACCTGCAGTAGAGACACAGTCTTCAGAGGAGGAGTGTCACTGGACAGAGAGACACTCCAACTTCCCCATACATCTCAGTTAGGGTATGCTATAAGTACCCACCTGGTGGGCACCAAATGCCTGGTTGGTTGACTAGGAGGGGAGGGGGCGGAAGCGGGCTGACCTGAGCATGCACTGCATAGCTTGGTGGTTAAAGTTGGTGAAGGAACAGTTGGGCAAAGGGGACTGGACGGGTGAGTTGTTAACCAGTTTGGGGGAAAAGCCACATAGAGTATTCATATGTCCTGTCACATATAGAGTCATGATTTTTAGGACTGATGTAATAGTATGGGGTCAACAAAGGAGAACAACTAGGTACCATATAATGGCAGGTAGTATTAAAGTAATGACCTGGAATGGTCGAAGTCTAAATAGCTATGTGAAGAGACACAGAATAATTACATACCTACGCAGGAACAAGATAGGAGTCACCGTACTACAGGAGACGCACCTCAATAAAATCAGACAAGACAAGCTTGCCCAGAAATAGGAAGGCTTAGTTGCGGGATCCACATACTCTGCTTACGCGAGGGGGGTTCTCATTTGAGACCCACTGAAGACCCTACATACCAAGACTGATGAGGAAGGCAGGATGGTATTGATCCATGGCACCCTGGAAAAAAGGGAAATATGTATAGTAAACACTTATACAGCAAACCACGATGCTATGACCTTCTTCTGTTCTCTATATGCAAGATTAGGCCCGTATAGAAATGGACTCCTATTGTTGGGAGGGGACTTAAATTGCACACTAAATCCCAAATTATACAGGTCAGACAATAAGTTCAGAAGACCTGCACCGCCTGCCCAGGTTTTGAACACCCTCCCACAATCCTTTAACCTTGTGGATATATGGAGGACTCTCCACCCAGTGGCGAGGGATTACTCACACCACTCCTTTCTGCACAAAGTATATACAAGACTAGATTACTTGTTTACTGGGGAGGAACACATGAGGGAATTTGTAGAAGAGGATTATAAAGCAACGGTATTGTCGGATCATGCCCCGTTAGAACTGGAATGGGTTATAACGGCACCTAGAGCAGCAATACCAACCTGGAGACTTTGTAGCGAGACCCTATTAGACACAGCGTTCAAAGAACATGTGCGGAAACACAAAGGATTTTTTAAAGATTATTGAGGGAAGTGTTAAAGCAGTAGGCACGCTATGGGAGACATTCAAAGTGGTGAGCAGGGGAGAAATAATAGCTAAAGCTGGAGGGGTGCGTAAAGCCATTGTAGAGGAGAAGCCAAGTACCGCCACCTCAACTGACCCGCCCATTTTACCTGTATGCTGGAAACCAGAATATGTGACGTATACAGAACAGTTGAATCAACAAAGAGCAGAGTATGGACTCAGTCCAGTACCAGTGAAAGGGCCAGTACCTAAGAGAATCTGGGAGCCAAGTTACCCATTGAGATAACCATATCTGTATACAAAGAAATATGATGGCCATTTGAATGAAATCCCTGAAGAAGCAGAGCCAATAAGTTGCAAGGATGAATTGTAGTATCACCAACCATTGCCAGTGTATGTTACATGGAGCTGAAGATGACGTACATAAAAGAGATGCAGTGACCAGAGAATGCAGATATTCTATAAGGCATCAATAAAGTAATAAGGTTAAGTGACATCTTAGGCTCAAGATGAAGAAGCTTATGCCACAGAAACAGATGAAGATATCAAGTTATTTTACACGTGTAAAGATGCAAAAGAAACGCAAGCAGCAAAGTAATTGTGAAGCTAGCTTTAAGCTTATAGTGAGTAGATTGCGGCAAGCGCCAACATATATATATAGGAATAAGATAACTATGGATGTTTCCACTAAACGTATTATAGCAGGTTGGACAGTAGCAAAGAAGGCCACATTTCAGTGTGTCGCAGTTAAAAAGCAAGATTGAGTTACAAGTGTATTTCAGAAGGCGAGGCTGGACGAACCAAGAAGCCAAGGTCTTATTAAACTGGAGTGAACTGACATTGGCTGCAAAGTCATGTGAAAGAACAAGACTCCTGTTCAGAAGGGACGAATATAACAAGGAAGACGTCAGAGGTTTATTCAAAAATATTAAATGCACGAAAAAAGGCTTGATTCCATGGTTTCCAGTCACATGGAAGCATGAAGTTGGATGAACGAGATGGTCACACCTACGCACAAAGGCAGAGACTGTGCTTCTCACTCCCTAATTTTCTCAGACCTAAGAACACTTTCAAGGACGAGCTTCAAAAGCCTAATTGACAGTAGACCACTGAGGTGATGATAGATTGATATTCTAATAGGTGGGAAGCTAAAGTTAAGGCAACCTCACCAGCACCTAGATGGCCAGCCTGCAGGCTGCTAACGTAGGTGGAAAAGTATTGAAGGAGGATAGAGTGCCAACCAATTGTAGAGGACCTGCGTATGTAGGGGTCCTATAGTGTGTAAACCAATGGGATGTTGTGTATTTAGTGACGTTCATAGTGGTCATTTTTGGAGGAGGGCTTAGTTGCCCCACCTGATGTTAAGTAACCAATCACATAGTCACACCTTTCTAGACTAGTATGGATCATATACTTAGATGTTCACTCAGAAGCAATCACTCATGCTTATAAATTTTTGTAGTTTGACACGTAGGATGACGTTAGCACACTCCTAGGTTAACGTCATTGATGACGAATATTGCTTATAAATGTTCAGTTTTTTTCTTAAATGCATTTAGTAAGAGGATCGAGCGATTGCATTGATGTTTGTTGAGCTCCCTGTTTTAGAAAATTGATATTAAAACAGTCTTCCTTTTGTCAACTTCCTGAGTCGGCTCTATTATTGATGTATGAGTAAAGTCTGCATCCCCATCCATCTCCAGGGTAATTGCTACTCATCAAAGGGGCTGGACTATCCAGTTCACTTGATAGCAGAGGATGGTTCAGAGCCATCGATCTAAGTAAACTTTGGAGTTTCAGCATTATCGGACGACCTTTGCCATTCGACTGAACGGACGTGAAGCTCCCCGTAGATAGTGGTTAGAGTAATTTAAAAATCTTTCAAGACCGGGTGTGACGGGTCCCGTTTCCATAGAATTCCCTCCCATTTCTACATGAAGCGGATCGATCGGAAGGTTAAAGAGGCGGTAAAAAAGGCAGACGATCCCGAGAGTCGGAAGACGAAAATTATATCGGTGAGTTGACAAAAGCATGGGTGGTGAGTGAAGAAAAAAGTGAGTAACGGAGGGTGGTGGGATAAAATATAACGTGAGAGTAAGAGTGTAATATATTGTGATAAATAGACTTCAGGAGACAGGCGGATGCTGAAACTATATTTATTCCAATGGGGAAAAGGGTCCTTAACATAAACAAAGAATATAGTCCTCTGGTTTCCTTCACCAGTGTTTGGCCCTTTCAGAGTAGATTGAGGCAGTCCCCAACCTTGTCCTATCTCGTGGTGTCCGGATAGGCCCACCACTCCGGTCTTCGTTCCTCCTCCTCTTCTCTTTCCTGTAAAAAGAGAGACTCTTGTCAGTTTCTTTTGGCGCGCTTTTATAGGCTTTCTTAGTTTCAAGTCCCCACCGATTGCCACCAGCCCTGTCTAGCTCACATCCCATTGGCTGCTAATGTATTGTCCCACCTCCCTTAAAGGTTACCGTGCCTGCGTGATCCCATCCTTGCTTCCGGAGTCCTGGGGAACGTTTGAGGCGATCACGTGACCGTGATCGCGGCCGTGTCGGATTTGGGTGGGCTCTGGCTCTGGGCGCCTTCCAGCCGCGACCTGCTGCGGGGCCGCTGCGGGGCGCGGCACGCTGAAGGGCCGGTCGCCCCCCCACCTCGCCATGGAGTGTCCGCGCCCTCTCCCCCCTCCCATTCGAGACTGTGTTTCCTAGCAGGGGAGTGTGGCAATGATACGCCACATCTCCGAGCAGCGGCTCACGTTCCTTCACTTTCGGCGCTGTTGACAGCCGAGCAAGAAGGAGCCGGCCCGCTGCCTCGGCTCTCAGGGCCCCCGACCACAAGTGCGCCCATCACCCCCTGCGGGCTCCGATGCGTATCCCCACACATTCCCACCCCAGTCCCAGGCCGACCGGGCCTGGAAGCACACCTAGACAGGTAGTCAGCCACTAGCTGAAATCTGGCCGGTTTGTGTAACGTGAGAAAGTCAAAAGGCTGGAGGGAGAGGAACCAGCGGAGCACTCTCTGATTAGTGTCCTTATGTCGCGCAAGCCATTGCAGGGGAGCGTGGTCCGTGTACAAGGTGAACCGGCGACCCAACAGGTAGTATCTGAGGGAGTCGATGGCCCATTTGATGGCCAAACATTCCTTCTCTATGGTGGAATCGGCAGCCTCATGAGGCAGTAGCTTCCGGCTGATAAAGCATACAGGATGCAGATCACCCCCCCCCCGCTCCTGCGAGAGTACATCCCCCAAACCCTGGTTTGAGGCGTCTGTTTGCAGATAGAAATGTTTCTGAAAGTCTGGGCAACAAAGAATAGGGTTCGATGAAATCCTAAGTTTCAGGTTTTCCATGGCGTTTAGGGCGCTCTTGTTGTTGGTTAGGTTTGGAACACCCTTGAGCCTCAAAGCATCGGTCAAGGGGGCAGCCACATAGGAAAAGTCAGGTATGAATCGCCTGTAATACCCAACGAGTCCCAAGAACGCTCAAATCTGCTTCCTGCTGGTGGGAGTCGGGATATCGTGTATAGCCTGAGTCTTGGATAATTGTGGTTTCAGGACACCCCCACCCACTATGTGTCCCAGATATTTGGTTTCATGGGTTCCGATAGTGCTCTTTCTGGGATTGATATGAAAACCTGCCTTATGCAGATCGGCCACTACCAGTTCTAGATGATTCAGATGGGCTTCCGAGGACTTGCTATACACCACAATGTCATCTAGATAAGCGGCCGCATATCCATCATGTGGTCGTAAGATGATATCCATTAACCTTTGGAACGTGGCGGGGGCGCCGTGTAGTCCAAATGGTAGAACCTTGTATTGATAGAGCCCCCTCGGTGTGGAAAAGGCGGTTTTCTCCTTGTCCTGGGAACGCAAGGGAATCTGCCAATATCCCTTGGTTAAATCTAAAGTGGTTAGAAAGAGGGCCGCTCCGAGGCCTTCCAAGAGCTCGTCCATTCGTGGCATAGGATACGCTTCATATTGAGAAATTGTGTTTAGTTGTCTGTAGTCCATACAGAAGTGGACGGATCCGTCCGGCTTGGGAACCAGCACTATGGGGGATGACCATACGCTGTTGGATGGCTCAATGATATCCATCCGCAGCATTTCGTCTACTTCCGAATTGATGACCCTTCGCCTGGCTTCAGGGATCCGATATGGCCTAAGCCGTATAGTTCGTCCAGGCTCTGTGTTGATTCTATGTGCCAATATACTGGTGCGACCGGGTAACGTAGAAAAGGCATCGGCATAGGGAGATAACTTGTCCACGACGTCTGATTTCATGTTCGGGGAGAGGACGTCGCCCGAACTGATGGCTTTGAGGGTATCAGGAACGGTGTTTACTGTTTCCTCTGATTCTGGTTCCTCTGGTTCTGGGAATGCACTCAGACTTGGTTCATTCCACTCTTTCAGTAAGTTGATGTGATATACCTTATCGGTTGTGGTCCTATCAGGTTGATGCACCCGATAAGTCACTGGGCTGAGTACGTCTGTGATTTTGTACGGCCCTCGCCATCTGGCCAATAACTTGTTTGTAGAGGTAGGTAGGAGTACCAGTACTCGGTCTCCGGGGTTGAAGGTCCTCATTCGGCTCCCCTTATTATAGTTCTTCTCTTGGGTCGTTTGTGCCTGGCTGAGGTTGGCTTCGGCCAAGGTACGCAGAGCCGTCAGATAGGTTTTTAGCTCCTCAGTGTATTCAGTAAGAGATACCTCCTCGCTGGCTTCCCATTCTTCCTTAACCAGATCCAATATCGTCCGGGGTTGTCTTCCAAATAGAAGTTCGAAGGGGGAGAAACCAGTGGAAGATTGGGGCGTGTTCTTTAATACCATCAACACCAGAGGCAATACCCGATCCCAATTTTTTGCGTCCGGCCCGGTCACTCTTCTTAGCATTTTCTTGATGGCCTGGTTATATCGTTCGACCAGCCCATCTGTCTGGGGATGGTATACTGAGGTCCTCATCTGTTTGATTTGGAGTCGCTCACATACTTGTCGTAGGAGGACAGACATAAAATTTGTACCTTGATCTGTAATTATTTCCGAAGGCAACCGTACCCGTGCAAAAAACGGGATAAGCTGATCGCACAGAATCCTGACGGATGTCCCCTTTAAGGGAAATGCTTCCGGGTATCAGGTTGCATAGTCGACGATCACTAGCAGATATTTATACCCCCTGCTAGCAGGTTCCAAAGGACCGACAATATCCATGCCGATCCTCTGGAAAGGAACCGCTATGAGAGGCATTTTCTGTAGTGGCGCCTTTGCTGGTAGGACACCGCTGGTCACCTGGCATGTAGGGCAGTTTTTACAGAACTCCGCCACTTCCCCATAAATGCCTGGCCAGTAAAACCGCTCAATAGGTTTTGCTGGGTCTTGAGGGAAGCCATATGGCCGCCACAGGGATGGTTGTGAGCCAGTTGTACAACTATGGCACAATGTTTCTTTGCTAGCACCAATTGCTCTTTAGCAACCTCATTCTCGCCCTTATATCTTTGATATAGCAAACCCCGGCGTAGTAGGAACTCTGGTCCCCTAGTTAGATCAGGTTCCCCTTCTTGTGTTGCCCTTTCCCGTGCTACCCGTAGAGTCGGGTCAGTTAGGGTCTCCCCCCTAATGGTGTTTTCATTCTCCTCCAAGCTCCAGTCGATGGGTCTGGTCATGTAACTAGCTTGACACCATTCAATCCGGGTTCGACTTTTCCGTCCTGGCAAGGGGGCCAGGGAAGTAGAGTCCGATTTTCGGGCGTCGGAATTGTGCAGAGTTTTCTTGCTTTCCTCCAGGGCATTCAAGGCCTGTTTAAACCCAGGCAGGTCGGTCCCTATCACTACCAGGGCAGGCAGACACGGTAGGACGGCAGCCCTCAAGGGAGTGGTTGTGTCGTTTAGTTCTACCACCACATTCGTCATTGGATAACACTTTACTTCCCCATAAATACATCTAATAGGTACTGTTATATTAGATAAGTAGGGAGTGTTACTCACGGTTGGTGATATGGCTGTCTGCCGGCTGCCGCTGTCGAGTAGAGCGCGCAATGGTCTGCCATCCACCCGAATGTCCACCACATAGGGGCCCGGGATACTCTCCTCCGACCCAGGGCTCAGGTATCCGATGTCCATCGGTTCGGCTGGTCTCCTTCTGGGGCAGAACCTGGCTATATGGCCCCATTCGTTGCACTCGTAGCATTGCGGTTGCTTGTATCCTGGTTCTGCCAACAGATGTTTCTCCTCGACTCCTGGTTTTTTGTCTTCTGGTTTTCTGGATATGTCGTCGGCGTGTCTCCATCTTGTGGTTAGGGTTCTGCCACCCCTAAACGCAAGGGGATCGGATATATCGGGATTGCTATCTGGGCTGTTACCCCAGTTGGCTGCATCTTGTGGTGACCCGCCTTCTGGTATGCTGAGGCGATATCTACCGCCTCAGTCAAGGTGGGCCGGTGGTGCTGTCTAACCCACCTCTGCATCTGTCCTGGCAGGGCTTCGATAAATTGCTCCAGGATTATTTTGTCGAGTATGGGTTGATTCGCTGGGGTTGGAGGAAGCAGCCATTTCTCAACCAAGTCCTTTATACGGTAGTATAACTGGCACTGGCTTTCCCCCACCCTAAGTCTGGTCTCTCTCAGCTGTATCCGGTAAGCTTCTTCGCCTAGGCCTAGACGATCCAGGACTGCGGCCTTAATTTCTCCGTAAAGAGTGCTGCCATTGGGATTTACCGCCTGGTAGGCACCCTGCATCATCCCAGATAGTAGGGGGGCGACATACTGTCCCCAACCGTCCGGAGGCCATTGCGCATTCCTAGCGATCCTCTCGAAACTGGTGAAGAAGAAGGCAGGGTCTTCTCCCTCTTTATATTTCTGGAGCAGAGCTGATGGCACCAATGGGTGGTTTCTTGCGTTGGCCACCACATCTGTGAGGCGGGCGATGATCTCGTGTTGTTTATCCTGGGCTGTGGTTTGTATGGTGCCCTGCAGCTGGATGGCCTGCTGGAAAGCTTGCCTATCCGCAGCAGCTTGTTGGGTTTGCAGCTGTATTAATTGTTACAGCTGCTGCTGCCCCTCCGATAGAGTCTTGATTAGTGCCTCCATGACGTTGTCGCTATCCCACCTTCGTCGCCAGTGTGATAAATAGACTTCAGGAGACAGGCGGATGCTGAAACTATATTTATTCCAATCGGGAAAAGGGTCCTTAACATAAACAAAGAGTATAGTCCACTGGTTTCCTTCACCAGTGTTTTTTGCCCTTTCAGAGTAGATTGAGGCAGTCCCCAACCTTGTCCTATCTCGTGGTGTCCGGATAGGCCCACCACTCCGGTCTTCGTTCCTCCTCCTCTTCTCTTTCCTGTAAAAAGAGAGACTCTTGTCAGTTTATAGGCTTTCTTAGTTTCAAGTCCCCACTAATCGCCACCAGCCCTGTCTAGCTCACATCCCATTGGCCGCTGATGTATTGTCCCGCCTCCCTTAAAGGTTGCCGTGCCTGCGTGATCCCATCCTTGCTTCCGGAGTCCTGGGGAACGTTTGAGGCGATCACGTGACCGTGATCGCGGCCACATCGGATATGGGTGGGCTCTGGCTCTGGGTGCCTTCTAGCCGTGACCTGCTCCGGGCCGCTGCTGGGCGCGGCACGCTGAAGGGCCGGTCGCCCCCCCCACCTCGCCATGGAGTGCCCGCGCCCTCTCCCTTCCCCCTTCGGGACCGGGTTTCCTAGCAGGTGAGTGTGGCGATGATACGCCGCGTCTCTGAGCAGCGGCTCGCATTCCTTCACTTTCGGCGCTGTTGACAGCCGAGCAAGAAGGAGCCGGCCCGCTGCCTCGGCTCTCAGGGCCCCTGACCACAGGTGCACCCATCACCCCCTGCGGGCTCCGAGGCGCATCCCCACATATATATATATATATATATATATATATATATATATATATATATATATATATATATATATATTGAGATATTAACTCGAGTGTGGCCGAGCAATATATAATCGTGAGAGAGGCCACAACAAGAGAATACGCCCTGGCCTGCGTTTTTTTACAAACGCAACAGAAGAAATTTGAACCCAGAGTCCCATAGCGGAACACATAGAAGACGGACCTGATTAAAGGCAGATCTAAAGGGGTAATTTACACTTTGTACAAAGTATTTTAGAGGGCAAGACGAGTCTTAGAGAAAAGATTCTATGAGATTTATGTAACCTGTTGAGTTTGTCTGTTTTATGTGGGTCTTTCAGGTGATGATGTCACAAGTGGTAAAAATTAATTGATTGGTTAGAATTGAACCTGATGGTTGCTTTTTAGCAAGATTAAAGTAAAAATTGTGGTTAGCGGGATTGGAGCTTGCGACGATTGGTGCTTGCTCATATTGTATTATTTTTATGAAACATACTTTTTGAATCTGTGATTAAAAATAAACGAGTGTCAAACAGATTAAGGACAGACGAGTTGAGAATGGAGGATATTACTCCACTTGTGCATCTCTGCAAGCAGTTGCCGAAACATGCACCCAAGCTTAGACAGTATAGTGCGGAATGAGTTAAAGGAGCCGCAGATAAAATGTTCATGCCATGGCTCCAAGGAGGGTCACTGTCGAAAGCAGTCCTGCAGCATATGATGACATATCTGCATGCAGCATACACGGGAAAGAAGCTGGACAAGCGATTAGCTAGTTTAGAGCTTTGTAAAATGTACCAAGAGGAGCGAGATGAACTGCCTCCTAAAGATTGGATACTTAATGTATGCAAAGAGTGGGGGTGAGGAGCCCTCTGCTCCCCCCACCCCAACTGAAATAGGAGACGAGAACAAGAAAGTTGATGGGCTATACCCATTGAGGGAGTTTAAGGCAGGGGCAGGGTATAGCAGCCCAGCATATGAGTCACCTGTGCAAAGCAGTGACTAGGGCACAGAGAAAAATACTGAGAGAGATGTAATCTCTAAGGTCCTGAGGGACAAGGAGAGATGCAGTAAGGGAAGAAGTGATTGAGCAAGCACATATGTAGATATAGGAAGAGAAATAAAAAGATGGAAAGGAGAAAGAGATAAAACTGATGAGATAGCGCTTTTACAGAACGAATGAATGGATGGTCAGATTTTACTTAAACTCGATGGTAAAGGCATTGAGGATGTAAGACAACGGGAAGATGAAGACGAGCAAGATAAAAAAGATAAGGAAAGAGAAGAACGATTGAAAGATGAAGGAGCGAAAAGGAAGGATAGGCAAAGACGAGAGCAGTTATACCAAGAGGAGCAGTCAAGAAAACAAGCGAGCAGAAGAACAAAGAAAACGTGATAGCAGACAGAGAGTGATCGATGAGCAGGAAAAAATAGAACGAAAAAGAATAGAAGCAGAGGAAGAGAAGGTAAGGGATAAGAGAGTACTGAGACGAAAGGATGAGGAAATACCCAGGGCAAATGAGAGAAGGGATATGAAGAAAAAAGAAGAAGATAGAGTTAGAGAGGAAGCAAGGAAACAAAGAGAATTTGACGATGATATGGAAATTAAAAGAAGGCAGCAAGCACGCAATCTCGATCGCCTGGATAAAAAGATAAGAAATCCTGAGCCAGAAGTAGCATGGGAGGACATAGAGGAATTCTTCCCAGAATACGAGTCATTACCAGGCCCGTCTAGAGTAAATCTAGAAGACGAGTGTGACTCAAGGAGCATTGGGGAAGCGATCGATAAAGTATATCATGACATGAAACATCAAAAAGAATTAAAGGGGAAGGGAGAAAATGATCGACTCGAAAGCACTCAGTTGTATGACATGGAGGGAGCCTCATGTAGTACTAGGCAAAAAGAGCTCTCTCTGGATAGATTTACTCTAGATAGAGCTGACGAGGAGAGAAGTTGCATGAGCTGGGCACAGGAAATGTCGGACGAAGACAGAGACACCTTCCATGGGGAAGAAAGAGGCAATGTATGCGCTCCAGAGGCATGTTTTTCAATGGAGAAAGAAGTCAGATGGTCAGATTTAAATGCACCTATAACTAGGGCATCAGAACCATTGACACAGTCAGACCAACCTAAAAGGCAACTCCATGGTGAGACAGGGGAGTCAGCGCCTTATGTGAGCAGATTAAGATCGTTACCAGGAAGAAGGTGATGTGGTAATATTGTCCCTGCGGTGGTCAGACTTATGATGAGAATGAGTTTGGGGCATCTCAGTTTCTCTTGTTAGAGAAAGGAGCGGTCGGACCACTGTATATACCATGGCCCTAGATGGAAAAAGGATAATTTAAGTTGTAAACTTCTGGCGCTGGGAAGTGGATACATGAGTTAGAAATAATGACTGGAGGAAACACGTTGGCTATACTTGGTGAGAGAGCTGATGACGTGTGGATAAGAGCAGGTTACCCTGGTGTGACTACAGTCAGTACTGCTCATGATGGAGCACCATTCAATAACTGTAGGGCGGCAGTCTGGAAAGCGCTTAGAGTACTGTAGCTGGACATGTCCGATATGGGAGCTATAATGACGAAAAAGATGCAGAACGGAGATGATCCGCTTGTTTACATTAAGAATTTTTAAGAGGCATGGAGCCTGGAGACACGCGAGGCTTGGGGGAAAATCTATACCGTGTTTTAACATATATTGTGACAAGGGCTACCAGACCCTCTACAGAAGCAACTCAAGAAGTTAGTAGGTATAGAGGCAAACCGTGGTCGGAGATCCAGCTGACCGTTGCGCATTATTGCAGACTCTTGCAGGAAAAGAATCGCAAAAAAGACGATGCCCGAAAGAGCGAGGAGGCAAAATTAGTGCAGATAAAACTGTCTAAGTATGCCATTGAAGGGGCGATGTTGACCAGTGTAGATGGATCGAATTCACAGCAGATTGCAAATATGCCACAGGTGAATACCCAAAGGCAGTTTGATCAGAGTAATAATGGGTTTACTCCATGTGGAAGGTGGGGATTTCGACTAAGAGGTTTTCATAATAATCAAGGAAACTGGCAGAATAATCAGGGAAGCTTCCAGAACAATCAAGGTGGGTTTCAAAATATGCAGAATGATGGTCAGAATATGCAGGATGGGCAGGTAAGGAGGCCATCTATATGTTGGACATGTGGGATGACAGGTATGTGTAGAACTCAAGGGTTTGTGCAAAATGATCAGTTGTTAAGAGGGGGGGCTACAAACCCGCCTGCATATTCGCAGCAGCGTGGTGATGGGTTTGTTCAGAATCAAAAGATGCCGCAGCAGCAAGCGCCGAGAATGCAGCAAGGCTTGCAGACACAGCAGGTAGCAGTGGCTCTGCCACAAGGGCAGTCATAGCATGCGCCCATGCAGATCCAACAGAACACGAGTACAGGGCAATTAACAACTCCTAGAATAGGGGGTTTTACTGTCGATGGAATTCTTTCACGAGTAACGGAATGAGGCTGTACTCGCTCACTGGGAGACTTGATGTGTTCAGTACCATCTGTGACGACTAATCCTCACGAGGAACCAAGGGTAGATGTCAGTATAGGAGGCAAGAGTTTTTCGTATTTAGTAGACACGGGTGCAACGCGGTCATATATACGAGAGGGAAATTTTTAATGTCTGGCACTGCCATGAATACTCAAGGCTTTTCAGGAGCTCCAAGTAGAGTTCCTTTCACTGAAGAATTACCAGTCTCTATAGTGTGACGTCTTATGTTGAAGGTACGCATGCGCGAGCCTCGTTTTGGACCGCGCATGTGCATTGTGAATAAAGACGGTCCGTGTGGCAGTTGCCGCCGGGACCCTGGAAAGCACAGACGTATGTCTCTGTGATTGTGTACGTGTGTGTGCGAGTACAGGGCGGCCCGGAACATGGGCGCGCGCATCACATTGGCGACGAGGCGGGATCCAAAGGAGGGAGCGGTTTGACACGCGCGAGTGTGTCAATCACCGGCATTTTTCTTCATTGGGCATCCCGAACCTGACGCGAGCGGTGGCGGCCATGTTATTTTCAGAGCGTAAGGCAGTAGCGGCTCGTGCGCTGCCCACGTGCTAAGGGATAACCAACAACCCAAATTCTGGAACTTCTGTAGTTCTCTAGGCCAGGAGGACTGCAGTGAAGCCAGTGACCAGAGGGTCTTGATGCCAGGATGGTCATCTAGGTATTGAATGACAGCCAGGTGCCTGGGAGGATCATCACAGTTGCACCGCATCGTCACAGCTCATGTATCCAGGTATGTCAACATCTGTCTAAGTCAGGTTTGCGGCCTCTAGCCCCGTTCCGAGGTGCCTGTGCGACCTGTGAAGAAGGCGGACAGCGATGGAGAAGCGCCTGCGGTGCAGGCGGTGGTGCGCAGACAACATGGATCGTTACTGCCAATGCAGGAATTTGACACTTTGGGCCCACCTTTGAAATTGGGCCCAAAATGGTTACTGTGGATAAGAAAATTGGACATGTACTTCACAGCGACCGGAGAGACCAACGATGACGCAAAAAGAGCGACACTGCTCTACTCAGCAGGGATGGATGTTCTTTGCATTTATGAGTCTCTAAACCTGCAAGTGGTGACATACAATGCTGTTAAAACGGCCCTTAAGAACTATTTCAGTCCGTTATCTAATGTGGATTATGACAGATTTCTCTTTTGTGGCGAGAAACAGCGGGAGGAGGAATCCTTTGACCAGTTCTGCGCACGGCTGCGGCAGATGGCTGCCACATGCAGGTGGGACAATGAAGAGGTCATGGTCCGCAGTCAGGTGATCCAAAGTTGCAGTTCCAGCAAGCTACGCAGACAGATCCTGCGGGAGCCAGTCATGACTCTAACTCAAATATTAGATAGCGGCAGAATATATGAGTTGGCCGAGTCGAGAGGTGCGAAGATGGACGCAGCAGTGCGCCCTGGTAAGTCAGAAGAGGCGTTTGCAGTCGGGAGGCAAGCCTCGTCTAAAGCTCGCTGGGGCCAGAAGCGCCAAGAGGCGGCTCCAGCTCATGGGTCTGCGACTATTTGCCAGTACTGTGGGTATGATCTGCCTCACTCTGATGAATGTTCCGCCAAATCAAGGGTCAGCGGTAGGTGCAACAGTCCTGGTCACTATGCTAGGATGTGCCGCGCCGCAGCACCGGTGACCACTCACCGAGGGCCGGCGAGGACAAGCGGAGGCGGGTTTAGGAGGCAACGCAGTATTGTGACATTAGAACAAGACGCTCAAAGACTCAATATCGCAGAAGAAGAGGAGGAGGAAGAGGAAATCTTCTTTATTTCGAATCTTGCGACAGGAGTACTGAAAATGAGGCAGCCTACGTGTGTTGTAGACATTCAAGGCATCCCCACACAGTACTGATAGACACAGGGGCCTCTGTTTGTGTGCTTGCCACCGACCACTACAAGGCACTCCCGGGACCGCCACCGTTGGATGTGTCAAAGGCAAAGATTTTAACTTTTGGGGGTGATACCCCGCTACCCCTTCAAGGGGTGTTTGTGGTGCCCGTTACCAAGGGGACCAAGACCATCAAGGCCCGATTCTTCGTCACCGATGCCATCCCACACTCACTGCTCAGCTGTGCGGCGTCGGAGGCGTTGGACATGGTGCACTTTGCCCTAGAGGTGTACCAGGTGGACACAGATCAACTGCTAGTCAGGTTTTCTGGCATCTTTCAAGGGGTGGGCAAGTTGAAGGCTCCCCCAGTGCGTCTCCACATCGATGACACCATCCGGCCCAACGCCCTCAAACACAGACGAATTCCGTTCCATCTCCGGGAGCAAGTGCAGAAGGAACTACAACTGCTTGTCGAAATGGACATAATAGAGAGGGTGGAGGGGACGACGCTCTGGGTATCACCCACTGTAGTGGCGCCAAAGCCGAAACAGCCAGGTGCCGTCCGCATCTGTGTGGACATGCGTCTCCCGAACTCTGCCATCAAACGGGAAAGGCACATAACACCAACGCTCGATGACATTGTGGAAGAACTACAAGGGGCCAAAGTATTCTCTACCACCAGCTAGAGCTCCACCCAGATTCGAGATATATTACGACATTTACCACACACGAGGGTCTCTATCAGTTTAAACGCCTGAGTTTTGGCATTTCATCTGCAGCAGAAGTCTTTCAAAATGCCATCAGGGTAGCGCTGGCTGGCCTAAAACGGGTACTCAATATGAGTGATGACATTTTGGTTTTTGCTGAGTCCATGGCCGAGCATATGAAGAGACTGGAGTCCACTTTGCGGAGGTTGAGCGAGCTGGGCCTTACCTTGCACCGTGAAAAATGTGAATTTTTCAAAGACAGGATTGGGTTTTTTGGTTTCATCTTCCATGCCAGCGGTGTTTGCCAGACCCGGAAAAAGTCAAAGACATCCGCGAGGCGGCGGCGGCGCCCCAGTCCCCTACGGAGGTGCGTAGTTTCCTGGGGATGGTTAACTACTGTGGGCGTTTCATCAGGGGACTGGCATCCCTAACCGAGCCTCTCAGAGCACTGACCAAGAATGAGGCCACCTGGGTGTGGGACAAGAGAGAGCAGGAGGCCTTCCAGGAGATCAAAAGAGCCCTGTCAGATCGCGACACAATGGCATATTTTGACCCCACCGCAGAGTCAGAGATTGTGGTAGATGCCAGCCCGGTGGGACTGGGTGCTGTTCTCATGCAGGCTGACACTAGAGGTGACATGCGCCCCATCGCATACGCGAGCAAAGGCCCTCACGGACACAGAGAGACGCTACTCGCAGATTAAGAGGGAGGCGTTGGCCATCCTTTGGGGCTGCCAGCATTTCCGTCTGTATATTCTTGGCAAACCTGTAACGGTCGTAACGGACCACAAGCCGCTTCTGCTCATCCTATCGGGTGTGTCGTCAAAGCCCCCCCCGAGGATAGAGCGCTGGATGCTTGCACTCATCGAGTACGGGGTCAAGTTGACATACCAACCAGGGACTAATAATACTGCAGACTACCTCTCCCGCCACCCGAATTACGAGCGGGCAGAGGGTCCCAGCGAGATGGTGGAGTGCCAGGAGTTGGTGCACAACATCGTGGAAGGCGTGATGCCCGTGGCGCTGTCCAGGGTAGTGGTGGCCGAGGAATCGGCGAAGGACGAAGTGTTCCGAATCATCCAGGCCGCGGTGAGATGTGGCGATTGGAAAGAGGTGCTCCAGAACAACACCAGGCGGGAAGCCAGAGCGCAGAAGGACCTTCAGGCGATCGGGAGGGTGAAGGACGAGCTCTCGATATAGGACGACGGCCTACTGCTGTGGGGAAGGCATATTGTCATTCCACAGGCCCTGAGGAATCGCGTCCTAGAACTGGCGCATACGGGACATCAGTGGGTCGCCAAGACGAAGGCGCGGCTGAGACCCAAAGTATGGTTCCCCGATCTAGAAAGCCTAGTGGAGTTGTACGTGAAGAGGTGCCTGCCGTGCCAAGCGGCGAGCCCCGTAGAAAGGGCTGCGCCCATCAGCTCCATGGAAAGGAGTGAGAGTCCGTGGGGCACCGTCCACGCCGATTTTGGATCGACGGGGAGGGGCATGTACTTTTTGGCGGTGGTTGAACAATGGTCGAGGTATCCGGAAGTGGAGGTGATGGAGTCAACAGCGACCGACCACACAATCGGGGCTTTGGACAAAATGTTCGCGACTCATGGGTTTCCCGAACTTCTGTGCTCGGACAATGGGCCTCCGTTCACGGGGAGCCAGTTTGCGCAGTACTTGAAGGAAAAAGGCATCCAACACTGGAAAGTCTCGCCCCTCTGGCCTCGGGCAAATGGCAAAGCCAAAAGACTTATGAGGACCCTTAACAAAGTGTTCAGAATATCGGCATATGGAGGGGATGACCTATGGCAGAAATTGGTCGAGTTCTTGAGAGAATACAGAACTAGGCCTCACCAGTCCACGGGCGTTGCCCCAGCCGAAGCTTTGTTTGGACGCTGTCCGAGAGGTTTGATCCCGGAGATCGAGGGCCGAGAGCCCGGGGTTATTGACAACGAGAAAGTCCGTGAGGAGCGAGCTGCACGAAATGCGAAGCAGATGTGCGAGGAGGGGTTTGCAAGATAAGGAGGTGGCCATCGGAGATTCTGTGTTGGTGCGGAATCGTAGACCTGAAGGTAAACTGTCACTACTGTACGAACCCCAGCCGTGGACTGTCACCCATGTCAAGGAGACCATGGTCACTGCGGCCATCGAGCGAGGGACTGTCACCCGCAACCGGTCCTTCTTCAAAAAAGTGGATATCCCATGTGCCGAAGCCGATCCAGATGAAGGAGCCTCATCGGAATCTGTGTCTGAGAACCCCGTGGCTGATGCACCACTGGACGTGCCGCCGCGGGCTGAGAGCCCCTCTGTGGGCCCAAGGTGCAGCAGCCGATATCCGGTGCGACATGATCGCAGACTGCCTACTACGTCCTGGACTCAGGAGACTGAGCCGACGTCCGAGTCAGGTCAGCGACCCACGTTGGGTCTAGCTATAGTCACCATGTTTAATGTGTTGATGCCAGTTTTGTTTTGGTTAAAGAAAAAAAGGGATGTGACGTCTTATGTTGAAGGTACACATGCGCGAGCCTCGTTTTGGGCCACGCATGCGCATTGTGAATAAAGACGGTCCGTGCGGCAGTTGCCGCCGGGACCCTGGAAAGCACAGACGTATGTCTCCTGTCTCTGTGATTATGTGCGTGTGTGTGCGAGTACAGGGTGGCCGAGGCACAGGCGCGCCCATCACATATAGGACAATGCGACATGAAGGTGCCTTTACTATACTCGAGGCAGACACCTGTCAATATATTGGGTTGAGATTTAATGACGAAGTTGAATATGACAATTTTGTTTCTGTGAGGGCATAGTATGCTCAACATCAGGAATGCATTACTTAAACGTGTGCGAAATTATTAAGGCATTTACAGGACAACGTTTTTCATTATGGAGTACGCATTTTATTGACATATCTGCCTGGCTTAGTGGGCAGAGCAATGAGAATAACTGACAAATTTTTGTTTAGGCCAAAAACACCAATGCGAGAAGAGGAAGGACACATTTTTCCCTTAACGTTGCAAGCAGCCATAGTGCGAGGTGAAATGGCTTTGCTTGATGGGAATGATGACAAAGGCAGACAATGGTGTGCAGTAATTGCTACTGGGGAAGGTTACAGATTCTGACGTCACTGATGATGATCTATTTAATTTGCAATTTATCCTTTGAAAAAAGGGAAGGGGTGTCTTGGAGACTAATTCAAGATTTAAGGCTGATACACCAGATTGTAGAAGCCAAGTTCCCTCTAGTCCCTAACCCGTCTACAATTCTATGTAATATACCTGTTGAAGCACGATATTTCACTCTGATAGATTTGAAAAAATGCATTTTTCTCAATCCCATTGCACAAAGACTCGCAGGATCTGACGTCATTTACATTCATATAAACACGGCTGAAAAGCACTCTTTTGCCTGAGGGGTATTGTGAGTCTCCATCGATTTTCTATAGAGTCCTGCAGATGGACTTGAGCAATATTGATTTAGAAAGCGTTGTCTTGCAATATGTGAACATCATTTTGGATTGCAGCACTTCAGAGGAAGAGTGCAGACAAGATTCTGTTCAGCTGATGATTATACTTGCTGACAAAGGATATAAGGTTGACAAAGAAAAGTTACAGTATTGTCAACCAGAAGTGTTGTACATTGGCCAATTGATTTCACATGAAGGAAAGAAAGTTACTCCTGAGAGGGATGAGGCTATTTTGAAAACTGCAAAACGACACACGATAAAGCACATGCAGAGATATTTGGGATTATGTAATTATGTCAGAGCATGGGTCTTTGACTACAGCTCATATATCAGGCTTTTATTGCAGGCTTTAAAGAAGGCACAGGCAACACAGGAAAAAATTGTGTGAACTGAGGAAATGGAAGAAAGGCTTGAAGAGCTGAAAAAAATAATTTGCACGGCTGCAGTTTTAGGGATTCCCAATTATTCTGAGGAATTCTTTTTTTTTTTCACATACAGATGGCACTGTTATGACAGCAGTACTCACGCAGAGAACCACGGTGGGGTATAAGCCCCTTGCAAATTACAGTGGGATTCTGGACCCAGTAATGAGGGGTCACTTGCTGTGCGAACAATCGCTGGCAGCCGCCGCATTCGCCATAGAGAAAGCTGCAAGCATAGTGATGGGATGCTCCATGACGTTATTTGTAGAGCACGCATTATTTGCCATTCTAGAGAAACCAGAAGGAACGTTGACTTCTCAAAGGGCTTGTGCCTACAAGGTAGTCATATCAAATCCAGCGATTAAAATAGTTTGATGAAGTGTAGTGAATCCTGCCATGTTTGTAGCGGAACCACTGGCAGAGGATGAGCATGCGCATGATTGTTCGAACTATGAAGAATTCTATGACGAAATCCCAAGAGTAAAAGAAAATGCCTTGCCAGGTGGAGAAATTGTCTTTATTGACGGTTCCCCAACAATCGATCAACATGGTGGACAGAGATATACGGGTGCTGCTGTGGTAAAGCACACATCCAATGGGGAGTTTCAGACATTGGTAAGTGTACGACTCACGTCTCACTATTCAGCACAGGCTGTAGAATTAGTGGCGCCGATTGTCGTGCTTGAGAATCATGCAGACCAAGAAGTAACAGTGTATAGCGACTCCGCCTATATGACATCAACGGTGCACGCAGGGTTAGCACGTTAGAAAAGGAGGGGCTACCTACGAGCGGATGGCACGCCAGTACAGCATGCTGCCTTATTGGACAGGCTTATTGAGGCCCTGCAACTCCCAGTGCCCATCGTGGTCGTTCAATGCGCAGCTCACACTAAAAGGGCAGATTATATCTCACTTGGAAACCAACCAGCAGTCGATGAGGCAAAACTTGCTGCATGTTCAGAAAACATAATGACTTTTGAAACACCTGATGTAAAAGAGAAAATGGTTGTGTTGATGAATGTGGTTGAAAAATATAGTAATCCATCAAAAACACAGCTTATGGAGGTTCAGGGAGATGCACCTCAAGAGGAGAAAGATTTATGGACACAAAGGGGGTGTTCTTTAAACTCCTCTGAAGCATTGTGGTGACAAGACAGCACTGGTAAACCGGTGATACCTGTAGCCTTATTCAGGGTGGCGCTGGAACAGCTGCACTAGCCTGTGCACACAACTAGGGAGAACCTTGCAGCAACTATTGCTGAAGATTGGTTTGTGCCAAATCTGTTAGAGCATGTTGCATTTTTTATGACCAATTGTATAGTCTGTCAGCAATTCATGGCTGGGCATACACTGCGCACAGTTAGAGGGTTATTCCGAGACCCACTGGCCCCTTTCAGCATTTACACATCGACTATGTCGATATAATACAAGTATGTAATGGATATAGATACATGATTGTTTAGTGTGTCCCTTTTCACAGTGGATTGAAGCAGGTCCCTGTACACACCCAGATTCCACCTGTGCAGCTAAATCTTTAGTGCGGGAAGTGGAGAGTATGTGAAGTAATGAGGTCAGATAATGGCCCACATTTTGTGAATCAAACATTTAAGCAGATCAGCTTGTTGCTTGGTATAAAGCACATGTTTTCTTCGGCTTATCATCCGCAAAGGAAATGGGATCTGAGAGAGGCTCAACGGCCTCCTAAAAGAAAGAATAGCCAATTTGAAACTTGCCTTGAAAAAAGGGTAGTTGCATTGCCTACCACTGGCATTATATGCTTTAAGGAACCAACTGGGTTCTGACCACCATCTCACGCCCCAAGAGATAGTGACTGGAAGGCGAATGAGAACGCCCCTAATGCCTCCATCCAGAGTTAGAAGTGATGCGCAGTCAACTGCAGATTTGTTTGGAATGGAAATGCGTGACTATTTGAACTGTATGACTTTAAGTATTTCTGTCATTTCAGGACAGCTGCCGCGACAAGGGTGCAGGGCAGTACAGAACACAGAAGGAGATGCGTCAACAAATAAATCTCAAGAATTACGGCTTCCCCAACTATTCCCCGGAGATGAGGTCCTAATATGCAACCACACAAGGACAAAGTGGGACGAATCCCGTTTCAACGGCCCGTTCATTGTGGAAGACGTCACGCTGTCTGCTGTCAAAGTGCAGGGCAGGCGTGCCTGGATGTTCCTAGGAGATATTAAGATCTTTTCTGGAAAAACCCCTCTGCCCGCACCCCTACTAGAAGCAAGTACAAGCATCGGGGAAGAACCACAGCACGTGCAGACGAGATCTATAACGAGGAAGGACGCAGAAGCTGACAAGTAGAAAGACAGAGTTCATTGGACTGTGGCTTGGTTCGGGACACTCATTTAGCCAACCCTGAAAGGGTTAAGGGAAGCTGATGCGAACACTCTGTGCTGTCATTCAGAGTGAAAGAAAAATTGGTTGTTCTTAAAGCCACAGGAGCTTGTTAAAAACTTTGGACTGAGGCATGCTTAAGCCTTGATAAGAAGAGGAATATGCCAGATTTTGATCGTGGTTTCGACAATTGGAAGAGAGTGCAGTATCACGACTCCTTTCACACTGAGTTTTTGTTCGGATTTGCCCATGGTGTTATCCATTGACAACGTTTCAAGGATCGTATTTGAAGTTCTTTTCTTTGTTCTGCGCTCTTATTGGGAGAACTTCTAATATTTGTATTTGCTTGAAAGATCCTAAGAATGGTCCTATTGTAAGGAGACTACTCACAGCAATCATCGAGCAAGGTTTGCAGTTACCTGAGTTTTGTGGGGATAGTACAAATGCCCCTATCAACTGATGCCGCACACAGACTTGCCTGAAGGGTTTTCTTTCATCTAATTGAAGAGTACCCGCATCTTGTTGCCGACGCACAGATGTGCTCACATTTCTAAGGGATCCTAGAAACACTGCAAATTTGAATGTGATCTTGGAAGGTATTATAATCCAAGTGAGCCTATATTCTGAGCAAACCCACAGGACGGTGGTGTGAAACTTTCCTTTGAGGGACAGATCCAGAGGTTGCTGATAAAAGACAGACTCTTGGTTCATGCTGAAAGAAGTTAATCATGTCATCTGGGCTAAAGCAAATTCGTGGAGGTGACTGGGAGCTACTGTATGTCATTGAACTCGTCTAGACATACTGAGAGCGGTTTTCCTTCTTGCTGGAAAGACATTTACATTTCATGTGGTTTAAAACTGCTTCCAGAAAGAGATCAAGATTTTGTTCTTATCATCAGTCCAGTAAGCAGACAGTGGATCGAGGACGAAATTGGCAAGTCAAGACAGCAGCTTCCAGAAGTAGTGCATGATGCTGATGTATTAAATGTTACTTTTTCCTTCCTTAGGCAGTAAAAGATGGGCAGCACCAACAGTAATTTCGTAATATCTGATAGAGAGAAATCCATGTTGTCCACAAACTAGATGCTGCAATTTAACATATGTATGCATCATTTATGCTTGCATTTTGTTCATCATAGTGTTGATTTCACTCACTGTTCGAACGTCATACTACATTGATGGAAATGGAGTTAAGACTCCAGTGAATCTTCCTGAGCAGATGGAAGGAACAATTGTGGCAACTACTAGACACCCAAGGTCCTATGTAGTTGTTCCTGTTCCAAAGAAAGATGACCATTTACCCGAGTCTGAGATAAGTGACATTAGCAATCATTCACATGCAAGAAAGGTTGTAGAAATGTTGTTTGGACACAAAAACCAGGCTTGGCAAGACAGGCAAGACAAGAGGTTGTTAGAGTATGAGCCTATACAGTTAATGCATGCAAACACACTTGGTCCTTTGATACATAATCCAAAGGTGATCCCTAAAAGAAAGACACACTTGGAGATTTTGCGAGAAATTTTCATGCCTAAGTGGTCTGCTGAGCAGATAAGACGTTCTGAACTTTCTCTTATTCAGACAGCACATGTAGGTGTACCCCGTCCACTGATAGATGTGCCTATGATTTATCCAGAAAGAAGACATTATGTTGGAACACTTCACAACATGATTATGGACGGTCACATGAGGAGAAGGATAACTAAAAGGAACACTCAAGAAGATGATTTTGAACTGAATGATTACCTGGACAGTACAGCTCACCTAGGAAATAACATTTGGTATCAACATATGAAAGAAGTGGGAAGAAGGACCTCAGATGAGTAATGCTTTGTGTGTGCACTCCTCCCATAGCCATACAGTATGGGGAAGTCTAAAATCTTCATAGCTATCGAAATAGATGTCCAGACAGCTCATTGTCTTTCACACATAGCACTTAAACCAGAGGCCAGTTCATGGGACGAGATGCCTACCTCAAATGGGCAACTGAATGAAGAGATCCAGATGAAGATGACTATTGCAGGATACCAAGACAAGAAACAGAGCCCATACTAAGAATCATGTGATCAGATACATACGAGAAGCCTGGAGTAAAATAGGCTGGAATCAGATGGGAGGTGAACAAGAATATGGAGGCTGCAGGAAAATCTGCAGAGGACATTCGAAGATGAAAGAACAGAGGACAAATGCAGATCTGGGGATCTGTGTTATCACCAGAGGGATGGGAAGAAGGAGTGGTCATCTGTAGAGCCTGAGTGATCATTGGATGTTATAAACCGGTCGTTAACATTGTGCAGAATGGCTGTAAACTATTATGGCCAAGACTTGCTAAGCTACTGACTTGGTTCGAAGATAGAGGTGGACCCTTGCACATAGTACCTCTTGAAAGTTCAAAGCTGTGCTTCAGGAACAATGACACAAGAAGAGTTGGAGAGAACAAGAATTGTGGCTGAATCTTTGATGTTCCGGGAATGGTACATGGTACAGCAGTGATCATGAATCATTATTGGGCTTGTGGATCCAAGGCATACATGAAGTTGCCCAAGGACTGGAAAGGAATATGCACCTTGGCGAATGTCCATGTTCCAGCATTGGTGATTCCAAAAAGTGATTTGCACCTTGACAACTTTCCAAAAGCAGATGCTCACCTGAGGAAGAGGAGATCTGTGGAGTTGATAGAGTTAATGAAGAGAGAGAACTATTTCTCAGCTAAGTCAATAGAAGCTTGTGATGCCATACCTTATGAGCATAGGCTGTTCAGCCAGACCTCAACTGTGTTCACATTGATCTTCATGCCAAGTATCCAGGTTGAAGCAAACACCAAGTGCTCCAGATTACCAGATGGGAATTGCTGCAGACAATTAACACTACAATAAAGGGATTCAATGGAATCAGATGAGAGCTATAAGACTGATGACTCTTCAGAACAGATACGTCTTGGATATGATTACAGCAATGGATGGAGGTGTTTGTGCAAAAATCGGGGAATCATGTTGCACATTTATACCTTCTCATGATGACAAGAATGGAACGTTGACAGAGGCCATAGACATGCTGACGAAACTTCATGGCCAGATGATAGATGATGTGGAAGACATTGATGATGACAGTTGGTTTGGATCACTCTTCTCTTGGGTTCCATAATGGATGGCAGACATTTTCAAGTTCCTTAGAGCCCTGATAGTGATGATATTGCTTGGATTTTGTGTGATCAAGATAATAATCTCACAATGCAAGAAGATAGCAAGGAAAGCCATAGGGATGAAGATTATGATCGATGTTGAATCAGGATGGAAGCCCAAAGACCTGGCCGATGAAGAAATCAGAGACTTTGTAAAGGCTAGTATTCATGTACCTTAGGGGACAAAGTTCCTGTATCCAAAGAATCACAAGAAGTATGTCGGACGATGGATCTACTGTAGTCCAAGTGGACAATGCAGTCTTATGACATGGAACAAAGTTGAGCATGTGAAAACAGCAGGGTGCCTGAAGGGAATCATAAATATATGGGTCCCAAAGAAGCTTTTCTTCAGGCCAAACTGTCTGGATGTGAAGGATGATGTGGAAGCGGTTGATGAATCGCCCAGAGGGGGGAGTGTAGAGGAGAAGCCAGGTAGCCTCACCTCAACCGACCCACCCCTTTTACCTGTATTCTGAAAACCAGAGTATGTGACGTATACAGAACAGTTGAATCGACAAAGAGCAGAGTATGGACTCAGTCCAATACCAGTGGAAGGGCGAGCACCTAAAAGAATCCAAGGTACCCATTGAGAAAACTATATCTGTATACAAAGAAATATGATTGCCATTTGATTGAAATCCCTGAAGAAGCAGAGCCAATAAGTGGCAAGGATGAATGGTAGTGTCACTAACCATTGCCAGTATGTTACATGGAGCTGAAGATGATGTACATAAAAGAGATGCAGTGACCAGAGAATGCAGATATTCTATAAGGCATCAAGAAAGTAATAAGGATGTGACCTCAAGATGAAGAAGCTTATGCCACAGAAACAGATGAAGATATCAAGTTATTTTACACGTGTACAGATGCAAATGAAACACAAACAGCAAAGTAATCGTGAAGCTAGCTTTAAGCTTTTAAGGAATAGATTGCAGGAAGCTCCAACATGTATATATATGTATATATATGTATATATATGTATATATATATAGGAATAAGAGAACTGTGGATGTTTCCACTAAACGTATTATGGCAGGTTGGATAGTAGCAAAGAAGGCCTCATTTCAGTGTGTCACAGTTAAACAGCAAGAATGAATTACAAGTGTATTTCAGAAGGCGAGGCTGAACGAGCCAAGAAGCCAAGGTCTTATCAAACAGGAGTGAACTGACATTGGCTACAAAGTCGTGTGAAAGACCAAGACTCCTGTTCAGAAGGCATGAATATAACAAGGAAGACATCAGAGGTTTATTAAAAAATAATATTAAATGCACGATTTCATGGTCTCCAGTCACATCGAAGCATGAAGTCGGATGAACGAGATGGTCACACCTACGCACAAAGGCAGACTGTGCTTCTCACTCCCTAATTTTATCAGAGCTAAAAACACTTTCAAGGACAAGCTTCAAAAGCCTAATTGACAGTAGACCACTGAGGTGATGATAGATTGATATGCTAATTGGTGGGAAGCTAAAGTTAAGGCGACCTCACCAGCACCTGGATGGCCAGCCTGCAGGCTGCTAACGTAGGTGGAAAAGTATTGAAGGAAGATAGAGTGCCAATACATTGTAGAGGACCTGCATATGTAGGGGTCCTATAGTGTGTAAACCAATGGGACCTCATGTATTTAGTGACGTTCATAGTGGTCATTTTTAGAGGATGGCTTAGTTGCCCCACCTGATGTCAAGTAACCAATCACATAGTTAAACATTTTAAGACTAGTATGGATCATATACTTATATGTTCACTCAGAGCCAATCACCCATGCTTATACGTTTTTGTAGTTTGACATGTAGGATGACGTTAGCACACACGTAGGTTAACGTCATTGATGGGTATCGGGTAATAATATCCCTATATATATGGTTGCTGTATATATTACCACCGGGAAAAGGTCGTGGTGACATTATGTAGGTGACCATATATATTGGGACAGGGGTTGCGGGGGTGTCCCCCGCCCCCCATGAAAAATAAAAAAGGGTTTGGGGGTTGCAGGGGTGTCCCCTGCATGTTCCATGTAATGTCCCCACAAAAAACAGCCATTATTCAGCAATTTGCATGGCGATATTTTTGAGGGGACATTATTACATGGAACCCATTGATGACGAATATTGCTCATAAATGTTCCGTTTTTTCTTAAATGCATTGAGTAAGAGGATCGAGCGATTGCGTTGATGTTCGTTATGCTCCCTGTTTTAGAAAATTGATATTAAAACAGTCTTCTTTTTGTCAAATTCCTGAGTCGGCTTTATTATTGATGTATGAGTAAAGTCTGCAGGGTAATTGCTACTCATCAAAGGGGCTCGACTATCTAGTTCATCATCGCCTCTGAATTAAGCAGAATCGAACAAGAATTAATCGAGTTAGAGAGAGGGGATAGTGCAGGACAGGACTATCCGGGTGAGGAAATTAAACTAAGACAGGACTGTCTGATACAATGGGAGAGACTGGGCAAATTCTGCTATGCGAAACACTTAGAGAAGATACATGCAAAGGGGGATAAACCAAGCAAACTACTAGCATGGCTATACAATAATGACAGTAGGAAAATGCCAATACACTCGTCCAGAATAAGGAGGGCAACATGTGCAATATGCAGACAGGGGTGAACAGGAGATACTGTAAATATTAAGGCGCGCTCTATGAAGATACCAGGGAAGCGCGAAACAGTGAACTTCAGAAGGCACTCATAACCTTACCACAACTAGATATAGAGCAAGTGCAGATGTTAGAATAACCAATGACGGCAGAGGAGGTTAAGGCATAATCAGAGCACTGCCCTTGGGAAAAGCACCAGGCATATAAGGAATACGGGGACAGCCTAACACTGGTCCTGCTGAGAGTATACAACGAAGCATTGGAAATGGTGATGCTCCCAGAAAGTATGAGAGAAGCAGTGATAATATCTCTTCCTAAACGTAATAAAGAGCCAACGGACTGTGGCTCCTACAAGCTCCTGTCCATATTGAATCAAGACAACAAAATCCTTACAGCACTATTACAGAATAGGTTCAGTTGAGGAATAACAGAACTGATACACCCGGACCAAACGGGATATGTCCCAGGAAGAAACATTTCCTGGAACCTAAGGAGGCTACATCATGTTATTAGCAGTACAAAAGACTGGGAGGAATACTGTGCAGTGGCCTCGCTAGACGCTATGAAGGCGATTGATTCAGTCCATTGGGATTGGCTCTACGCGACAATGGTGAAGCTAGGCTTTGGGCCAAAGTATAAGCAATGTATAAAACTGATTTACACCAGACCTAATATGGCTAGGGTTAGAACAGGGAGCATCTTCTCAGATAGATGGGAATTGCAGAAAGGGACCAGACTGGGCTGCCCACTGCCCCCGATGCTTTATGTCATAGCAATGGAACCAGTAGCAGCATTCCTGAGGCAAGAAACAGGAGTTAGAATTGATGGGGTATGGCATACAGTGTCCATGTATGCAGACGACATGCTATTGTATTACAAAACCCTGAGGATAATCTACAACACGTGTTAGATGCATTGGATAACTTTAGTGGGTTGTCCAGAATTATGATTAACAAGAATAAATCCTGCTTATTCCCACTAGCCAAACCTGCAGAGGAAAGAAGAGGGGAACAACTGGAGCTAGCTCTCACATTGGAGGCGGATACCTTCAGATATCTAGGGCTGGGCATCTACCACACCCCAAATCAGGAACATACACATAATACTGTAAAAGCGCTAGCGGGTTTAATTAATTCAATGAAATTTTGGGGGAAGGTGCCATTGTCGGTAATGTAGAGAACAGCATTGCTAAAAAAGGTAGCACTACCCAGCATGCTGCATTGTTTTGGGAACATCTCCTACAACATTCCTAAACAATTCTTTACAAGGCTTGAAAAAGAGTGCAGGAGTTTTCTGTGCAAGGGGGAAGGTATAGAGTGGCGTTAAATACACTGCAGAGACTTATGGAAGATGAGGGCTGAGAATTCCGAATTTTGAGCTGTACTACCTTGCATGCTAGATGCAATATGTGGTCGGTTGGCTAGCGGATGAGCCTACATTAGATACCACACTCCTACAGCCAGAGGTACAACACCTTCATCTAAAAGACCTATTATGGGTAGCCCTGCCAAAGCCACTGGAATACCCATACCTGGTGAAACTGGGCATGCAAATGTGGCGTAGAACCTGTAGATATCTCATGATCAAAGATCCGGTATCGCCACGGATACCCCTAGCAGCAGGATGATGGACAGCAGAAGGCTGAGAGCTAGTGTGCAACTTTACTGGGAGACATGCAGGTATATTACTATTTGGGATTTAAGGGGGGAAGGGGCACTATTAAGCTTCCAAGAACTGCAGGAATTATCAGGAATACAGGGAGGATCATACCTTCTACACAGATATATCGTGAACACGATTAAAGGAAGATGGCCATCAACAGGGTAAGACATGACAGGGTGGGAAGAAGTAGAAACAATAATGAATATCTCAGAGGGCGGGCATACTGTATCGAGACTATACGATGTGTTAATAGACAACCACTCTAAAGGGGAACTGCGAACGAGGACAGGTTGGGAAACAGATCTGGGGAAGACCTTTACGGACAAGGAGTGGCTGAAGGTAATTAATTATCACGAGAGGGTATCCAGGAATGCGAGATTGCAGTTGATACAAAAGTATAGAACACACAGAGCTTATTTAACACCAGAAAATGATAGCAGAATTTAAAGGTGCAGATAGACAGAGTTGTCCCAAATGTAAGGCTGTAAATTCCGGAATTTTACATATGTTTTGGGAATGTGCCATCATAAGGAAGTTCTGGGGGGAAATTGCACACAAAATGTCCAAAGGGGACATAGAATTAGACATCCACATCCCGGAGGCATGCATACTGGGACTCTTCCTGAGGGGTAAGAACCGATAAACGCTGGGGAAGCTGAAATACTTAGCATGTGTGTGGGCCAAACGTTGCATAGCCGTGAACTTGAAGTCAGAGACGTGCCCGCCTTTAGAGAGGCAGAAATGAACAATAGCAAAGACGGCAGTATGGAAACAGGCGATTGACGGGCAGAAACAGAACCCTGGAGAAGACATGTTCTAATGGATAGAACTTACACTTACCTTGTTTAATCCAAGAACGAGTAGAGATGTGGATTAGAATGGTAAAACGAAGGGTGCAAATTAGAAATGGTGAGGTGTCAAGAGAAGGATGGAAGAGGACGGATCCTGTATCATGGCTATTTATGGAAAGGGAGGAGGAATGGGGGGAGGTAATGTTTAGTAAAAGGTGTTGCATGACAGTTAACAGCAAACCAGTCATTGATCAAAATGTATTGAAAATGCTTATACCTGTATGATGTTGGGATACAACGGAAAGCCAATACAAAAAAAGAAAAAAAAACTAAACCAAGGGATCGAAGACCCATTGCCAAAAGATGAGACATTTTCTGAAATTCTAAAATTTACAGTTAAACCTGGCAGGATAGTGACCCTCCTCCGCCCCCGATACTTGGGAACTGTGTTTTGCGATAAGAAGGTCTACAGTCAAGTCTGGCAGGATAGTGAACCAGACCTGGCACACCATTTGTGAGCTGGAGAAAGAAGAGGGTAATAGACCTCCCTGACCCCCATACTTCAGAACTATATTTTGTATGCATTTGGAAGAGCATTTGAGATCAAGAACGTTTAAGCTACAGAATAATTCATTGTGTTTCCTCATCACGAACTAAACATTTGAATCTATACCCAGAACAAGAGAAGCCTCCTTCTAGATCAAGAAGATGACCAGTTTTTTTCCTAGTTCAGAGTGTAAGGGACATAAATAGTTTTGGATACAGGACGGTGGACATTTTAGTTTACTGGACATCCTGACAGAGTCCTTAGTATATTCTTTTGAGGAAGGGCAACCGTTCATAGAAATAGGGCAAGATAGGTGTTTTCTTTTATTTTACATTTATAAATAAATGTCTTTGCCAACAAACATGCCACCACTGTGACAGACTCATACTTCTGCACCCATACAACATAAAATCCAAGATGGCCACCAGGCTTTATCTAGAGTTTGGCAACCCCCTCTATCTCATTTTGACCTCTAGGAGGCTGAAAGCCACAGCCAATTCTACCCATTAACTATTTGCGAGCCACTGGTGCAAACCCTCAGCCAGTATCCCACCCATGGAGCGCGGGCATCTCCTTCATGTTAGTTGCAGGAGAAGGAGGCTTGTGTTTGGCGAAGGCTGGGACTGGAAGGTGGTGGATAATGAAGTGGCTGGAGAGGTTCTAGCAGCGGAGAGGTGAAAGAGGTGGTGAGAACTGAGAGGGTGGAAAACTAAGTGTTGGTAGGGGAATAGGTGGCAACGTTAGAGCCGAGTGAAACAAGTGGTGGTGGTAGTAAAGGAGGTTTCAGTAGCAAAGGCGGTGGCTGGTGTCCTGTCATTTTTTCGAATGAAAAAGTTTTGAATGGCAAACTTTCGCATTTTTTTTTTGTCGAAATGCCATTCTTTCGATTGACAACTTCTTTGAAAAAAATTCAAAAGTGCCGTCGACATGGGTTAGGGTTGGGGCTTGGGTTAGGGTTGGGAGGGTGGCGTGGAGGATTGGGGGGGCTGGGGAGGAACCCCCCAATATACACTAAAACCTTGAAACGTTACATGGAGCTGTCCAGTGCTGTAATTTCAGCACTGGACAGCTGCATCTAACGTTGCAAAGTTACAAAAAAAAGCAATGCTACTTTTAACATGTAAAAGTGCATTTCAATTGAAACCAGTCCATGACTAGTGTCGACGGATTGGTTTTGAAAGAAATGCACTTTGCATGTTAAAAATAGGCTGTCACAGCTTTGTTTTTTGAAACTTTCTTTTCGACACTTTTGTTTGTCGAAACTTTTTTTTTCGAAATTATCACTATGAACCGCAGTGGCCACAGGGACAGCCTATGGTCGCATAGAGGAAATGGTGGTGATAAGAACAGCCCAAGGTAGTACAGAGAAGGTGTTGGTGATCCGGACAGCCAAAGGTGGCAGCGAAGAGGCAGTGTCGACAAGAGCAACCAAAGGTGCTATATAGGAGGTGATGGTGACCAGAACAATGCAATTTGATAAAAAGGAGGCAACCACCTCAGAAAAAATGGCTGGACAACACAAAGCGGTTATAGTGATGGAGGAGATGATGTTTGAAGGTAAGTACTGGCAGGACATGAAGGAAAAGGTTGAGGAAGAAGGTGGGAACACACTACAAGAAGACCAAACTTAACGAAGTGGTGAAATTAGAAGTGATGCACTTTCAGGAGAAGGAAATGGAGGACTGGAGCCAGTGGTGGCAGGAGATGGGAGAAATGTGGTGACAATCCAGAAAGGAAATCTGTGAAGAGGTGTGTGTAGTGAGGCAGAATTGAAAGGTTCTGCCGAGTCAGGTTGTCCCAGGGCAGGACCATGTGGTGGAAGGAGGAACAAGAGTGGGCAAAGTAGGTTATGGCCAGTTTAGAGACGGAGAGTGGGGATAAGTCTATGAACATATCTATCACCCTAGTGTCCCTTCCAGGCTCTCCCTGCCAACTATGACAGATGACTCATTCGATCACAACTGGTGCCCAAGAGGTATGTAGGAACTCAGAAAGCCTACAGCTAGTCCTCTAATGACTGCATTTTAACGTCAGAGGCTGAGGGCCTGGTTGTCCGCTTCTGGCCTGCTCTGACCTTTATTATTTCTTGTTGGAGTTCCTGTTTTATTTAGTTGTCCTATACTTGTACATAAAGCCCGTTATTAAAGACACTGGGTCTCATCACGAGTTGGGCGGTATCCCGGCTGTAATACCGCCCAAATGTAATAGGGTCAGCGCAAACCGGTCCTGTGGTATTACCGCTGGATCACGGGTTGGGCGTTAACAGTAAATCCCCATTCCCCTTTGGGTCCTTTGGACCCAATGGAGAATTTTTGGCGCAAATACCGCACGCTAATACAGCCGCCAGTAATTTATCGCCTAAAACAAAGCGTTAAATGGGATTTTCACCTCGAGAAAAAGCTGGAGTTAAAACGGCCCATTTAGCACCCAACTCGTGATAGGGCCTGTCCTTAAATGTGGAGGTAATACTGTACTGCTGCATTTACGGGCTACTGCCCAACTTGTGATGAGGCCCACTGAAGTGAACATACATGGTCTTGGTGTCTGTGTTGATACACACTGTCCGAAGTGACAGGGTTATCTACTGTTCAACTTGCAAATATAGTTCCCTTCAACTTTTCTTGAAAGGCCTGTAGCCATTGATCATACCCTGTGGTTAAAAGAAAATTCTTCAATGCAGACCTGAGATTGTGGCTGGGAAAAACATTCTCTTTCTGGAGTTCACCCCAGCCACTTCACTAGGCTAGGGTGTTATCTCTCTTACTAGGCCGGTACTTACTAGGCCGGTACCCAGAGTGTATTCTTGCTACCGCTCCCAATCCCTTCTTGTTATCGATTTACATTGCCACATGATTACTTTCCTTTGCCCTTCCTTCCTTCCTTCCTTCCTTCCTTCCTTCCTTCCTTCCTTCCTTCCTTCCTTCCTTCCTTCCTTCCTTCCTTCCTTCCTTCCTTCCTTCCTTCCTTCCTTCCTTCCTTCCTTCCTTCCTTCCTCCCTTCCTCCCTTCCTCCCTTCCTCCCTGTTTCCTTTCTTTATCTTTTCCTTCCTCTTCCCTTTCCTTCCTCTTAATTCATGTTCCTTTTCGTTCCTCTTCTTCTTTCTTCCTCTTAATTCATGTTCCTTTTCCTTCCTCTTCTTCTTTCTTCCTCTTAAAAACACGCTTCGAAGTGGGTGGAAGGCAACACGACACATTATATAAAAATGTGACATTATCATCATTACTTAAGTTCTCTAATTCCTTGACCCTCTTCACTTTCCCCTTGTCTACCTTCTTCCTCATCTCTTCCATTCACTCAGACCCCCACCCCTTTCATAAGTTATGTGCATACTTGTTCCCTGTACCTTTCTCTTGTTGCTCTCCTTCTCTCGTTTTCCCTTTCTCTCAAACTTTCGTTGTGTCCCTCTGATGATCTGTGTATAACACCTCTTTCTCATTTCTTTGCTTGTATTTCTCCCTGACTTTTTTCATTGTCTTTTTCCTTCTTATTTCCCTCCTCTCACCTTCCCTTATGCTCTCCATTAGCTTCCTTCTTCCCTTACTGTCGCCACTTTGTTTTCCACATCTTTTTCTCTCTCCTCTATTCCATTTTTCGTTGGCTCCTTTCTCCACTTCATGGATCACACCCCTTTCTCTCTATTCTACCCCCTTATTTCCTTCCTATATTATTCTTGCCTATATTTGCCCTTTTGGGCACGTTCTTCTCCCACACTTTACCATCTACTCTTTCTCTTTCTCTGTCCTGCTGCCTCTTACCCTTTTCCATCTGCCCTCAGTCTCATTTTTCATTCTCTCCTTGAAGTTTTCCCTTCTTACCATGTTTTATTCTGTCCCCCTCAGGTGACCAGACAGACCCACTCCTAGTTCAGAGGAGGGTCTGGCGCGAGGCTCGGTTCCTTGTACATCAGCTGACCGGTCATGCAGACCTCATCACGTCGGTTGTGTTCCAAGGCACCACAGTGGTATCAGCCAGGTAAGTACTGTATGTACAGGAGAGATTCCCCCTCTCACTATAAAATGCATTCCCTTAACTTGTATACCCTTTGAAAACACCCCCTGCATTTTTGGTTTATACATGTTTTGATGTTCATCATTTTTCTTTCTATCATGCTCGTCGAAATGGGTCTAGGTGAGCCTGATCTCTTTGATGGGCAGTGCTGGATTACCCGTTGTGCACATTAGGTTCATGCCAAGAGGCCCCCGATTTAAGTACCCCCATTCCCCCCTCCCCAGGCCCTGGAAGTGAAGGGGTTTACGGTCTTTGACATTTTTTGTTGTGTGATTGCTGTACATGTGTAACTGTCGATTTGTTTCAGAAGTGATTTATCCTGACAGCCTCCAAATGTGCACTTACCACTAGCCATTGGCTTACTGGTGGACAGTAAGAAATGATGTGCTGCCTCTGTGTAGAATGTGTGTTTATGTGTAGAACAGAGGGGCTGAGTAACTTTGTATGCCTTGGTAGTAGCTTCAAACTTGAAATGTTTACACTTGGTCTCGAGATTGATGCACAACAATACAGGGTCTCCCTACTTGGGACTGCTCTAATTCAACTGTGTCAAGATGAGTCAAATAATAGTGTTCATGTCTTCCATATTATAGGGATACTGGTCTCCTCCAAGTTAACTAAAGCACAGCTAGTCTCAGTGATAAAGCGCAGAGCTGCTTCTTGGTTCACAATTAGTCACATTGATTTAGTGTACAGCGGCTATTTGTAAGCCATGGTTTTGCCAATTTGTACGGTCAAGGGTGCAGTCGCTATAGGATTTTTTGCCTTTCTCACTTTAAGGCATTATAGTGCCGGTTCCACAATAGCCAAGGGTGTCGAAGCCACGTTGCTCTGTTAAGCCTGGTAGCCTTGATTAATAATAGATAATAATAATAATTAGGCATTTGTATAGCGCTACGAACCCTCAGGTATCTGAGCGCGGCTTATTATTACCCACGGTGTGTGGTGCTCATTTATTGACCTCGGAAGGATGAAAGGCTGAGTTTGGCCCCGCCGGGATTCGAACCTGCGTCAGCAGGCTCTGCACAGATGTCAAAGCGAGCGCTCTACTCGCTGTGCCACTTGACCGGCTGGACTCTCAGTGGACTCCCACTCCAGGGAGATTCCTTGAGGTGTCTTCACACAGCCTGGATCCTTTCCTCCAACTACCATAGACATTCTAAGTTACCTGTGCAGGCTCCCAGTCTACTGATAGGCTCAGGGCACAAGGTTCCTCTGCTGCTCCTGTTTTGCTTTCTCTAGCTTTCCACACTGTTCTTTCTTTCACTCTTTCACACTCTTCAATATCCAACTCCTGCTATAACCACCTTGTCTTGTCTGATCTTTGTGCCTTATATAGGTCTCATTACAGGTCCTTTGTTGATTGCCATTTTCCACAACATTAAGTTAACAATAACAGCTTTACTGTTCCCCGGTCCCGCCACCCTATCCCACCCCAAAACCCACAACAAAGGTGTTGATACATATATGAATGTTATACAAATTCGAGCATAAAACTGAAAGAGAGAAGCTAGGTCATGTATGGTCATGCTAGTAGGGCATCATTTACAATAAATGTCACTGGAAGGACTCCCTTTGGGTGGGTATCTTTACATTTGAGCATTACTAGTACCTGCGCTTTACATAGGGATTGTCCAATCATGCCAGGGCATCCTGACTGGGTCTGGGCAAAGTGGGATTGTCTTCCTTAAGGATGTATGCCCAAAATGGATCCCAGTAGTCTACTGGGCTAGCTACGGGTGGAAGGGAAGACATATACGATGATTGCCGGCATTCACAGATTTGTGGATCCACTCTTTTACCACAGGAGGTCTTGTCTTTTTCCATGTTTTAGCTATCAAAGCCGTGGCAACCACAGAGGCCATGGCCAAACGTTTCCGTTCTGTTTTAGTGGGCACATAAAAAATGCAAGTAACCAAGCCACCAGGGGAATCCCGTGGACAGTCTGGGACGATTTTGCCCATGGTTTCATACACTCCCTCCCAAAAGGACTGTATATGATGACAATTCCAAAGCTTATGCATGTAATCATCCAGGTCAAAATTACACTGTGGGCAGGTAGCCGCATTCTCAGGGTAGTATTTATGAAGTTGTGCATGGGAATGCTAAGACTGATGTAGAAATGTTAACTGTATCAGACGGAACCTGGAGTTCAGAGATATCTTCCGGGTCATCCTGCAAATCACCTGCCATTGGGTCTCCGATAAAATTTAGGGTGGCTGTTCACAAACTGTGCTAAGGGGGAGGGAAGTGGAGCCGCAGGAACTCATCCCACGCCCACCCCACGAAGAGTTTCACGTAGCCTGAAATATAGTAGCATGGAAACCACATTCCAGTGGCCTCGGCTCTTAATGGTGTCCCACTGAATAAACTTGCCGTCCTGTGTCATATCACCCAGGGAGTGAACGCCCAATTTCTCAAATTGTGTTTTAAAAATCCCTTCATGAGCAAGAAGAATTCCATGAACTGAGTACAGTGCAAAATCAGCGTGATAAATACCTCTCACGCCAGCTCCCTAGCTGGCTTGGTCCCACGCCCAGCGTGTCATGTTGATAGGCTGTATCTCCCCCTGGGAATACATATGGGTGTTCTCCCCAGCATGCCCTTCAGGTTGTCTGGTCGAGCGGTAGCTCTTTCGAGTTTTACATGTGGTAGGTTCTCGGAATGATGCCACCACCAAATGGCATACTGGATCTGAGAGGCAAGAAAATATACATATAGTTCTGGGCAATCCAGACCTCCAGCAACGTATGGCGTCGCCCGGGTGTCAAGAGGGACCCGCGCTTGTCCCCTGGCCCATACCAATCTGGACAGCAATGACCGGTAACACTTCCAGTACCAAGAAGGAGGGATCAGTGGAACATTATTAAAGATGCAAAGCATCTTCTGAACCACAACCATTTTGGCAAAAGCGAGTCATGCGGCCTGGAATAGAGGAAGGCGGATCCAGTTACCAACCCTACGCTCCAGCTGCTCAAGAGCCACAAAATAGTCTTCTTCAAAAAGCTTAGATGGGGAGGTGGAAACCACTATACCCAGGTACCTCATTCCCCCGGGACACCCACGGAAATCTGTACCTAGATCCGCAATGAGCACCGTTGATGTTAGAGGTAGAATTTCCGATTAAGACCAGGTAATACGTAATCCTGAGAAGCCGCCACATAATGATATTTCTTGTGCCAATGGTTGTAGATTCTGTTTGGGGTTTTTGACATACAATAGCATGTCGTCCACATAGAGGTGATGGTTGAAATATGTGAAAAGATCTTAACCCCCCTATGTGAATGGAATTCCCTTAAGGCGCAGGCAAGAGGTTGAACTGTTAGTGCAAAAAGGATAGCGGAGAGGGGGCAGCCCTGTCTCGTACACCTGGTGAGGAAAATGCTATCGGAGGACGACTGATTTGTCAATATTGTGGCCTGACAGGCCGTATATAACAGTCGAATCCACTGGATATACTGGAGACCTAGGCCTGATCTGTGTAGGATTTCAAATAAAAAAGGCAATTCGACCAATTCAAAGGCTTTTTCAGCATCAAGGGCCGCTACTACAATGCGAATGTCATCTTTAACATTATGCATCAGGGAGCAGAGCCGCCTCAGGTTTTGTGTAGACCTGCCCCAGATAAAACCTGCCTGGTCAGGAAGAACTAAAGTACCCATATGAGGGAGGAGTATATCATCCAGTAGTTTCACTAGAATGTAACAGGGACCTATAGGATGCACAGCTGCAAGGATCCTTGGAAGGTTTAAGCAGGAGTGTGACTACTGCCGTCCTGGTGGTTTCAGGGAGAAGACCTGCGGATATGGGGAATTCATACGTACGGCAAAGGTGTGGGGCAAGGATAGTGGCATATTCTTTGTAGAATTCAGCAGAAATACTGTCGTGACCCGGGGCCTTGCCATTAGGAAGATCCCGAATGACCTTACTAATTTCTTCGACAGAAGGGTGTGAGTTCAGCAGGTCCACATATGTGGGATCCAGCCTGCCCAGGGCAACCCGGTCTAGGTACAATCTAATTTCTTTGGGGAGACCGTCAATTGTGTTGAGTATAGTAAACTATAATAGTCTCTAAATCTTTTATTGATATCATCGGAATCACGTGCTGGGTTCCCATTAGGGTCAGAAACCTCTGCTATCCCTCCCTGGTCCCTATCCTTGAGATCGCCCATGCGTGGGGACGACTGGGTCTACCACCCTCTGCATATTTTTACCATAGTACCGGGTCGCTCCCTACTCGCGGTCACAAGATGCGCAATTCTCTTGCCGGCTAGCAATTTATCAACCTGTGGATCCCCACCTAGAGTCTGTCTATTTTCCAATTCTTTTATTTTTCTGGACAACCCAAGGTCGCCCTAAAGAATTTAAGAACACCACCCTCCTTGGAGATGCAACAGCCCCTCATGAAAACGTTGAAGGCCTCCCAGATCGTTCTATAGTCGGGAACCTAATCGACATTAGTATGAAATATTCAAGGACCTGCTCCTGAATCCCGGCCCATACACCTCGTCCTCAAGAGCTTGAGGGCGGAAGCCCCACCAAGGAGGGCATGGAACCGTATTGGCAATAGAAATGAAAGCCAGTATCAGGGAGTGGTCGGAGAGTGTCCTTGGCAACATTCTGGTAAGCTGTGTCGCACCAACCAGGGGAACGGTCAGCATAATGTAGTCTATCCTTGAGGCACTGCCATGAGCACTCGAGTAGAATGAGAACTCCCTTGTGTTGTAGTGCTCCATATAGTAGTGCTGTAATATCTCCATACATCCACCAACCCGAATGATTTGGCTATATCGCCTGTGAGAAACGTCAAGGTGTCTCACCTGCCAGTCCCCGGGGATCTGTCATACAGGTGGCCAGGACACGGCCATCCCTTTTGGATCCAGTTCCTGGGGGTGGACAAGTGTGGGAGGATCACCTGGATGAGGGGTCTTCGGGGAGTAGAAGTGGGACACCGGACAGCGAGACATGGTATCCCCTTCACTATAACACCTTTTCCCCATCCTACCAGGTAGGATACTTAGGAACTCAACGGCTCCCCTCCTTTCCCGACATGAACACTTTCTCATGGACAGTTGTCACACCACTGCAGTATTACACAACTCCGTCCTAGCCACGGAAGCCAAATGTAGTTGACCCCTCCCACCTTGGTTGGCACAGGCTCCTGATTTTAGTATACCTCGAGGTAGCCAATGGGGGGGAAGAGGGCTAGGGAGAGGTTGTGGATAGGTAGGGGGCCTTAGGATAACCGGAAAGAGGTTTAGGAATCTTGAATTGGATAGGTATGGGGAACATAAGGGAAAAACATGCTTAACCAAATTGCCCTCAACCCCTGTTACTCAAATTCTTTCACACCTAAGCCAGCAACTAACATAAGCACATAATGGTTTATCAGGAATTTCCTGATAACAGCGGTAGCATACAACATGGAAATGACAGAAGCACAATAACAGCATACATATATCGAGCAGCCAGCATGGTACCCCCACTGGTCACTCCTCGTCCATATATCTTTACTTGGTGCTCTTCGTCATTAACGCAAATACCCAACCCCCTGTTACTCTTCTAAACTACTACATAACATTTTAAACCATTAATTACCTTTAAATTACTTTTGGATTACTCTTCAAAGACTCCTGATTACTCTTGGATTACTTTTTAAAGACCCCTTATTAATATGTCTTTTATTCTCTCCCTCTTAACCCTAGTCTCCCATAATACATACCCCAATCCACAGGTGCCAAAGCGACATGCTATCATCACATGCTGGCAGCCATGGGATACAATCTTGTTTGATTGCTAATAAGGAGTGATTGTGGCTTTTTATTGCATCTTTTTTACTTTGTTACATTTTTTAACTTTGTGGTGTGCTAGCTCTTGTTTTTAATGCTATTCTTGTGTTCCTTACTTGATATAACATCTGCTCCTGTTTTATTCAAAATTATCAGCAGTATCAGGCTTCTTAACGATGCGATTTGAATCAGAAAGTCTTTCCTGCAAGCACTTGTATACGGGATAGAACTACAACTCCCATCGGACTTGTAGCCCCGAGTCGTATTTACTCTCTAACCCGGCGTGAACGTGCCGGCGCGAAGAGATCTAGCTGGTCTGTGTCGGTCTGGCCGGACTATAAAAGGTCCTGTCTTTGACCATCATCCCATGTTTGATTGTTAATAAGGAGTGATTGTGGCTTTTTATTGCATCTTTTTTACTTTGTTACATGTTTTAACTTTGTGGTGTGTTAGCCCTTGTTTTAAAAACTATTCTTGTGTTCCTTGCCTGATATAACATCTACTCCTGTTTTATTCAAAATTATCAGCAGTATCAGGCTTCTTAAATGTGCGATTTCAATCATGAACTCTTTCCTGCATGCACTTGTATACGGGATAGAACTACAACTCCCATCGGACTTGTAGCCCCACGCCGTATTTACTCTCTAACCCGGCGCGAATGTGCCGGCTCGAAGGGGGCTAGCCGGTTGCCGGTCTGGCTGAACTATAAAAGGTCCTGTCTTGACCATCATCTCATGTTTGATTGTTAATAAGGAGTGATTGTGGCTTTTTACTGCATCTTTTTAATACTAGTCTCGTCTTCCTTACCTGATATAACATCTGCTCCTGTTTTATTCAAAATTATCAGCACTATCAGGCTTCTTAACGGTGCGATTGGAATCAGGAAGTCTTTCCTGCACGCACTCGTATACAGGATAGAACTACAACTCCCATCGGATTTGTAGCCCCGAGCCGTATTTACTCACTAACCCGGCGCGAATGAGCCGGCGCGAAGGGGGCTAGTCGGTCTGTGCCGGTCCGTGACCGGACGTGTCAGCATTCCCGTTCCAGCTCCTGTTATCCAGATGGGCCTGCAGGAAGTTTTAGCTGCGATTGATGCAGCGAGAAACATCTTTACCGACCATAAACCAGTCACGGTCTCGCCCTCAAGAGTAAGTCTGCTACCAATTACTACTTGTGTCTCTTCTGTTATATTGGAGGCGCAGGATTTGCGTAGCTCGTCTAATGGCCTCATGTTACGGAATTAAGCTATTGAAACTCATTTTGTGGATCCCTTAGATGCTTATGTGTCCACGAACCCGATTGTAATACCCACAGAGACTCAAAACTCCCGACTTCACCCAGTTTCTCCGGTGGAATCATTACGCTGTTTATTACTTAATACGAGATCGCTAGTTAAACATGCGCATGAGGTGGTGGATTATATTGAACACGACCATTTATATATATGCACTCTGACAGAAACTTGGGGATCAAGCTCTGCTGGCCTGTCCTTGCAACTATCCATTCCAGCTGGTTACAATATGCTTAGACAGGATAGAATTGCAGGGAGGGAAGGAGGAGTTGCGCTCATTCTAAAAGATACTCTCTCTGCATGGGAAATAAAAGGCCATGTTATGGATGGAGTAGAATTTCTGCATGTAAAAATTGGTATGAATGCGGTAAACATCATACTGATATACCAACCACCCTCCCTTTTAGATAATTTTACCTTAGCACTCTCTAGCTATTTACTTCCCCTCTTGAAACCTAATGCACGTTTCATAGTTTTGGGGAATCCCCTTGTCCCTGGTCAGATCATGCCTTTGTGCATTTTTCCGCCAGAGTACCATTTCTCACTAAAACTAAGCCAAAATATGTTTGGTCAATAGTAGAGTATAGTATCAAGAATCTGACCAAGGAAAGAATTGAATCTGTGCTTTCACTGTCGCCAGTGGTCTCGGATGGAGAAGCAACAGATATTATGGCTTCGAAACTTAAGACTACGTTGGAATTGGTTGCGAATACGCTGGCCCCTCCGAGATGTAAAAAGAAATCAGCTGAGATCAAAAGAAATAAACCATGGTTCACTTCTGAGCTGCAAGTGTTGAAAGCCTCCACTCTTAAATTATACTATATTTGGAAGGCCAATCACACTTCCTCAGCACTCATGAAGTTTAAAAATGCCTCTAAAAACTATAGAACGGCCATAGTGGCAGCTAAGAAGATGCACAATAACCGTAGAATTACCCAGGCTACCTCTGACTCAAGGGAATTGTTTAAGATTCTCAGAGAGCAGATTACCCCCCAACCTAAGGCCGCCGTTATCATCAAAGATGACAACTGGTGTCTGGATATTCAGAAGGCCATGTCCCTGAAATTGGAGGGGATTCGACAAGGCTTTGTAACTACAAAAGCAGTGACTGATGACAGTGGGGCCCTCTCGGATTGCAATACCTTTATTAGAGATAAGGATATACCTATATTCAATTTTAGGCCTATCACTACCGAGGACTTAACCCTGGTAATTGCCAAGCTTAAGGCCACAAAATGCACAGGTGATCCGTGCTCCTTCATGATCATCAAGACCTGCCCGCCCATGCTAGTCCAATCCATATGTAACTTTATTAATTGATCCTTGACAACTGGAGTGGTCCCTGACGAGCTGAAACAAGCTTTGGTTACACCACTGTAAAAAAAACCTGGCTTTGACCAAAGTATTCCTGCCAACTATAGGCTAAAAATACTCCTTTCCTTCTTAAAATGTTGCATTGAGTGGCCTACTCTCAGATTTCACAACATCTTAATCTTTATCCTATATTAAACCCATTGCAATCAGGGTTTTGACAGGGCTTTAGGACAGAAACCTCGCTATTAGATCTTAAATCCAAACTACTAAAGAGAATGGATAAAAGTCTGGCCTCCCTGCTCATTTTTTTGGATCAATCTGCGGCTTTCGATCTTGTTGATCACTCGATTTTGGCCGAGCAACTGAAGGAAGTTGCCAACTTTTCTTTGGCAGCAACCCAATGGATGATTTCCTTCCTCTCCAATAGAGTTAGCAGAGTGAGTGCAGACGATGCAATGGCGCCACCCGTTCCTGTACTCTTTGGAGTACCACAGGGTGTCTGCACTTTGCACATGTATTTATAATATTTTATGGCCCCTTTTTTTGCACATCTTGAACAGGAAGGGGTCCTATTCCCTAATTACGCGGATGACACACAATGTGGGCAATTTCAGGGCATCACTTCCAGGATGAAAAGGAATTGAATAGAATATTTGCTATCATTGAGAGCTGGATGATGCAGAATAACCTGGCGCTCAACTGCAGCAAAACTGAACTCATGGTGGTGGGTTCAGTTGGCATTCTTGCCAAACTGGACCCAACATACAAATATTTCCAGCTGGGGGATGTAGAAATTGCGACACTTCCAAAGGTCAAAATCTTAGGCGCTGTGCTGGACCAGACACTGAATATGAAATCCTATGTAGGATGCACTGTTGCATCGGCAACATAATACATCAAACTTCTAGCTCATTTGAGACCATATGTATCGCAAGATAACGTGGAAGCAATTGCACGAGCGATAATAGGTGCACAAATTGACTATTGTTGTAGCCTATTGGCAGGAGCGGGAAAAGCAACCATTAATAGACTTCAAGTCGTCTAAAATGGTGCTGTGAGAGTGGTCACAGGTCTAGCCTCACGTGCTCATGTAACGGAGTCGCGACGTGCACTTCCCTGGCTCCCGGTGGAGGCAGGCTCGAATTACCTTCAGGGTATTGGTCATCACTAAGTACCGGATGGAGAGTATGCCGACCTGTCTACAAGACCACATTATGGAAAAACCCAATCACAGAAGCTTGAGATCGAGCAACCAAAATCTCTTATTCCTGCCCAGATGTAAAACCAAGAAGGCTCAGGGAGGAGCATTCTTCGGTGCTACCTCTGTCTTATGGAACGCCTTGATGGCGCTGTTGAGAGGCTCTTTGTCCCTTAGCCTGTTTAAAAACGAGCTCAAGACCTGGCTGTTTTGTTAAGTAGCCTCCTGGTCCAACTCTTCGTATGCGGACTTTCTTTTTGAGGGAAGTCTACCCTGGATAGTGTACTCACTGGGAGTCCATATGTGTCTTCACTATTTTGTTTGTCTTGTCTGCGCCCTCACGCCTACGGGTTTGTAGTTGCGCGTTATAAATAGAATAAAGTAAAATAAAGTAATCTATTCATAAACTGTTGATAGAGAATTATTTAATTATTTTTGCATGACTGTGGGTTTTTTCCCCATCATTTTGTTTTTCGGCAGCCATGAATTTTATTTGACTTTTACTCTAATCTGAATCTTCTGTGCCGCTACCAATGAAGTCATAACTCGGTTTCTGTTCAGTTTTTAAACTCGATTATTAATATTCATAATATATGTGTAATGCCTGAGATATCCTGAGCTGCGTGGGGCATTCTGACCCTAAAAATATATGTTGCCCTAAAATGTGCTTTTTGTCCTAAAAAGCGCTACAATTCAAATTTTTACAATACTGGAACTATTGATCAGCCTGACAAGTTATCTGCATTCAATTTGATGGGGTTGGGGGTCTAGCAAATCTAGCACCTCCTTTACATTGTGCTCAATCGAAAGTCTTCGATGTTAATAACGTAAAGAAAGTTGATGTCGATGAAGTTGGTCCGATGAATGACATGACATGATAAAAATGCATTTTAAAGGACTTTGCTAGATTACAATATAAGAAAATGAAAATTCAACACAACCTCACATTAGCCGGGAAAGAAAACCCTCATAACATTACAGAACAACAAGGGCATAGTGATAAAACCAGCGGATAAAGGAGGCGGAGTAGTTATGTCAAATGCACAGCATAAAGACATGGTACTTATGCTGTTAGACGATAGAGAGAGCTACTCCGTCCTTCGAAAAGATCCAACCAAAGATCTCGTTCAAGAAATCTCAGAAGCAGGAAGCTATTCACTGCAACGAGACTGGATAACAAATTCCTTACTACACCGCTTGGAAGAACCCTGTGTTTTTATGCACTGCCCAAGATCCATAAGGATCCCTGCAACCCCCCAGGAAGACCAATTGTGTCTGGTTCCGGGTCCATCCTAGAACCTCTCTGTACGTTTCTGGACACCGTTCTGCAACCATTAATTACAAAAATGTCAACGTAACTAAGGGACACAACACATACAATCTCAATTTTTGAGAATATACCATTTGACCCCTTGACACAGATACTGGTGACTATGGGCATCAAGTCCCTTTACACCAACATACCCCAGGAGGCCGCCATCGAATGCGTTTGGGAATGGCTATCACTGGACCGATTACAAGATACGGTTCCAGTAAATTTCATTCTGGAACATATGTCCATAGCACTATGTAAAATTTCTTTATATTTGATAAACAAATATACCTACAGACAAAGGGTACAGCGATGGGGGTGGCCTTCGCCCCCAGTCTAGCAATACTGTACATGGCGAAGTACGAAAATTAATACGTGTTCGCCCGATAAACAGGTGGAGAAACCAGGTGAGCCACAGGTACAGATTCATAGACTATGTCATTTTTATCTGGACTGGCCAATTGGAACAACTACTGCAATTTTGTGAATGGCTGGATACTTGTTATCAAAATATACAACTTACTATAGAGCACAGCACCCAACAATTACCATTTTTGGATCTAATCATACGAGAGAAGGATGGCAAACTCCAATGCGACCTTCATCGCAAACCCACTGACAGAAATACGTTACTGCATCATGCCAGCAACCACCCGGAACACACTTAAGACAATCTGTCCTATGAGCAATTCCTACGGAAAAAGAGCTCGAAATACTAACAGAGAGGTCTTGCTTTTACCGCAAAACAAAACCCGGGACAAGAATGAAGAACGCCTAACTTGTGTTGTAACCCATGGAATGCACACCTCTCAGATTAAGAAAATTATAAATAAGTACTGGCACATCGCTCGGCTCAACCTAACAAAAGAAGCTCCCTCGAGGTTTGCATACAAACGAGCTAAGAATATTAAAGAATATTTGGTTCATTCACTGTACCAACCGGACCCGATACAAAGTGGGCACAGGACATTACGTCCACTACAAGGTCATCAACCATGTGGGGGTTGTATTGCTTGCCAATTTACTAAAAAGATGAAAACTTTCACAATTGGCAGGCGGGAATGGACCCTAAGGGACATCACAAACTGCAAAAGTTTCAACGTGATCTATTGTGTTCAATGTCCTTGTGGGCTAAGATTTATTGGTCAGACCACCCGGGCTGTAAACAACAGAATATCAGAACATCGATCTAAGATCAGATGCAAAACTTTGACAGCCCCATTAGTCGAACACTACCTAACCGCCCGGCACATGCCCAATGACAGCTTCTGGTGGGTGGTAGAAAAAGTGAAGGGAGGAGCAGACATCCAGCAGAGTCTCCTACATAAAGAATCCAGGTGGATAAACCGGTTAGATACTTACCATCATGGCCTGAATGAGATTTTTCAACCCATTGTCTTTTGGATACAAGAACACAATGTTATTCTTTCCAAAACAAATAAAAAAAACAACCCCCCCCGCATCTCTTATGCTGAATGAGGCGAGTCCACTAATACATGCATAATGACCCAGATCAACAGAAGATGTATCCTTGAGAACTTTCACCACAATCTTTAGCTACTGGTTCAGCAGACATTCCTTATTCAGTGAAGCGATCCATTGAGCACTACCAGTAGTACCATGAAGTTTGCTCACAAATACACCCAGAACAAGAAAATGGGCAACATAGTGCAAGGCCCAGAGGTAGTAAGCGGACGTTAAACAATGAGAAAAAATCTACAAATGGACGTGCGGCCAAAATAACTCAGCAAACAAGAGGGGTGAATTTGTTCACTTTAACAAACAAAAAACCATTAGAACCGCTAATAGCCATTACACACCTTAGAAACCAAGGTCCAACATACGGAACAATGCAATGGCTGACAATCGACTGGCTAAAAAAAGAAGTGCGAGTCCCTGCAAAAACTTGCAGCGTCATGTCTGGCCAAGGGTCTGTTAACAAAACAGCATAAACCGCTGAGGAGCTGCCCGTGGGTGACGGCGCACGTAGCCTTGCAACCTGAGGCTGCAGACAAACCTGAATAGGGAAACGATGCTGCGCACGCGCCATTACCATGGCAACGTGATAAGGAACAAGAACGAAGCCGTGCTCGTTTCTTGCTTTGCCAGTCAACTAAGGACGCGCACAGTCCTGGGATCCTGCGGCTGTGATACAAAAAGCATAGGTAAGGCGAAGCAACAAATAGCATCAGGGAGTTTAACTTTAAGCCACAGGGCTCTTGAAAACAAACACGTCCAACTCTACCAACGGACCGTGTGACACACATACCGTGATAACCAACTTGAAGGCAATCAGGGGTAAGGAAGATGCACACCTACACTGTTTCTGTTAAGTTTGTAGAGACTAGAGCCACATAGAACACAAGCTGCACCCTAAATATAAGAGGACGCAGAATCAGAATAATGTATGCATGAAGTCCTCATACATGAGAACAGATTTCTAATCACCTTCTTGTTTGGTTGTGTCATCCACACTAGGAGCAGTAACCACGAAAGAGACCAAGAAGTATCCCCTCCTCCCAAAACCATAGAAGTAACCACTCTACGCAAACATTGAGAATTAGGAACACAAGTAACCATTGATATCTGATCAACCCTACACAGGTATTTGCACTTAAAAAAACAGAAGTTAAATATCCCGGGTAACAAAACAATATTGTTATTGTTTGCCTTATACTCTATAGGATACCACGGATGACGGACTTGCCTCCCCAGCCCAGGAGAGGGCAGACTCCAGATCTCGTATATATATCACAATATGGCCAGACTCTGACTAGGAACAGGAAAAATAACGACAGTTAAAGCAATAAACCAGTATGGCTGTACCCACAGGAGTTCAGACTACATGTATAGTCCTCTCACACATCATGACCTTTCTTGCAGGACAATATCTGGTTCACCAGTCTACCAATACTTGACCCAAGGGAGAAACATTGGGCTCCACCTTGATTTTGTTCAACGATGGACACTTCATGGAACTGGTCCGTTCTCCACTAGGGATCCAAGTCCCAGCAGGTAAAATGGATGTTTGAGACCTAGAGATTAGACTTTGTAGTACTGATGCCTAGTAATTACAGGCATCCCCTGAAAGGTCCCGCTTACACCTTCTTTATGTATCACCATACAGGGTCCAAAAATAGATGCCCTGATGTAGGCTGCCTCAATAGACTACATGACCGCCGAAACGTGAAGATCTCAGGGAACCAACAAACAATCGGTCCCCTGTCTTTACATTTTGTTTACTACTAATTCCCACGTAGGCAAAGATATCTTTTACCCCATGACCCTGAAGTACGATCCATAGAGATGTTGCATCAAATGGGTGAATTAGAAACCCTCTGAACTTTAGTATGCACTCTAGGCACTACATTTGGTTTTGAAATTCTAAACTGTTGTTTTCATGCCATTTTATGTACTAAATTGACATATTTTTGAAATCACAGAACTGTTGTTCTCATGCCATTTTATGTACTTAATTGACATATTGGTTAATAGAATGTGAATATGTACACTCATCATTTATTTTAGATTATTGAGAAATTGAATCCACACCTATATTATCAACATCAATGAATTAGAATTGATAGAAATATTGCACTTTATCTATGTTGTCGCTTGATCGCCTTGTCTTTAACTTACTGAATTTTAAAACAAGCAAAAAAGGTTTAATTTTAGAGAATATAAAGTAAACCGTTTTTTTTATTACATTGCTGTGAGGAGCATCATTAATATAGAGGAGTTCCTCCTTCTTCGTACCTCTTGATTTTGAATATTTATCTATCAGAAGGTGGCGGGTGACATTGTTCAGACTGACCATATACAGTCCTCCAGAAAGAAAAGGAGGCTGTATAATAGAAAACTAGACTAGACAGTTACACTAGTCTGGATTGTTTGTATTAAGTAATTTCCTTTGAGATACTGGCAGGGGCACACATATATGTTCACACAATGAAGTTGGTCCGAACCCGGTGGAGGGAGATCAGCTGAGAGCTTTTGGTTAAAGCAAGTTTGTGTTAAAAGGTTAACTTGAAATTGGTCCGAACCTGGCTGAGGGAGACTAAGTGAATAGTGTGTTTCAGAGGATCTGAGTCCGACTGAGGGGGATCTGAAGTGAATAGTGAATCGCCTGAGAAATTGAGTATTTGTGAAATCTAAAACAGGAAAGGAACTTTTGTTTGTCGCATCAGGCCCTCTGAAGAGAAGTGACCTTGAAAGGCAAAGAGACTTGGGCACGGAAGGCCCTGATGCTAATAATTGAACTGTATCCTTGTGCTGGAGAAGCCAGAGACTCTGCTAAGTTTGAGTGTACCGCCTTGTCCTGTGCTGAAAACGTGGGGAAGGGAGGCCAACGCCCTGAACATCCTGATGTATTATTTTGTGAGCACTTCTTTCTTTTTCATAGCACAGTTACCCACACTATTTGTATTTAGAGGTTAGCATTGGCAATAGGTTTATTAATATAGGCCCTTTTATTTTGACAAGCCACCACTAGTACTGCATTATTATTATTTGATGGTCGTAGCTTGCTCCCATCTGTGTAGTTTTAGGATTAGATGGGAGTTTTTCAAACCATTATTGAAGCTCTATAAACACACTTGAACTGTGGTCACTTGTGTCTGTCTTACTGTTGATACCATGCCTTCCTTACATGTGGTGTCAATAGTGGGATGTGACTCAATTGAAACAAATTGGGGAGCCCTAAAATTCCAGAAGCTTAGTCATAGGGCCTCAGACCCCTCTATTGCCACAAAGAATCAATAGGCTTTGATATCTGTAGCAGTAGAGAATCTACTGTCCCTCCATGAAAAAGAGGAATGGTTACCAAAGACTTCGTTTTTATACCCCCTGCTGGGTGTTTTATAAACTGGGCCCCAAAATCTTGCCTGGAAGTTCCCTCTAGATGTTATAGCAGGCGTCATATATCCTGACTTCCGGGGAGACGTAAGGGTTCTCTTAAAGAACCATGGTGAAATTCCATTTGAAGTACATCGTGGGGACAAAGTTGCTCAAGGAATTCTTGAAAGAGTCATATTTCGTTGTTGGAGAGAAAGTGAACCGGAAGACACTTAGAGAAGTGCTTTAGGCTTTGGCGAAGCTGATGGGAAGCTGTTGAACCATCTACCACTGAAGCAAAAAAGGAAGAAGAACCTAACATTCTTCCTGACCTAGCCTTCGCTCAATGAAATGATCCAGCACTCGCTGAAGCTTTCTTACAAGCTATTCCCCAAGGGGAGGGATTAGAGAAGAGAAACACTTTTTTCTTCCTAAAACAGGGATTATTGTACAGAAAAAGAAACATCCACAGAAGGTATAAGTAAAACTCAGTAATCCGAAAAACCCATCGGACGATTGTACTAGAGATTGCACATTCTCATCTGAATGGGGACATTTAGGACAATCTACCAATCACACATCAGTGGGAAGTTTTACTGGCCAGGTATCCATGCTGATATAAAAAATGTCATTCAGAGATATGTTAGAAAACCAGTACTCACATTACCTTGCCTGCCCCTCTGAACCCTTTACCAATAATAGAAGTCCCTTTCTCAATGATTGGGATGGATATCATTGGACCATTGGAAACCTCTAGACTGGGTAACAAATATGTCCTCATAATTGTTGATTACGCTACCAGGTACCCTGAGGCATTCCCTATGCGGAACAAGACCACCTAGCAGATTTTAGAACACCTACTACCATATTTCTCCAGGGTTGGTTTTCCTAAAACAATCCTGACAGATCAAGGGTCCAATTTCATGAGAAAATTCATGTTAGGTTATGTTATTTGGCATTTATATAGCGCTCTATATATCATTGGTATGATCTCAAAGCGATTGTGGGTTGTACGCCCTCGGGGACCATAGTCCAGGTCAGTCAAGTGAGTAGGGTAGCATAGGGTGGTTGGGTGCACTCAATATGTGAGGAGCTGATGGATTGCCTGGTTGTAGCTGCATTCTAACATTAGGTGCCATGATAGTGAGAGAACAGCCAAATGTGTGCAGTCTAGTGGATGGTCTCTGAGACTGCGTTCTGGTGGCATTAGGCCTGCGTAAGAGTAATGTTTGTATGTGAGCAGCTAGGCCGAATTGATCGAGGGGTATAGCTGTGCTCTAATGTGTTTTGGTGTAAAGTAGAGAGTTAGCGTAGTGGTAGTAGAGGTGAATGTCTGGAGTGGATGTTCTGTTCTTATGAGCCCACAGTTTCATGGTTACATTCTGGGTCTGGGTGAGCTGGTAGCCGTCATTTTACACGTTTCACGGTCATTGAAATCTAAGGTAGAATTCACAACCAGGAGCAGAATTGTCCAGTTCATAATTCTGTCTTGGTGACTCATTGGTCGATTTCTGGGTCTCTTTGCTCGGTATCTTTGAACCTTTGTCCTCAGGCTCTAATTATTTTCTGATGTAATCACATCGAGGTTGCAGTCAATGGTGCGGCCATAGATGGTCATATTCAGGTTTATTGAAGAGCCAAGTTTTTAGGGCTTTGCGGAAGGCCATGTAGTCTTGGTTGTGTCGAATGTGCGGGGGGAGTGAGTTCCACAGAGTTGGAGCCAGGGTTGAGAAGGCGGACCCTCCAATCCTGTTTGAATTGAAGTCGGGAATCACTAGTAAGAGGGCACTGCTTGATCTTAGAGGGGGTGATGGGATCTAGGGTTTAATCTTCTCTTGTAAGTATGCTGGGCCGGTCTTGTGCACTGCTCGGTATGTAATGCATAGGGTTTTGAAAGTGGCCCTTCACCCCACAGGTAGCCAGTGAAGGGTGCATAGAGCGGGGGAGCTGTGGTCCCTGTGTCCTAGATCAAGAGGAGTCTGGTGGCAGCATTCTGGGCTCTTTGGAGTTTAAGTTGGTTTGCCGGTGCTCCCAGGTATAAGGAGTTGGCATAGTTCAGTCTCGACATAACAATGGACATAATAGCAGCAAGTCTGTTGGGATAGGTGAGGAAAGGAAAATGCGTTTTAGGAGTTTGAGATGGTAGTGACAGGATGTTGATACATTATTGATCTGACGGAAGAGGGTTAGGCCCGAGTCCATAGTGCAGCCAAGGTTTTTGACTATTTCAAATGGGGGGAGGGAGGTGCCAAGGGCAGGGGGCCATGGGAGCAGTTGCTGGTGAAGGGCAGTATTGCAGCACACCATTATCTCAGTTTTATCTGGGTTCAGAAGGAGGTGGTTTCTTGTCATCCACTGGTCCATATCACTGAGGCAAGCTTCATGGTCAGGATGTGGGTTGGAAATTGTTTGGGGAATTCTTAGGATGATTTGGGTATCGTCAGCATAGTTTTATTTATTTATTTTTTAAAATATATTTTTATTTTGTTTTTTAAGGTCAAACAAACACACTACAACTGTTTCAAAACATAGAAAGCATCATATTTCAACACATTTTCAAACTCCCCAACTCCCCCCTCACCCTTTAAACTAGAGCCAGTTCTCACATATCATATACGGGAACATCACTAGGTGGCACACTACCTAGACTGCCATCAACCGGGTCCTCTGTTTCGTTGTCAGCCTGGTGAGGATTTGCCAACGAGGCCACCAATTGCCGCCAGGCCAGCAAGGGCCCTACTTCTTCTTCGCCCCCGCTGGTGACCTCTTCAAACCAGACTACGGATTCAGCTTCCGCCCATCTGGAGGTCTGTCCACCACAACTCCACCCTAGGTCTATGGGCCGCCTTCCAGCCCATGGCGATCCTACGTTTGGCCAAGACATAGGCCAGGTCCTTCATTTTGCTTATGTGTTTCAAATGCCGGGGTCTAGGGAATAGTCCAAGCAAGCATGACCAGGCCGATTCCACATCCAGCACTACCCCCCCGCCAGCCAGTCTCGTCTTGAACTCGTTCCAAAATCTATGCACCTCCGGGCAAGCCCAAAACATGTGTAGCAGTCCCACGTTCACCTCCCCACACCTGGGGCATTGTTGTATAGCTGATCCCCCAAACTTTGCAATCTTCCCGAGGATTAAATAAGCCCTGTGGGTAACATACAATTGAAGCTGTTGGAATCTCGCGTTACGGGACACCTTTTTATGGTACCTCTGGGCCCGTTCCCACTGCCCATCCGTCATGGGTCCTCCCACCTCCTCCTCCCAATCTTGTCTCAATTGGAGCAACTCCTTCCCTGCCCTTGTCCGCAGGAGCTCATATATCCTCGATATTTCGTGCCCGCCCTCCGATACATCATATATGGTTTCCAGGGAGGCATCTGGATCCCCCGCGAGCACTGTCTCCGGCCATCTATCTCTAGTCTTTTTCACCAGCCTAGTGTAGGTTATATATCGGCCACCATGTACTCCCGTCTCTTCCTGCAGTCGCTTAAAGTCCACCGCCTCCCCTTTCTGCTATATGTCCCCGAGGGTGGCTAGGCCTACCTGTTCCCAGTATCTGCGGACCGATTCAAGTAGTTGGGAGTCGCTCCCACACAGAGCCGCCAAAGGGGCCTGCTGGGAGTATGGTTCTGAGTCCCCCCCAATCTTCCATGTCCTGTGCCAGATCTCCCAGCCCAACCTCAGTAACCGCCCCTTGCCCACCAGTTTATCTCTGCTCAACCACACCACTTCCATATCGTCAGCATAGTTGTAGCACATGAGGTTGTGACCGTGGATGATTCCTGGTAGTGTGGTCAGATAGAGGTTGAAGAGTAGAGCAGAGAGGCAGGCGCCTTGGGGTACTCCAGTATTCATGGGGCGTGCAGTAGACAGAAAAGGGGGAAGGAGAGCGATTTGTTTCCTGTTGTTGAAGAAGGACGTTATCCATTTGAGTGCTGAGCCTCGGGTTCCTAGGGAGTGGAGATGGTCAAGGAGGATTTAATGGTTAACGGTGTCAAAGGCTGCTGACAGATCAAGGAGAATCAGTGCAGCGCATCCCTCTGAGTCTGCCGCGACCGTGAGAACATCCCAGATGGAAATCAGAGTGGTTTCTGTTCCATGGTGGTGCGGCCTGAAACCTGATTGAGTGGGGTCAAGTAGCTTTTTGGTTTCTACTAAGTGGTTGAGCTGAGAGTACACAGCCCGGTCAATGAGTTTTGCCAAGAATGGGGTGTTGGGAGATCGGCCTGTAATTCTTAGTGTCAAGGGGGTTGAAAGATGCCTTTTTAGAAGCGGTTTGATATGCGCTATTTTAAAGGCCTCAGGAAAGATGCCAGAGGAGAGGGAGTCGTTTAATAAGGACCTTGCTTCTTCTCCTGCGCAGGTAGAGGAGAATATTTCGAATGGATTGTGTCCTCCAACGTATTCCACATCTTTGACATGTAATGTCCACAGCTGTGTACTTCGGAAACTTTTTCAGCAGAGGGTGTCCTACGTCGATGGCGTCGGGTCGATGTCCCTCGAAGGCCTCCGTCGAGGGCGACATCTCCAGATGTGTGGGTTCTAAATACAATCGCCTACGGCTACTGCCTTCCCTTCCTAAAGCGGCCTCACGACAACCCACCGGGGAATCTCTCTTTGAAGTTTCCAGATCCGCTCCTTGTGCAGGAAATCTTGACCCTGCTGGAGAAAGGCGCTATAGAACTGGTGCCTGTAGCGGAGAGGAACAAGTGATGGTATTCCCCATATTTTTTTATTCCAAAGAAAGACGGGGGACTGAGACCCATCTTGGACTTGAGTTGGTTGAACAAACTTCTCAGGAAGGACAAGTTCAAGATGGTTACTCTTTCTCAGGTCCTGCAGACCCTTCGGCTTCAGGATTGGTTGGTGTCTCTGGACCTACAGGATTCTTACTTTCATGTGCTGATTCATCCAAAGCACAGAAAGTACCTTAGGTTTGCGGCTGGCGACTCACACTTTCAGTTTCGGGTCCTGCTGTTCGGATTGACCTCCGCCCTGAGGGTCTTCACCAAGCTAATGGTGGTGGTGGCAGCGTATCTCAGGCGAGGGGGGGATTCACATCTTTCCCTACCTGGATCATCTCGGTCTCACCTGCCACTCCCTCCACAAGCTGGGATTCTCCCTCAATTTCAAGAAGTCGCATCTGACACCTTCCCAACAGCTCCAGTACATTGAGGCTGTGTTGGACATGTCCTTGGGGAAGTGCTTGCCTCCCACGGTGAGGGCTCATCACATTTTGCAGATGGTGGACAAGTTTCAACATGCCCAGAGTCTCCCGGATTTTGAATTCGTATGGTTGCTAGGCCAGATTGCGAATGAGATCCCTGCAATGGGTCTTCAAGATGCAGTAGTGCAGTAGTGCATCTGTAGTGACGGACTCTTCCCTCACAGGATGGGGAGCTCATGCGGATGATTTGATGGCCAGCAGCCGTTGGTCTCCGTCGGAGTTCAAACGCCACATCAACCTATGGGAGCTGAGGGCCATCACTGCTGGCCCTGAAGGCTTTTCTGCCGTCTGTGCGGTGTGTCCTGATCATGACGGACAATACAGTGCCCATGCATTACCTCAACAAAAAAGGGGGGTATGGTCACTCCCGTTGTGCAGAGAGGCGATGCAGCTCTGGTTCTGGGCAATCCAGCAGGGAATATCACTCTCGGCAGTTCATCTGGCCGGAGAGGAGAATGCAGCGGCGGACGCTCTGAGCAGGCAGAGCACGGTCTCTCAGGAGTGGGAGTTGGCTCAGGAAGTCCTTCTGGAGATCTTCTCCCTTTGAGGAACCCCACAAGTGGATCTCTTTGCAACCAGTGCCAACCGGAAGTGCGAGAGATTCAGCTCCTGGGAATTTCCTCCGAGAGGAGCCTTAGGAGACGCCTTCGTATTGGATTGGTCATTCCCACTTCTGTACGCGTTTCACCCGGTCCCCGTTATTTCTCAAGTGTTAAGGAGGTTGCTGAGGTTCGGATCACACATGATCCTTATTGCTCCGGATTGGGCCAGGAGAGCGTGGTGCCCAGACCTTCTAGACATGTCCATGTGCCCTCCTCGTCATATTCCCTACCGAGCGGATCTGCTCTCGTGCGAGGGGGGGTCGGGTTCTCCATCCAGAGGTCAAGACTCTCGACCTTCACGCTTGGTATCTGAAAGGTTGAGGTATAAGGATTGGAACCTCCCGGATGACGTGATGGAGGTGTTGCTTTCGACCAGACGGCCAGCAACAAAATCCATGTACCGTTGCCGTAAGTTTAGTGACTGGTGCAGAGGAGAAAATGTTGATCCTTTTCAGTGTTCCATTCCCATGGTTCAGTCTTTCTTGCTTTCCTTGTCCCACAGGGGCCTTCAATTGGGTACCATTAAAGGTTACCTGGCGGCGCTATCTATCTTCAAGAGCTCGTCTGAAGAATGTTCTTATTTTAAGATTCCTTTGATTTCCCAATTTCTTAAAGGGCTCATTAATGTGTTCCCACCGTCCCCGTTCCAGGTGCCGGTTTAGGATCTGAATTTGGTCTTGAAATTCCTGATGGGTGCTCCATTTGAAGCACTCTTGTCCTTTGCGACTGTTGTCTTTCAAGACGGTGTTCTTGGTTGCGGTTACATCCGCTCGCAGAGTGAGGTAATTGCAAGCACTTTCATCTAAGCCGCCCTTTACTGTGTTCCACAAGGATAGGGTTGTACAGAGGGTACGTCCTTCCTTTCTACCTAAGGAAGTCTCGGAATTTCATTTAAGCCAGAAGGTGGTTCTTCCGTCTTTCTGTCCTCCTCCTCATAATGGTAAGGAAGAGGAGCGGCTCCATAGGTTGGACCCTAGGAGAGCTCTGAGCTTTTATATTTCTAGGATGTCCAGGGTCAGAGTGGACGCTCAACTCTTTGTGGGGTATGCTGGACACCGTTTGGGTCAGGCTGTTACTAAACAGACCTTGTCCAGGTGGATTATCCTCACCATTACTGAATGTTACTGATTGGTGGGCAAGGACCCTCCTGAAGGGCTGCGGGCTCATACTACAAGGGGCGTGGCTACTTCCACAGCCCTGCAGCAGGGAGTTCCTATTAGGAATATTTGTGACGCAGCCACCTGGGCTTCTATCCACACCTTTGTCAAACATTACTCCCTGGATACGCTGCACGGTCAAGATATGGCCTTTGGTAAGTTGTTTCTTTATTCTGCCCTCTGATTGGGTATTCTAAATTCTTTTCCCTCCTCCATTTTCTGGTACTGCTTTGGGAGTCTGTCAAAGATGTGGAATACGTTGGAGGACACAGTCCATTCGAAGAACAAGTTAATTACCAACTGGTAACTGTTAGGCAGAATTTTATGCAGTACCCATTGTGAACACCACACACAATTAAGACTACAAGTGACAGTATCATTTCACCTTTGGTACAAGCCTGTACTACACAGTTAAAGTGGTAGCAGTAGCGGAGCAGCCAGACTTATCTCAAGAGTAAGTGAGCAGTATCAAATAGTTACACAAAGGACAGTAATTACTATGATTCAGGCAAACACTGACTCAAGGTTTTGAAGTAAAAGAATATACATTTATTTCACTCTTCAGTTGTATAACAGTACACTATTATAAGCAGTCTAAAAATCACACTCTTAATACACCACACCACTTCCCTTACATTCCAGACAAGTTAAGCTCACAAAATGAAGTGGGAGCAAAATGGCACTCAAGCAATTTAAAAGGGAGGGAAAGACAAAGTTAATAGAAATAAAATCACACCAACAGGTAAGTACTCAGGGCAATTGAACAAGAGGAACTACAGAGAGAGAATCAGGTAGAAAAGGCTTAGGGCCAAAGTCAATGGCTCAAAAGTCTTTTGCTCAAGATCACATAGTTCAGGGTAGTTTGCGGTAAAGTTCGTGGCACGGTTTCCGGACGACGTTGGTTGATACAAAAGTTAGTTCAAAGAGAAGAGAAGGACAAGCCCTCGGATTGGATAAAGATTTCAAACACTTTCAACGCGGTTGAACGAAACGGACAACAGGATTTGCACAGTACCTTAAAACGGAGAGGGAGCTGTAGCTGAGGCGGACGTTCCTGGTAGTTCCTGCAGGCTCGCGGTTCCTGAAGCGACTGTCGGAATGACAAGAAGTAGGAAGACTGGAGGATCCTGCACTACCCCGGGAAGAAACCAGCAGCAGAGCAAAGCAACAAATACAATGTGTGCTCCTTAAACCCAAGCAGGGTCCGACCTTCCTGGCTGTCCGGCCCACTGTAGCTCTGTACAGCGAATTCGACCAGAGCAGGGGTCCTGGCTTGCAGTTTGGGCGAACTGGTTGGTCCCACCAGCTCAAGGGAAGAAGTTTCCTGAAGGGTCTTCTCTGTCGTCGGATTCTGAAGATTCGGATCTGCAGCAGGGGTTCACCAGGCGGTTCAGTTGTTGTAGGGGTCCTCTTCTGCCAGTTCCTCGTTGGTTCTTTCGTTCGAGTGGTGACTCTGCCTTTCCAGTCCAGAGATCTGCTTTTTATGCAGTTTTCCCCCATTCATACAGCCTGGCTGTCAATCACACAGCAGGGTGGCTGTCCTGGCAAGGACAGTCCCCTCAGCCAATCAAACAGGAGTGCGACTTGGGTTACCAAGGGAACCCATGGCAGGGGTCCGAAGATCCCTCCCTCACATCCTGTCTACCTAGACTTTCAGGCGCCTTAAGGAGGGCTTCTGTGCAGAAGCCCGCGAAAAGACAGCGAACAAAGGAGTCATCCCCGGTTTGGCGCGCAGAGAAAAACACAAGAAAGACTTTAACAAAAAGAAATGGCGAATAAACCCAGCCGGAGCCAAAATAAAATGTATTTGGTCAAGCGGGTTTATGTTCGAGGCTAATATAATAGCCTAAAACATTACCAAGTTTATATATAAGATATATATATAAGATAATCGCGGTAGAAAAGTTAGGGTAGATACCACTGCCACCAGCCAAGTCTTAATGTAAAGGAAGCGAAACAATGCTCCAAGAGGTACAGACAAAAAGGGATAAGAGTTAACCCTTTCCAATACTCCATGTAAGGTTTTAAAGTGACTAAAGTAAAGTTAATGGCAACTTTACCCTTTTCTGGGGGACAGTAGTCAGCCCCAGAAAATGGAGTCGGTGGGAAGTCTCAAAGACAACCCTGGGTCACTGCACTGAAGGTGCTGTGTAACACACATGAAAATATGAAGCCATGGAGTAGGTGAGGCTCCAGTGCTCAAGATCACACAAAAAGTGAAAACACACACAGCAAAACACATGTAAGAGAGGGAAAAAGGCTCACCCTCTTACCAGGTGAGAAAAATAATTCCTAGAAATCCAGCAAAGCTCCTGAGGGACTCATTAGGTAAAGGAAATCAGCCATTTATGACAATTCTCCCTAACAGTAATATTCTTTCGACTGGATGTTCCTCCAGCGTATTCCAGATCGCCCTCCCAGCCTGCCCCTCTGGAGAATTTCCTATGCTATTTCAGCTTGCGTTGCCTCAAGGCTATGTGCAGTCAAACAGGCATTGGATATGTGCAGGTCACACGTTATGGAGGAAAAAACATAAACTGAGGCTACGAGCGCCGTGCGTCCTATTTATAACATTCAGTGACGTCGCCCTCGACGGAGGCCTTCGAGGGACATCGACCCAACGCCATTGATGCATGACGCCCTATGCCGAAAAAGTTTCCGAAGTACACAGCTGTGGACATTACATGTCAAAGATGTGGAATACGTTGGAGGAACATCCAGTCGAAAGAATGTTACCAGTTGGTAAGTAACTTGTTCTTCTTTCAGGAGAGGGGCAGGAAACGGGTTAAGGGGGGAACCAGAGGGTCTGCTCCTGGATAGTAGAACTAGGAACTCGTCCCTCGAGATGGGGTGGAAAGAGTCGAAAGTTGGCGTTGTCGCAGTTGGGGTAACGGAATCAGGAGGGGTATGAGTGGGGCAGGGGAAGAGGGTGGACAGTTTGGGTTGAAGGGTTGCCATCCTGTCAAGGGCTGTGTTGTAGAAATGTAGCGAGTGGTAGTAGCAGAGAGATTGCGTGGACTTGATTTGGGCAGAGGTTCATGTGGGTTTCACAAATTCGGAAGATGATCTTGTGGAGTTGTTTGCTGCTGCTGTGACAGTTCAGGATTTGTTCATTGTAATAGGCCTTTTTGGCCTTTTAGATCTCGGATTTGTAATTATGGTGGTGGTGGGCGCACATACATCGGCTGAGAGAAGTTTTAGATGCTTGCCATTTGCACTTGAGAGTTATCTTGACTTTTGAAAGTTTTCAGGCGGGGCGTGAACTATTTGGAGGATGGTCTTATGCGAGAATCTGCGGGGCATGAGGGGGTGAGAGGAAGTAGTGATTCCTTAAGCCAGGAGTCAAAGGATTCGACAGTTATGGGTCTGTCAGAGATCCGTGATGCTGGGAGACTGAGTAGCAGGGCTTCGGCAAGGTCGGGGAGTATCTTTACTTTGTTCCAGCATTTGTGATCATGTGTAGGGTTTGGGGGAGGCATGGTGGTAGGGGCTGATGAGTGGACAATGAAAGGGATGGCAGAGTGGTCTGTCCAGATAAGCGGTTGGGACTAGATATGGAGATGAGGTCATTGGAGCTGAAGATCGCATCGAGGGCATGACCACCAGAGTGGGTTGGACCAGTGGTATGTCAGGACAAGTTTTTTTTTTAATACAACATTTTTTATTGTTTTTCTACACATAAAGAAAACATACTGTCACGATGCCCGCTCCCGGGGAGCCGGCTCAGGCCCTGCGTCCCCGAAAGCGGACATCAAGTCCCCGGGGAAGGTCCCAGCAACCCCTTATAGGGGCCCTTTGGACAGCGTCCTGGCGCCTATGGCTCCAGGCTCATAGAAAACGTCAGTCCTGGCGCCATAGGCGCCAGGCTCATTATGAAAGTGTTTGAGTGCACTTACCTGATGCAGACCATGCTGCAGAACCCCGGCCTCCTTGAGGCCTGAAAGGAACTACTTTACCTGTGGGACTCATTTACCACCTGGGCGTGGTCGGGGAAGGATACATACCTGATTGGAGGAAGGACACATTCTAGGAACTTCTTCCAAGGCTATTTAAACCACACCCGATCAGCCACACGTGCTTCGCGTTGTTCTGCATCTAGCAGCTGGACGCTCACCGTGTCTGCTCCTGCATCTTGACTTCTGCCACACCTGCCAGCATCCTGAATCACCTGCAAAGGAAGGGAACAAGAGAACAGAAGAAGGAAATGGCCTCACCTGCTAAATCTGCATCCCAGAGACATTTCGCCGACAATCCTGAAAAGGAAGACATTTATTTTTAAAAGCACATCGCATCGATCGCTGCAGCGCCGCATTCTACTCACCTTTACAGGGCGCCTTCATGTTCAGCAGCGACCATCCGGATTCGCAGTCGCGCCCCCGCGCCTAGGGAGGAAAAGACAAGAACAAAGGTGAGAGAAAGAAGGGAAAAGGGAAGCTAAAACTCCATGTCAAGACTTACCTGTTGGGTCATTCCCTTTTCATTTCGGGTCTGCGCCGCATCCAGGCATTTTCGGACCCCGGCCCCTAAGGGGAAAAAGACATCAGCGTTAATGAGTGAATGAAAAGACATTACCAAAACACTCATTAAAGACTTACCTGATTTCCACAAGGATTTCACCGCTCACCTCGGGTCGGTGCCTGTTCCCCGGCATTCTGTACCCCGGCCCCTATGGGGAAAAAGACACTAGCATTAGAACATTAATGCATGGACACAAGGGGAACCACTTATAGAAAAACTTACCTGGAAGCCAAGCAAGTTTGGTTCTCACCCATCCGAAAATCCAGTGACGTAACTGGATACCAACGCGCCCCTGCATCAGAAGCAGGATGGAGAGCTTGTCCTTCCAGACCCTAAGGTGAGACGCTACGGGGAAGCACAAAAGGGTTTTGAGGAGGGTGAGAGGGGTAAGTGGGAGGCCGATTGCATTACCCCGCAGACAGTTAACCCCCTATTCTCACCTACAGAAGGATACTTCTGCGAGTCAGACAAGCCAGATCTGGGGCCCGGTCCAGTCCGTCTTCCGAACCCTGCGCATCACCTTAGACGAGGTCACAGCAGTGCGAACCAGGCCAGCGCCCCCGTGGGAGTCAGGTGAGCGTTACACATACATCTCGTGCAGCGAGGTAAAGGTTATACCCCTTTCCCACCCACCAACAAATTCACACCGTGTACCCATTTCAGTGAAGTCTCTTAGCACTACTAATTACATTTGTTACGCCAGTAGTATATCATTTTCGATCTCTGTGCATGTCCTTGGATGTTAGCCCAATTCTTGACGGAGGCTACCTCTCAGTGTGCGTCCTCCCACTTTTGCCAAATTTTTTGGCCTTTCTCAGGACAGCCCCTGGCTGTGTAGACTCTCTTTTCCATTGCAATACAAATGTCCACATCCGTGGTCCACTGCTCATAGCTTGGTGCTGTTTCAGAGCCCCAGAGTTGCGCTATATTTCTCTTGATTAATGCAGTGGTTGTGGATAAGAGCAGTTTTTCGTAGCGTGACAGTTCGACCTCATCTTCTATCCCCAACAGTAACAGTTTTGCATTTCTATGAATCGTTTTGCCCAATACCCTTGAGAGATCATCGCAGCACTGCTGCCAGTATTGTTGGATTATGGTACAGTCCCATAGTATGTGATAATACGAGCCCTCTTCTCGTTTGCATCTCAAACAGGCTGAAGAGGTGATCTTGCCCCATTTGAATAGTGCTACCCTCGGATAATATATTCTATGCAATATTTTTAGTTGGATTAATCTTAGCCTGGAGGAGATCGCCGTTTCTCTGGGGAACATCAGGGCAGTTACCCATTCCTCTGGGAGTATGTCACCCACGTCCCCCTCCCACTTGGCTTTCAGGCTCGACAGCTCCCCGGTGGCAAAGGATGTTATGGCACTGTACATGATGGATGTAACTTTGTTTTTAATCATGTCCGGAAATAGGTTACGTTCTAAAGGGGTATAATCAGGCATGTCAATCATTTCAGGGAGATGGGTCTATAGCGCATGCTTGAGTTGTGTGTAGTGATACTGCTCATTTATTGGCAATGCGAAGGTAGTGATTAGGTCTGTAAATGGTATTATTTTGTTTCCTCTCACTACGTCGCCAATTTTGGTAATGCCCAATTGGGTCCAAGAGTGCCATTTTGGTAGTTTATTCACTTCCGGGAGTAGTATGTTATTCCACAGCGGCTGCGCTGGCGTCAACTTTTTGTCCCAGCCTAAGTATTTGTTGGTGTCTGTCCATGTTAGGGATATGTGCGACATCATGGACGGGGCAGCAGATCGGTCTTTTTTCCGGTAGAGGTATCTTATTACGGATCTTTCATATTGGTTGGGATCTTGTTCTCTGTTGTGCGGTAATGTTGTGTTCTCATGGAGTCTATCGTTCACTATTGCCATTTGACTGGCCCAGTAATAGGTTTGCAATCGGGGAAGTCCAATTCCGCCTTCCCATACAGATCTTTGTAGTGTGGCTAATGCTAAGCAAGGATGACCTCCATTCCATAGCAGTTTTCTAAGCGTCTGATCTATTTTATGGAATTCGCTGGGCGCTATAGGTAGTGGCGCGTTTTGAAGTTTGTAGAGGAAACGGGGGAGCGCCATCATCTTAAAGAGTGCGGCTCTGCCTAGTAGTGTTAGTGGTAGGGACATCTAGTGACGGATGTCTTCCTTGAATCTCGTCGTTATTGGGTACAGGTTCTTGGGCACATAGTCTGTTAGGTTATTTGTAATTTGGATGCCTAGGTATCTGAATTGCTCCTTTTCCACACAGTATGGACACTCGTCTGGCACCGCGCTATCTATTTGCTTCAGTGGGAATAGTATGGATTTAGTCCAGTTGACGCGAAGGCCGCTAAACGTGCCGTATTTTATTAGTAATCGCGTCACTATGGGGCAGGATTCGCGTGGGTCTTTCAGATATACTAACAAGTCGTCTGCATATAGGGATACTCTATCCTCCCAGTCGTCTGACCATCTTAAGCCACTCCATGTTTGTGTAGATCTTAATAAAATTGCTAAGGGCTCAATTGCTATTGCAAAGATTAGGGAAGATAGAGGGCAACCCTGTCTCGTGCCCTTGCCTAGTTGAAAAGGATTGGAAACATGCCCGTTTACCTTTGTAACTGCTTCGGGACGGTTGTATAGCAGTTTGACCCAACTCATAAAGTACGGTCCTATGCCCATGCGTTGCATTATAGCCCATACTGCCTCCCAGTAGATAGAGTTGAATGCCTTTTTTAGGTCTATGGGTAGTAAAGCCAGGGGGTCCTGTATCTCAGGTATTTTCTCCAGTGCTGTGTGTAGCCTATATATGTTTTGTCTAGTGGATCTCTGTGGCATGAATCCACACTGGTCTGGATGTATCAGTGTGTGTATGACTTGTTGCAGGCGGTTGGCTAGCGCCTTTGCCAATATTTTGACCTCGCAGTTTATAAGAGAGATGGGCCTGTAGGAGCTACATTTATCGGGTGGCTTATCTGCTTTGGGCAGGACTATTATTGTGGCTTTCCTTAAGTCTGGAGGGAGACAGCCCTGTGAATGTGAGTCTTGTAGCAAACGAAGTAAGTGTGGAGAGATTACATTTGCGCCTATTTTTTTCCATGTTTCAATGGGGAAGCCGTTCGGACCTGGGGTCTTGCCCGATTGGAGTTCTGATATGGCTTGGGTTAGCTCTTCCTCAGTGATTACCTGTTCTAGTAGAGTAGACTGTTCTGTGTTTAGAGTGGGAAGGGTAATCTCCTCCAGGATGTCCATTACGGGTGGTGAGGTTGGTGCTTTGTATAACTCAGCGTAGTATTTTGCAAAACCTTCCTCTATATCTAAGTCTGTCACTAATGGTTCTGATTCTTCTGTTGTCAGTTGCCTGACTTGGCTGAGACCCAGGTCTCTACGTTCCAGCCATGCCAGCATCTTCCCGGCTTTGTCCCCTGTTTCATATATCTTTGCCCGCATCGCAGTATGTGCCTGCTTTGCATTGTCTAGGGCTATGTGTTGAAGTTGTGTCTGCGCTAGTTGTAGTGCGCAATGCGTTTCCGATTTGTCATGGGTTAGGTGATCAGCCTCTGCTTTTTGCACTTTCGCTTCGGCAACGCGTATTGCTTCTAACTGTTTTTTCTTATGTGCTGTGGTCCAGGCTATTATTTCCCCTCTGAGCACCGTCTTGAATGCCTCCCATAGCGTTACCGGCTATCCACTGAGCCAGTATTCATCTCAAAATATTCTTCAGTGGTCTTTTGGACGTGTTCAACTAGCCCTGGGAAGCCTAGGTAGTAGCTGTTCAATCGCCAGCTGGGTGGGGGGGATCGACCTGCTGGTGTTAAGTGTTATTATAAGTGGGGAATGATCCGAAATACCTCTGGGGAGAAATTGTGCCTCACGTGCTTCATGCATGTTATTTAGTGGCAACAGAAAATAGTCCAGCCTAGACAGCGAGGCGTGCGCACCAGAGTGGTATGAATATTCCCTTGTGACAGGGTGCAGCATTCTCCATACGTCTTGAAGCCCCAATGCGCTAGTGAATGTGGCAAGTTTTGTGCGTATGTTCGGGTGTCTGGATCTTATATGCGTTCTATCAAGGTCCACGTTCATTACCTCATTAAAGTCTCCCCCAATCAACGTAAGGTTTGCAAGATTATTCATAATTAGAGGCGTAATGTCATTGGTCAGGGGGGTTAGTAGGTTAGGAGGTGCATACACCGCCAGCATAGTCACAGAACGTTCCCAGAGTGTACCTGTCGTGAGCACAAACCTCCCTCGCGTGTCTTGAGTAATGGATGCGGGCACAAAGGGAAGTCTTTTGTGTACTAGGATCAGTACCCCTCGTGACCCCATGGTAAAACCGGCGTGGAATGCTAGTCTGTAATTGGTGCGTCTAAAGAATGAGCAATTGGTACCGGCTAGATGTGTCTCCGTAAGGAATGCCACATCCGGGGAGTGTCTATTCAGTGTTTGCAATACTAGACGTCTTTTAATACAATTGCCGAGCCCATTTACATTCCATGTCATCACTCGGATTGTCCTGTTTTTGTTCACGTTAGTGACTCCCGCCATTTGACACGTGTATAGATGACATCTGTGTGCGTCGGGCCCCTGAGGGTATTGTGGAGTTTCATACTATAATAATATTTGGCATGGCCAAGGGCAGGCTGGTTTCCTGTCAGGACATGTACATCCATTTGTGTTGTGTGGACTGCTGGCAAAAGTGGAATGACAATGAGTGTGCTAGAGATGGTGTGCTTCTTAACATTATAATTGGTGTGATTTCCTGAAAAATAACTAACATAAAACAAATTCCCACCCCCTATCCCCATACTCCTCCCCAACATGAAGTATCTGTCGCCCTAACTCTACTGGCGCCAAACTATATCGCCAGTTTAACTTAGTGTGAACTGTTTACACCTTCCTCTCGACTTACTGTTCTTTAGCAAGTCTGGTGTCTCGAGTCTCAAGTCTTAAGTTGAGGGCGTGGCTTTGGCCGCTACAATGAGTACCTCCGTGCCTCGCGGGCCGCATGCCGCACTTATGTCGAGGTGGCATGATAGCCCATTAATTGGGCCGCGGCGGAGTAGTACTTCTTGTTAGATTCACTGTTTCAGCCCATTTCCTCTTGTTGTGGTGGTTCCTGCATCAGAGGTTGTGGAGCTGGGCGCCTTCTGTCTAGTGGCTCACGCCGGTTCCTGTTTCTACTTCTGTTGCTTGCTAGTCTCCAGTCGCCTTTAATGTGTTTCTCGGCCCAGTTCCACGCTTCTTTTGGGTCAGTAAAGTGTACCGTTGTCCCACCGTGATAAATCTTGAGCTGGGCCGGAAATAGCAAGCCGTATTTCACGTGTAGGGTCTGGAGTTGTCTTTTGAGCTGATCGAAAGACTGCCTGGCTTTCTGAACCTCCCTTGTGTAGTCAGGGAAGAATGTCACTCTGGACCCATTGAAGGTCAGTGTGCCTTTGGCCCGTGCCATCTGGAGTAACGCATCTCTATCTCTATAATTCAACAGTTTTGCAACTATGGTGCGTGGAGGTGCTCCAGGTATCGGTCTTCCAGTGGGAACACGGTGCGGGGGTTCAATTGAGAAGAATTTCGAGAATGTCTGGGGCTCAAACATATCGGTTATCCATTGTTCAAGGAACAGTTCCATGGAAGGGCCTTCTGTTTTTTCGTCTTGATCTACCTTCACTGTCTTCTGCCCTCTCTTCCAGTGTTTTCAGACGTGCCACAACCCCAGCCTTCCTTTGTTCCATAGTGTGCAGCCCATCCTCAGTCCCAGAGATCCGCTGTTCCGCTTCCCCTGTGCGGGAGGACAGTTTCTGTAAATCATGGCGGAGGAGCGAAACGTCTGTGCAGATGCTATCCATTTTTTGTTCCATGGAGGTTCTGGAGTTTGTTATTGCAGCCATGATGCCCTTCAGGGATATGTTTTTCTCTGTTTCTAACATGGTATCTGATTGCTCGTGTTCCAATTGGGTGCTCGCCGTGGTCGTGGTGAATTGGTCCATTTTGCTTTGACTTGTCAATTTTCTTGTTTTATCCTTCCCCATAGCAGCTGGCATGGTCTGTAATGTTAATCGGTGGACAGTTTGTTGCGAATTCCGCCTGTTTATCCGAGGCGGGTTGTGGGGGGACTACTATCCTGGGTAGCGTGAGCGTGACCATTATGGGAGCGGCTGCTCCGCTGTATAACTTTTTTCTGTTGCCTAGGTGTAATCTGCCGGATTCCGTGTTAGGTTTGGTGTATAGCTTGTTTTAGCTTTCAGGGGGCTTGTGTCATGTCCACTGGAGTGCTCACGGATCTTTACCCGCACAATATGGGTAGTGTTTTGTTTCCTGGTCCTCTTTACTTTCCTGCGTGAAGGCGGGTGCACCGTATCGTCCCTATGCACTGTAGCAAAGCGCCCGAAGCCGGGTTTGGTGACACCTTGGGACCACGCAACGTTCCACACCACACCTTCCCAGCACGTCTTTGGGGTAACTATATCGGTGTTCCCACACAGCTAGGATTTGCTGCAGGTCCGCCGCAAAACTGTGTCTCCGTGCACTACTTTGTTCTGATCGCTTTGCCCAGTGTTCCTTATTTCGTTGAGATTTGGTCGCTTCTGCTATGCTCGGTGGGAAGGTGGTGGTAAATCAAGCAAGTGTGCTTCATTGGGGCCACAACAACGACTCCACTTGGGCAGTAGGGGGGGTGAAGATGCAGGTTACTTGGGGTCCGTTGGAGTCAGCCCGCGCTCACCCTTGTTAAGGATGAAAGATATCTGTGCGCCTCAATATGACATATCCGTTTCACAACATTGCAAGGGCTGCGTTTGTCCTGCCGCTAGTGTATGGGACCTGGTGTTGTTGCCGCAGTGGAAAGTTATTTTTTCATGGTGGTTTTGCGCACCAGTAGCGCCACCTCATTCCCTGCAGCCTCTCCTATCAGGGTCTATGTCTATGGTTAAGGCGCACTGTCAGGATGCTATGTCTGGAAAGTGCAGGCCACCGTGTCTGCTTGGGTACTGCACGGGTCTTGTTTACTTGGATGTCGGTGTCCCACGTAGGTTGTAGGTGGCTGCCCGGCTATATTTATGTTTCAGATGGGGCCACTGGAAGAGTCCCTGTAGTGAGCCCACATGCGGTGAGGGGGGAGCGTGTAAGTGTGTTGCCTGCTCTCCCGTCCCCCCTTCTCCTTACCACAGGATTGAGGTAGCAGCTGTCCGACGGTGAGCGGGGGCCCGCGGTGCCCCCGTGGCTCCGGGCGGCCTGACGGCACTAGCAGGCAGAAGTAATGTACGGGCCGTTGCGGTGGTACGGATCTGACTGCCTGCGAACGACAGCCGCCGGTGCCGCTTCCAAGGGTGTTTTCCTTCCGCTCTTCGATCTGCCGTTGAAGGGAACTTTCACGGCTCTGAGGATTTCACAGGCGGGAGGCGGGGAGGCACACAGCGGGATCCGCTCCCCGCAGTCCGGGAGCGGCGCTGGGGGCGGTTCGTTTTTATTTTGGGTCCTTCGTCCGCTGTATAGCTCAACACAGTACCTCACACTCCACTCGTTAGCCGCCGGCACTCGGGCAGGGTTTGGTGGTGGCGCACGGCGTCCTCTGCTCATCCGCGGTCTGCAGCGGCCATTTTGTGTGCCCCGCGGCGCGCGGGCTTACTTTCTTGCAAATCTCGCTAAGTGGGTCTCCCGACACCGATTTTCACCGGGAGCAGGTAGGGATGTGCAGCGGAAGTTCCCACATCGATTAGGCCCTTTGGGTACTTTTAGTCTTGCAGGAAAAACAGGATTGTTTCAGGATCTGGCTGGTGGCCCGGGAGCGATGCAAGCTCACGTCCTCATTGCTTGGCTGCTGGCCACGCTCCCGAATGTCGGGACAAGTTGAGTGCCTCTACACTGTCGACCAGGGGGTGGGTCATGGGGTCGTTTGGCACATCGAACCATATATTGAAATCTCCTAGTAGTGTGAGTGTTGGGTGATTTACCTGAGTGGTGGCTATTGCGTCACAGAGATTGTTGGCAAAATGTCTATCATAACCAGGGGGGCTGTAAACAAGTAGGAAGCTGTGAGTGAGTGTTGATGAAAGCGAGAGTTTTACTAGAGGGATTCACAGTCAGCTTTGCATATCAGGGTTTCAGTGAGTGAGATGGAGAAGTAAGGTTTGCAGAGTATTGCAACTCTGCCACCTATGGAAGGTATGTTGTGTGAGATAAGCGAGTAGCCAGGGGGGAATGCCTCGTGCGCGACAGGTGCAAAATCGATGGAGAACCAAGTTTCAGTGATAAAGGTGAGGTCAGGGTTGTCGGAGGATAGGAGGTCAAAGATGCTGTGTCTGTTTCTCGCAACGGAGCGGACATTGAAGAGGAGGCATGTGATTTCATGAGGTGAGGTGGTTTTCTTGACGCTGGTTGCTGGGATTGTTCCGTCGTGCACATAGGTGCCCTTTGCGATGTAGGGTGTGGTCGGATTAGTCTGGCTAATTGAGATTGACTGGGGGGTGGCAGTGGGGGTTGGGAAGTAGGTACTCTTTGTGGGGGTGTTGAGTGGGTTAGGTCAACGGGGCGCAGTAAGAGTAGGCGGGTGGTGGTCAGTGTGTGAGAGACGTGGAGGGTGGGATCTGCAGGGGAGGGGATGGAGGGAAGTGGTGCACGTGTGGCGTGTGATGTCGGGCAAGTTGTTTGTGGTTCGAGTCTGGGGGGGGCGCTAGGGGTACTGGGTGAGAGTTTGAGTTACAGGGCATGGAGACAGGGAGAGGGGAGAGTAGGGCATGATGGCCGGGGTGGAGAGGGTTGGGAGTATGGACCGATGAAGAAGTGGTGAGGTGAGGAGAGTCAAGGGAGAGGGCAGGTCACCTTCTCTGCATTTTCTGGGTCTGGCTGCCCGAGGGGTATAAGAGAGTGTAGGGGGGTCAGAGGGGCATGGGTACGAAGCGACGATTATAGAAAGGGAAAGATGTGCTACTTTGAGAGATGGGAAAGGGTTTGAAGGGGGAGGTCTGTGGGTGGGGGTCGAGTAGGAGCAGAGCGTGGGGAAGAGGGCGGTGTGGGAGGTAGGGCTAGAGGGTATCACAGGTGAGGACTGGGGGCTCGGAGTTGTGCAGAGTTTGTGTGGTGTTGAAGTCTTGGCAGCGCAGTCGAGGGGATGCTGTGTTTTTGAGGGAGAGTTGGTGGTGAAGAAGTGTGGGACTGATGAGGGGAGTGTGGAAGGAATGTGCGGTGGTGGAGGGTTTGCGATGTCGGTGTAACGTGGAGCTCTAGACAAGAGGGAGGGTGCTAATGCAGGTGTTAAAGGGGTTTTGGCAGGGGCCGGGAGGGCATGGGTGGATGGTCGGTGGTGGGAGTTCTTGGGTGAGTGCATCAATGCTGCAGTAGTGGCGTGGGATTCGTGGTGGTTGGAGCGCCAGAGAGTTCCTCTGGCTTGTGAATTGGGAATTGGGTGGGGTTATGGGCGGTGGGTAGGGGGCCGTTCTCAATAGGTGTAACGGGGCGATGAAGGGTGGGAGGGCAGGAAGGGCTGAAGAGTGTAGGATGAGGGAGTGAGGTGCGAGTTGTTAGGCGCCAGAGCGCTCCTCTGATCTGAGAGTTAGAGGGGGGATGGCGAATGTGGGGTGTGAGAGGGGGTCAGAGTTTATTGGTGTTCGGGTGCCGGGGTCGAAAGTGGCGGGAGTAGTGCATTAAGGGGGCTGGGTGTGGTGCAGAAGGGGCAGGGTTGAGGGGGCAGAGTGGCCGTCCTACCACGGGGGTAACAGTAAAATACAATAGCAGTAAAAGCAATATCAGAACCTAGATTTGGGAAACCAGGATAGAGGGAGAGAAGGCCTAACACAAGGTTAGCAACACCTATATTTGGGACACCTGGGTAGAGGGAGAAAGGTCTTAACACAGGGGGCAACAGTAGATACAATAGCAGTAGTAACAGTAATGCAAAGTTAGGTAGAAATTGGAAAGACTATGCTTTAAGTTCCTGTATAGTGTTAGTTTAGCACAGTCAGGTTGATTCTGATAAGCGGGTGTGAGTCACAATAAGCTTGTTTAGGCAGTCAGGCAAGGTGTGAGAGGCTATCATCTGGCAGGTGTACAATCAGCATAAAACAATATTTGCCTGAGTGCTATTGGATAGCAAAATATCGCAGGTATAGATAGTCTATTTAGTAGCAATATATGGCTATGGGGTACAAGTTAAGCTAACAAGATGCAGAAATTGGCTATTGGGCAAACTACGTAAAGGCTGTGTTTGGCTAGGGGTGGAATCTAGCTGTGATAAGACACAACAGGCGTTGGTTAGAATGATTTTTGATGGGTTTGGCCAATTTACAGAGGGGCAGCAGGTGCTGGTCTCCTACCTTGTCGGTCGCTGCTGGTTGACGGCTGGAGGCACCACAGGCTAACACGGGCCAACAGGGTCAGGAGCTGCTTCTTTGGGCGATGCTGCCCTTAGCCTGGGGGTCCTTCGCCACAGGGGCTGCACAGGCAGAGGCTGCCTTGGGTGGTTGTCTTTAGTGGGATGTCTTCCACCAATCACTGAGGCCTAGGAGGTGCTGCAGTAGCAGCCAATCAGGGAAGGTGGGGGGTGGTGGAGGCTGGAGGAAAGGAGCAGCAACACGGAAGTTAGAGGAGGGACGGGCCAGCATGCACAGAGCATGGATGGTGCTCGGATGCTGAAATTAAGGATTCAACCAAGGGATGGCCACACAGAGGTCTGCAGGGGCTTGGGCCTGTAGACACTCACCTGAGTTCAACGGATGCGAAGTGGCGAAGGGCCAGGAATGCAGAGGCTAGGCCTCTGTTGGGGAAGTTAATTCAGCCTATCAGGGGCGGTGGGCGGGATGGAGGCGGGAGGAAAGGAGCAGCAACACAGAAGTTAGAGGAGGGACGGGCCGGCACACACAGAGCGCGGATGACACTCGGATGGCAACATTAAGGATTCAGTCAAGGGATAGCCACACAGAGGTCTGCAGGGGCTAGGGCCTGTAGTCACATACCTGAGTTTGCCGGATGCAAAGTCATGGGCGAAGTCAAGGAGCTGCTCCATATCACCACTTTAAAAACTTCAGTTTACCCACCCCCAAACCGATGGGTTTGTAGAAAGATTAAATAAAGCATTCAAAATGATACTAAGAACATTGGTAGATAAGCAGGAGAAGGACTGGAAATGATCCGCAGGGCACTATTTGTAGTAAGAAAAACTATTCAGGCGTCCACAGGATTCTCTCCTTTTGAACTACTTTATGGTAGAGAACCTAGAGATGCCCTGGACATGCTCCAGGAGACCGGGGAAGAAAGAGAACAGGCACCCATTCCCCTTTCGCAACAGCTACCAGATTGCAAGAGCTTATTAAACTTGTTCGAAATCTAGTCTATACTCATATGGAAAAAGCCCAAACACAGCAAAAGTCCACCTATGGCAAAAAGGTACACCTAAGGTCATTTTCAATAGGACAAAGGTATAAATCCTTTTACCCGCCTCGGAAAACAAACTTGTCTGAAAGTGGCATAGGCTGTATGAAATATTAGAACGAACAGGAACTTGCACCTATTAGGTAGACCAACCTGATAGGAAACAAAAGACTCATCTTTACCACGTAAATCTCTTAAGAGTGGAAGGAAAATCCTTCCGCTGCCAATGCCACAATACTATCCTGTTTGGTACCAGAAGAAATTTATATTTTTGGGAACAAATTCCTCAAGGGCTATCTAGTCAACAACAATAAGGTTTAAATGATTTGATTACCACATTCCCTGATGTATTCTCGGAGAAACCAGGAAGAGTGCAAGGCACCTATCACTATATTAGAACACCCAAAGGAAACGTGGTCCATCTGAAACCATATAGACTCCCGGAAGCCCATACACAGATAGTGGTTGAGGAAGAGAATAAAATGCTAAGGGCGAATATCATCGAACCCTCTTCAAGCCCATGGCCCTCCCCTATAATATTGATCACAAAACCTGACCATTCCTGGAGGTTTTGCATAGACTTCTGCCAAGTTAATGCCATCTCCGACTTCGATGCTTATCCCATGCCACGCATCGACAAATTGCTTGATAAACTCGGGAACTCCACTGTTCTATAAACCCTAGACTTAATCCAGGGGTACTGGCAGGTCCCAGTGCATGGATCTGATAAGGAAAAGACAGGTTTCCTGACGCCCCTGTCACTATTCCAGTTTAAAGTCTTCATTTTTGGCTTACACAGGGTCCCTGCCCCTTTCCAACGACTTATCAACAGAATATTACAGCCCTATTCTGATTTCTGTGGAGCTTATATTGACAATATAGTAATTTATAGTCAAACCTGGGAAGACCATCTTATCCATCTCTTTAACATTATGAGAGCCCTCAGAGAAGCCGGCCTAACTGCCAATCTATCCAAATGCAAGCTGGCTCAATCAGCCGTGAAATGCCTCAGCTTATTTGTAGGGAATGGTAGCGGCCAACCTCAACGCGAGAAAGTGAAGGCCGTCCTAGATACCCCTATGCCTAAAACTAAAAGAGACTTCAGAGCCTATGTTAATCAGGTATTACCATAGATTTATCCCTAACTTTTCGGACAGGATAGCTAGGCTGACAGACAAATTAAAGAACGCCGAACCCCAGAAAATTCATTGGACTGACGAGGACGATGTATGTTACAACATCCTAAAACAGATCCTGTGCCAGAACCCAATCCTAAAGGTAGTAGATTTCTCGAAGGAGTTTGTGTTACAAACAGATGCCTCCCTTGCAGGGCTAGGAGCAGTCTTGTCACAAATTTTCAACAGATTGGAACATCCTATTTTATTTACTAGTGTCAAATTCTGAGTAGTGAATCGCCTGAGAAATTGAGTATTTGTGAAATCTAAAAGAGGAAAGGAACTTATTGTTTGTTTGTCGCATCAGGCCCTCTAAAGAGAAGAGACTTTAAAAGGCAAAGAGACTTGGGCATGGAAGGCCCTGATGATAATAAATAAACTGTATCCTCATGCTAGAGAAGCCAGAGACTTTGCTAAGTTTGAGTGTACCGCCTTGTCCCATGCTGAAAACGTGGGGAAAGGAGGCCAACGGCCTGAACATCCTGACATATTATTTTGTGAGCACTTCTTTCTTTTTCATAGCACAGTTACCCACACTATTTGTATTTAGAGATAAGAATTGGCAATAGGTTAATTAGTATAGGCCCTTTTATTTTGACAAGACATTACTAGGACTGCGTTATTATTATTTGATGGTTGTAGCTTGCTCCCATCTGATTTAGGATTAGGTAGGTGTTTTTCAAACCCTTATTGAAGCTCAATAAACACCCTTGAACTGTGTTCACTTGTGTCTGTCTTACTGTTGATACCATGCCTTCCTTACAGTACCCAAGTTGTCTCATGTGTTCTAAGAGAACTCTCATAGCGGAGGCCTTATATTACAATTCAAAGTCAGGGAATCCAAAGCTTCACATTACTCTACAAAGGGTTGAGCGTTGATCTCTTTATTGTGGGCCTTTTATTTTGCCACATGAACTTACAAAGCACTGCATGGAGGTCCCTGAAATAGCTGTCGGGCACCCTTAACTGTAGGGCTGAAAATAAGTAGAGAAGGCAGGGGTGGATGTTCATCTTTATTGACGTCATTCGTCCATACCACAATAATATAAGTGGTGACCATCACAGCAGGTCAGATTTAATCCTCTCTAGGAGGGGCTCGAAGTTCTTCTTTTGCATTTTAGATCAGTCTCTAGGTACTTGGATACCAAGATATGTGATCCATCCTTCTCAATCTTCATACCAAGTATACGGTTCCAGGGGTCCAAACTGGATCTTGCCAACCTAATCGGCATAACACACGATTTGGCCACATTAATCTTTAAACCAGAGAAGTGGCCAAACGTATCAATTAGGGACACAGACAGCAATTCAGGGAGAGACATAGGTACGTCTCCCATTGTCTCGGGAGGATAGCTCAGGGGCAACATGCTCACCTTGGAAGCAAGACGACGTGGAGTAACACAGGTTCGATCCCCGGGACTGCGCTTAGAAACCACTGGGTATTAAGCACGTTATAAATAACCAATTACAATGTAGCCCAATATGCTGCCTGCAAAGAGAGATCATTTAAATTCCACCTCTCCACATTTAATACCCCTACTTCCTTGATTCTCTCTTATAACTATCACCAGGGACTCCCTTGATAGGGCATATAAGAGTGGCGATAGGAGACATCCCTGTCTCATCCCCCTGGAAAGTCGAAAAGGTGCTGAAAGCCATTCCATTCACTTGTACTCTTGCTATCGGACTTCTGTACAAGGCAGCTATCCATTTAGGAATATTGATGCCCAGAAGAATTTTTCCATTACCGCAACCATATATTGCCGCTCCACCCTGTCGAACACCTTCTCGGAGTCTAGCGTCTATGTCACTAGTTTGGGCTTAATACATTAAATCTATGGTTTTCCTAATATCTGAGCCTTGCCTTCTGCTAATGAAGCCTACCTGATCTCTGTTACCCAATGACTGGAGCACACCCTCTAATCTACCACGCAGGAGCTTTGCCAGAATTTTAACATCATTTATCAATAGAGAGATGGGACGGTAAGAGGAACAAGAAGCCAGGTGTTTATCTTCCTTATGTATGACTATTATAGCCCCTAACATTGTATCTGGGAGGGTCCCTCCCTCTAGGACCTGTGAGAAACCTGAAGGTGTCTCACCCTCTGGTCCGTGGGGATCTATGATCAAGGTGACTAGGAGACGGCCATCGCTTTTGGATCTGGTTCCTGGGGGTGGACCAGTGTGGGAGGATCACCTGGTTGAGGGGTCTTTGGGGATTGGAAGTGGGACACCGGAAGGTGAGACGCAGTATCCCCTTCCCTATGCCATTTTCTCCACCCTACCAGGTAGGATACCTATGAACTCAACCCCCCTCTTTGATGACACAAACACTATCTAACGGACAACGCACCGTGAGCGAAAACGGACTAACACCAGAGCTGACATGTCCCAACACTATGGTCAGGCAAGGTCAGGCGATTACGGATCATTACACACACCTGGCTTCCATCACGCTTCCCCACACGGATAAAAGGCGGAACACGACAGCACACTCTGAGTGAAGAAAAGCACACAAGGAAACAGCTGTTGCAAGATGGTAGTTTAATACAAGGAGAAAGACGGTTGGACCAGAGAGGGGAACAAGGAGGGAAGCGCCCTTGTCCTTTAAGGACCGTTACTTTCGTGAGCCTTGGAAAGTAAGAAGTGTGAGTCCGGGAACTAAAGCTGAACAAACCTGCGCTGTGCATCGAAGGTACCCACGGCTCTCCCGCAACGATAACCAAGGCGGGGAGGAGCGATTGCCACTGTGATACTTTCCTTGGGTCCTACAAAAAAGCAGCACCAGTAAAGACAGCACAGCCGGTGAGTCGGAGAAACTGATACCGAACCAGCTTGTGTTTGAATCAAGGATGCAAGCGGCAACATTGTATGAAGGAATCCAAAGAGGACTGTGTTTGAAACGCATGTGATGAGCGACTAACCTATAATTGGAAATCAAAGGAATGAATGAACTTTGCGAGGTCCGATGAAATACTGCATACAGAGTGGTCCGACGCCACGTGGGTGCTCATTCGAAGGTCTCTGTTAGGTATATAACTGAATGGTGGTATTTCTGCTTCAGGAACTTCAATTTCCTTTCCATGTCTTGTATCAATTGGGCCTTAAGATGGATTTTATACTGTTGGAGTTTATTTTCCTTCTCCGGGGTCATGTATCTTAATAGGTGTATTACCTAACTGCATTGCTGCAATTTTGGCTCTCATTCCTCCTCCTTCTCCGTCTTTTCATTTTTCTTTTGTGACCTGATCCGTATAAGATCAACTCTTATGTTTGCTTTAAACCTATCGCTTAGCGTTTGAGGCCCTATTTCCCTGTTATCGTTGAGCTTGAAGTATTATTTAATGTTGGTTAAAAGGGATTGGGAACACTCTTTATTTTTCAATATGGAGTCATTACAGAGACCCCTTCCCTTCCGTGCATTAGCCCACCAATCTCCAATAACTACTGTGAAGTTGGCATCATGGAAGGAGAGACAAACAAAAGATTCAATGTATAATAAACAGGTTTATTCAAGAAAATGTCAGGATGGAGTAAGGTCTAACTTGCCCTATGCTAAAGTGGGATTTCCCTACCTAAAGAAACTAAGGAAAGTCTGTGTAAGTTCAACTGAAAAGTCTGTATGTGTCTAAAACCTATACTTGCCCTTACAACCAAGACAAAACCATGTGCAGGGATGTCAACCATAAACTAAACAGTGTTCCAAAAGTAAAGTTCTGAGCTATTTCCAGCTTGGGTTTATTCTTCAGCTTCTTTTCCCCAAATGTCAACAAGTTAATTACAATGCTTAATTTACTTTCTTTCGGACTGGGCATAATAAAGTTCCACACTTTTGTAAAGGTTACAATGCCCTTCCTCAAGTTCAATATAGTTCCCGGGGCAGCATGTCTCAGTGTTCCTTTCCCCAAGTTCAATATCAAAAGATGACACAAAAAGAAGTATCTTGAAGCTTTGTCTTTAAACTGTATTTCAACAATTCTTTACAACTCAGGGCTCCCTTCCCCAAGTCTGGTATTCACCAATGTTGGTTTTCCTTTTTACACAACAGCAAAGTTCCTTGTTAGCATATAGGGGTTGCCTGGTCTTGGCGCAATTGTTAGACCACACAGTCCACCCAATACAGGTCATGCAACCAGGAACCTGGCATTCGCTTTCAATAGTTCTTTATTCAACGGTTAGTAGTTCTCTGGTCTAGGCGCAGTTGTTGGACCGCAAGATCCACCCAATACAGGTCACGCAACTAGAGTAGTTCAATATTCAGCCAAACAAGTAGTTTCTCAAATGCTACTCCACAACTTTAACACACAAGTGGTTTCTCAACCTTGACTCCAACTTTGCATTCAGAGTCCTTCATTCAACTTTGTTTCTTATTTGCTTTCAGTTCATTGTTTAATATTTAGCAGATGTATTCTTTGCATTCAAATTGGCTTTCAATATTAGCAGTTGTGCTGTTTCCTGCATTTTAGTATTCAAAATGAATAGTCTTTGCCTTTCCTTTCACTTCGGTATTCAATATATGCTGTTTTGCTTATTTCATTCAGTTCAATACTCAACAAATGTAGTTTACCTTCATTCATTCAGTTCAGAATTTAATAAGTGCAGCCTTGCTTGTTTCATTCAATCCGATATTCAATAAAGGCCACTTTGCCTTCCTTTCATGGACCGCTACTATATTCACAGTCCATTACCAGGGTCCGGCAGCTCCTCTTGGCGGCTTCTCCCAAGCGGCAAAGCCTGTTCGGCGGGTGCTTCAGTCACACACGCGGGCTCATGTGAGCAGCTCTGCCTCTGCTCCACGGCAGGACCTGGTGCCTGCCTTCCCTTCTGTTGGCTCTCCGTCCTGCATAGTCGCACCAGTAGGACTCCTGGGGTCTCGGTCGGCATCTCGACTTGCCTCGCTCCTGCACGGCTCCTTTTGTTGTGTCTTCCTCTTCCCCTGCTGCTCCCTTGTGCTTCTCCATTCCACCTCTTATACACCTGTGGTCTTTTAATGGGCTGCAGGTGTATTCCATTAATTAATGCTACCTGGCTTGGATTACAAGGACATGCCTGACCTTCATGCATCTTTTCTGTCCCAGTACCAGAGTGGTGAGAGTAAGTGCTGCATATTTCTCTCAGTTGCTTTTTCCTCGTCTCAGTACTAGAGTGGAGTGGGGAAAGTGTGTATTGTTCATAACTCTCAGTTGTTTCTTCCTCGTCTCAGTGTTGTACCCTAAGAAGGGAGTAAAGGGGAACTGCCTAATAATGACCCAAAAAGGTCAGGGGAGGGTTAGGGTGGTTGTCATGTGGACAAGGGGGATACTGTGTTTTGCCCCAAGGTACCTCATCCCCAATTTTTCTCCTCCTCTTTCTAACACATCTGGGATGATATCACCTGCCCTTCTCAGAGACAAGGGAACATGGTGAACAATATCCCCTGATCATTTCTGGGATAGGGTTTCCCTCCTGAAAGGAGGATGTGGAATAATGTGTCTTACCTAAGGGCACCCCACATCCAATCCCCAAGGACCCTCTATCAAGGTGGTTCTCCCTCGCTTGTGCACCCCGAGGGGCATGATCCGAAAGCGATGGCCTTTCCCTGGCCACCTGCATAGAGGATCCAAGCGAAGTAGATGTGAGAACACTCATGGGTTTCTCACTTTACCCATACTAAATCATGGTACGACCATGGTACAGAGACCACTGTGTTTCTGAGACAGAAGCTGTTAGGGTGGTATCCACCAAAATAAAGTCTATCCTTGAAAAGGAATCATGCACCTGAGAGTAGTATGTAAATGGAGGATTTCCAGTTTTGGGGTAAGTCAAAGAGTCTGTGATTCTCAATTCCTGATTTATCAACTTAAATCTCCAAGACTAAACTCGCCTCGACTGTACAGGTCCTATATCCTCCACCCACTTTCTGTCCCTAACGGGATTAATGACCATGTTAAAATCGCCTCCCACATTAAGCGGGTCCTCCACAAATAATGTAAGTTTCTCCTTCACCGCCTCCCAGAAAGCAATTTGTCCCCCATTGGGACGATATACTCAACCCACTGCCAAATCCTTTCCCTTTAGCTTACCCTTGAGAAATATATATTGACCTTCTGGGTCCTTCTCTACCACCAGACCAAGTTGATTCAATACAATGATCGCAACATCCTTTTATTTTTGTAGGTGCAGAGGGCCAGAACACGACATCTATGGTTTTCCCTTTGAGCTCTTGTTCCTTACCCGTCAGCCAGTGAGTCTCCTGTGGGAATAATATATTCATTTTGGAGTAATAGAATTCGCAAACCACTAACAACCTTTTCTTGTGGAGTTAAGTGCTCTAGCGTTGAGAGAGCCTATCTCCAGGTCAAAAATCACATTAGCCGTAAGTTAAACTGAAACAGTCATCAATAAATACTTCCATCAATCCAAACATTAGTAAGCCTATTACCAGTCAAGAAACTCTATGCCCCTGCCAAATCCCCTTGCAAGTTGTAGAAACATCTGAAATAACCAACCATAAACTTTCTCAACCCTTTCGCCAAAAACAAGTGAATATCCCCATCCTCCAGAATCAAATCCTGTAGTGTAGCCGACATTGGCTAAGGGCTGGACTAACAGTAGGTCTTAGATCCCCGGGTAAACTAAACACAATACTCCTTGTCCTGAGCACCCCCTGCCCCCCAACACCTCCCCACCTCCAAATAAGTCCCCCATGAGGCCTCAGTTCTTACAAAGATTTCAGCAGATTTCAGCATTTCAAATTCCCTTTTACTACTGATGGACTGCCATCCCAGCACTCATCTCACTGTCTCCCTTCCTTCTAGCTGGTGGTGAAGACTGGCCCCTTGCAAACAGTGCATACACTAACAGTGTTTCACTGGGGCTTAGTAACGGACCATTCCCGACTAGTTTGAATCAGTTCCTAGTCCATGTCCTGGAGCCTCATTCATGACTTTCCACTTGATTGAGTGTTTAACTTCTTTAATTTTCGGGACCCAGGTATGAGCATCCTGTTTCTTGTCTTTCCTCTTCTCATTCCTTCTTAATTGGTGCCATCCGAGCCCTGACCCTGCTTATCTGCTTTACCTAGAAAGTCTCCTGAGACCCTCTGAATGTCATCCTCTGTTACCAACTTGCACTTGAGACCCTCATACTCAGAGGAGACCGAGAAGGAGAAACCCCATTGCTATCTCAACCCTTTACCTTTGTCGTTGCGTGAAGGGGGACGCATATTCTGCGCCTTGCCAGTGTGAATGTGGAAAGATCCTGGAAAATCTTAATCGTAGTATTTCCATAGGTTATTGGTCTCTCTCTTCTGGCTTTTTCGAGAATCTTTGCCTTCTCTGCTTAGTAATGGAATCGGACAAGTACAGAGCGAGCACCCCTGCCGCCACCTCCAGCCCTACGAGCCCCGTCAATGGTGGGCTTCTTGGGGCTGTCCTCTCCACACAATACCTTGACCATGTCATGTATCGCTCTCACAATGTCTCTCTGAGAATATTTTTCCTCTGCCTGTTTTCAAAGTCATCCATCTTGAGGGAAATGTCTTCTTCTCACCTTTCTAATTCAGGGAGTCTAATATCTATGTGGGTTTCCATTAAATCCACTGAGGACTGGTTGGTTTCCAGCCGTTGCAGTCTGTCATCGATGGTATCCACTCTTGTGTCCAGCTTATCCAGTCTGTGGCCAATATCCGATCTAATGCCTCTAAATTTCCTCTGACAGTGCTGCAACGCCCTTCTTCGTAGACATGGTGTCCTCAGCCATCTCTGCCATATTGGGTGATCTACTCCCGTCCCGTATAGAGGTGATCTGGGATACTTAAATCTTAAATCTCTGTAGTGACTCTTTACAGCTCATCTGTAGAAGGTGACGCATCATTGACTTTCTGGACTGTCAATTACCAGCCGTTACCCGCAAAGCCAAAGGAGTTGAGGGCAAGGCGAGACATATTTAACAACCCAAATAGATCTACTTGTCAGCAGCCAGTTGACCTCTGTATTCGTAATAACAGCTCTGGATGGGCAGTGCTGGACGTCGTCCACAAAATATAGGGTCCGGGTGTACACATAGCCAAGTCCTGAGTGTGGGTTTAGAGCTTTTGTGAGCTTGGGATTGGTTATTACAAGATCTTATGCTCCTAATTGGTGTGAGGTCAGTGGCAGATCAGAGCTGTATCCTCCACGACAATCTCTGCGGTATATTATTCTTTCAGAACCACCCTACCAGCTGCAAGGTGTGCAAGGTGCTGCCTTGTTGTAGATATTATTTTGTCTGGTGTGTGGATCCATGGGTAACTAGGCCAGTCCGAGACTGATTACCGCTGTAATTCCTCGAGGTGACTACAACAGTTTGGGCATTCGCCCTGATGTCAGGTGTCTGTCTGAGAAAGGGGGGGGGGGTGCTCTTCCGAAGCACGAGTTGGCCTGGAGCCCCATTTCTGTACAACTTCCCTCTACTTCATCCGGGGAGCAAAATGGGTTTAGGTTCACCTGGGCCTCCAGGACTCCACCCTCCATGCGCTGTTCGCTTCACCTGCCGGCTCGGGTCTCTGATTATATTTTTGCCCCTCTACGCTATGTCATCATTCGACGGGGCTAACCCTTGAGGCAAGTGTCCTCACTCTCCTTCGCTCTGCGGGGAATGGACCACTTTGCGCCGCCTTTTCCCCTGCTCCGGGCCTCAGTCAGTGTTGCAGGCTGATCCTTGCTCTCCCTTCTCATGTGCTCGGAGTTCTGGGCGGGGTTGGTGCGATGGTCTTTTCTGCTCCCAGCATACAAGGTTCTATTTCCCGAACTGCCAGTCTAATCCCCACCAAGGATTTCTGGCGGGGCTACAGCTAATGCTCACACCCAGTATTCCGTTGACCTTTCACCACTCGGGGGTTAGGGGAGGCAGAAATGGGGGCTCAGGAACCTTTTTACTCCCGGTGTGGTACGAGCAATGCGGTTAAGATGCTGGAATCCGCACACCCCCTGCTGGCCATTGCACACTATTTTAATGTCATTGAATAAAAGCTTTTAAGCACAATGAACACTCCAAAAACAGCAATAGCCGCTCTCCCACACATTTATTCAGGAAGCAATTTGTGTATTTTTTCATATTAAAAAAGAAATTGCTTCTTAAATTATCCTCATTCCCTAACTAGCAAATCGCAGTGGTTGCTACATCCCAACGTATTATAGTTTTGAAGTATTCACACTATGCCTCGCAAATCATCCTTGTGTAGCCTACCCATACGCTCACTAGCCTCAAAACTACCCTACTTACACCCCTTATATCATTTATGGGCAGTTTCCAAGAACAATAATGAAGGTGACGAACGGAGACCCAAAGGGAAATGGAGGAGGCACCCCGATAACCGGGGCAGGGGCCTTCCTCCTTCCGCTCTCTCATCCCTCCCCCCCCGTGGGGGCAGGGGAGAGGGCGGCAAGAGACAGAAAAAGAGCGCCAAGCGCTGCAAAAGCCCACGAAGGGCAACAAAAGAAAGGGGAGGAGCTTGGGATGCATAAGCGGCGGGCACCCGGAACAGCAGCTCTGCAGCTCTTCCAGCAGCCGGGTGCCCGCCAAGCAGGAGAGGTTTTTCGTTTTTCGTTCGGAAGGGGGTTCGAGCTGGTGTTATCGGTTCGGGACCTAGACGAGTTCCAGTGCAGGGAAGGTTCCGGTCTACAGGCGTTTTGCGGATGAAGGAGCGTCGGTAGAAGGAAGGAATGAGGTGAATATTTCAGGCAAGGGGGTGCCTTGTTTAGTTAACATGACTTGCGGTAGTGCCAAATTGTTTATATTCTGTGCCGGGGGTGCGCAAGGGGCAGTCTAGATTTACAAATATAGCACGCTATGCGGGCCCCGAAGGGGATGGCATTGGGGCAGTCCAGGTGAGGGATAGACCGGTCCCTTAGTGGCTGCTGCGGTGCAGACAACCTCACACAGGATCAATTATTTGGCGGCCGTTCGCGGCATGATTTAACTTTGAGTGGAGAACGGAAACGCAGGTTCCAATGTCGCCAGCGCCAAACAATAAATGAGCACCACACACCGTGGGTAATAGTAAGCAGTGCTTAGATGCCCGACGGTTCCTAGCGCTATATAAATTCGAATTGTTTTCCCATCATCTTAGAATTGCAGACGATAATGCTAGTCGGGCGGAAGGCGGCCAAAGCAGCTAAGATTGGGCCAAACCGACCACTCCCCCTTTGCAACACCGGGCAAGTGGACGTACCGGCGACCGAGTAACGAAAGGGGCGCTTAGGCATAGAAGGGGTTCGCCTTAAGGAGGGAGAAAGGAGGAGTTAAGGGGAAAGCGTCGCTTGGCAAAGTTATGGTGTGATCATGGGCTATCAGCGCCGAGAGCAGGTAGAATAGTGCCCACCGTTTACAACAAGGGCCGCTTCGGGTGAAAAAATGTGAGGCGGCGGCCACTCTGTCCCAAGGACTTTGGGATTATTCGAGCCAGTCCATTGACTTTTGAGAGGACCATCCCTGCATCACAAAGGCGCCCGTGGTGTTGCTAGAACCAACTCTGATGTAAAGCGTGCTACTCAAATGAAGCCATCTGCGTAAGAGCTCTGTGGTGTGGCTTTATAAAGCGCCTTCACTGCCTATGTTTTTGTAGGCCCTTTGAACGCGACATGTCCCCTTGTGCTAGGAGATTTAATTCAAAGTATAACCATGATGTACCGTACAGTGTATAATATTGTAAATGGTTCACCACTAACGGAGAACGCGTGAGGTGTAATGAATCCGGTTACCTGCCTATTAGCGACCCATTTGATATATGAAATGTCATGTATAACGCGCCTATACACAAGTGTTTCAAGGCGCTCCGCTTTCGTCTCAATGCACGAACAGAATAGAGAGCCATTGGGGACCACTGACAACCTGGGCCAAAATAATACCGTCACTCTTACCAAGCTCTTTGTCCCCCTATTACACCGCAGGAGATCCGGAACTCAGAGACAATAGCATATTCACTTGCTGTGAGGTCACGCCAGTGGAATGCGGCATCCATAGTCCATGAGTGTTGTCATAAACCGTGACCGCATCCTCCTCGCCATTGTGCGTAATATCTTCGGAAGTGAGAGGTTTGCCCCTTAAAACATGGTGCCAACTAGAAAGGGTGTTCTAACCACCTAAAGCACACAGATACCATTAAATCGTGTCTGGGGTTTAAGTGTAACTTTTAAAAGCAACGTGGCTTTTGAGTCCAGTTGTGAAGCTGTTGGTTTAGTGTCCATCTCAGTTATGCGAAATGCATATTGATGATGTGCACTTTCCTTTAGCACTCTAAATAAAACGAATCGAAAACGAATCGAATCACTATTGAGGTGGGAAACGCCTTGTTTTGTAAAGTGGTCTATGTAGGGGATGGTGTTTTAGAAGCAACTCTTTATATTTCCTAGATGCGACGAGCTGAACGTACAGGTGGTGCGCGATTTTCCGGCCAATATGTCCTCCAGCATTAGGGGAAATACCGTGGGGAGGGGAAAGTGCATTACGTTGCGCACGAGAGCGGCTGAGGGCATGGTAGCAAGTCAGAGACAAGGCGACAAGCGGGAGATATCGCGTTCGTTACCCATTGCATTTTGGGGGGAAACCGGTCAAGGCCCGGTTTTCTTTTGGCAGTCTGGGACTTATAGTAGTGGAGGTCCCTGTTGATGACTGTGTAACACCGTCAGAGGTGGGGAGGTGTTTACTAGGACCAGGCGCCACACATGCGTTATGTTGCTCATTGCAGGGGAGGTTGCGAGGCGCCCGCGTGTTCAGTGTGGGTGACATTGAGTGTCTCCTCGTGGGGCTTAGGCAGGGCATTGGCGCCCATGAACATCGGAAATGAGGGCGAACTACCATCAGTTGGGATGGGTGAGCAGTGCAGTGGGCTTGCATGGGTCATCAAGGGAATATTCCATGTTTACAGCCAGGTTTCAACTTGTCTTAGGTGTCGTTTTTATTTTGGCCAGGCTGAGCGACCCACTAGCAGCGAGGTGATGGTGTGCGGCCAGGGAAAGTATGGAAGGCTACAGCTGGGGGATTGACATGTGTAATTTCGGCAGCGGCAAAACCACTAGATAGTGATTGTTTTTAAACCGCACCACTTCCCGTGCAACGGCACATGGGAGGGTTAGAGCTTTCGATTGGGCCACAGTTTACCTAGGCGGAGCATGCTGGAAGGATCATATCTCTTGTGTGGTGCTATCGCAACTGCCACATGATACAGGGGTTGGTGGTACACCTGCTGTTCTGTACAGGAGTGGGGTCTAAGGCTAAGGCTTTCATTGTAGGTGAGAGCTGTACTCTTAGGAAAGATAGGACTAGGCACCAGTAGAGCCCCAGTAAAGCAGCTAGTTGTACGGGTATGGGGCAGTTGGAAGGACAAGACGCCCCAATGACGGTCAATGTAAAGTTAGCAAAAGTATCTGGAATTATGGCGGGTGTAAAAACGCTCGGACACACGATGTAGGCAAAGGGGACGAACATGGTTTAAGTCCTTGGGGGGTACATGATATCACGTCACGCTGTTATGTGGTACCGCAGTTGCTGCTCGGGGGGCTGGAGGTGAAAAACATTAGGAGTAGTTTAGCTAATTGTAGGTATGGCACAGCAACAGTGGATTAGTTAGCAGCCACGTGGGTTGACGGCATTTGTTTGTGTTTCGTGGTAGCAGCCACAGAGATGACACAGGGGCTACAGGTGTTCAAATGGGTCAGCTGAGTTCGCAAGTAACTGGTAGGGGTTTGCAGTGAGGGACTCGATTACGGAACTCACTTGGTGACCCGTGAAGAGACGTTGCGATAGACAACTTTTCAGTGCAGCAGGCTGTTAAGGGAATTTCCACCACGCAAAGGTGGTTGGTCGGGATCACACAGGGTCACACGATTTGACAGGAGTGGCAAGGCATTGCAAATTTGGAAGACATAAGAGTGAAGGTACCTAAGTGAACAGGGCTAATCAGGGCAGGTACAAAGCGTAGAAGTGAGGATACCTCAGGGGGATCAGGCTGGACTTGGAAGCAAGAGGACACAGAGCAACAAAAGTTTGATCCCATGCTAGCTCTTGGAAACCTCGGGGTATTAAGTGCATTAGAAAAAACCTATCCTCTTACCAACGTTTCAAATGATAGGAAGCAGGTTAGGAGAGGATGGGAGAATAGGCCGGGGAGGCAATAAGGGCACGGATGTAGATGGATACCCTTGTAGGCAACCATATCTGGGCAGATGCTAGTGGGCATGGGATGGGACATATCTGAATTGGCCGGGGGGTGAAGGTTGCTGGGGCACTCAGGTCAGTGGCTGATCCACCAAGGTCAATGCACAGGAGGGCATACCCTACAAAACAGGTTGTCCAGGTAGGGTTATGGTGGGGTACCTTACCACTGCAGGGACTGGTAGTTGCAAGGGCATTGATGCGGGGGAGAGGGCCCAGGCTATCCATAGGGCTGCAGAAAGTGGCCATGAAAGTTACTAATACACAACGCAATTTATTGGGCTGGCGCACATGGGTCAGTTCGGTGGAAGCAATATAACACCAGTAGTATGTGGCAAAAGGTGGGATAAGTTTTGAGCCAAAAGACAAGTCAGTATGTACAGTAGCTTCGGGTATAGACTCCACTACTCAGGAGTCGGACCAGCGCCTCTTGGGAGCCTAACACGGCAGGGGCGTCTGGTGGTGGCAACGAGGGCTCCGCTTCCTCGAACAAATGGCGTTCTCTCAGCCCGAAAACACCTGTAAGGACAGGGAGGTATCAGGCACGGAGGGTTGAGAGAGTTGTGTCCACGAAAGAGATGGTTGGATAATGCAAGGAACGGAATCGGACCAGCGCCTCTTGGGAGCCTTAAAAACGGCAGGGGCGTCTGGGGTTGGCAGCGAGGGCTCAGCCTCCTCGAACAAATGGCGTTCTCTCAGCCCGAAAACACCTGTAAGGACAGGGAGGTATCAGGCACGGAGGGTTGAGAGAGTTGTGTCCACGAAGGAGATGGTTGGATAATGCAAGGAACGGAATCGGACCAGCGCCTCTTGGGAGCCTAAAAACGGCAGGGGAGTCTGGTGGTGGCAACGAGGGCTCCGCTTCCTCGAACAAATGGCGTTCTCTCAGCCCAAAAACACCCGTAAGGACAGGGAGGTATCAGGCACGGAGGGTTGAGAGAGTTGTGTCCACGAAAGAGATGGTTGGATAATGCAAGGAACGGAATCGGACCAGCGCCTCTTGGGAGCCTGAAAACGGCAGGGGCGTATGGTGTTGGCAACGAGGGCTCAGCCTACTCGAACAAAGGGCGCTCTCACCCCTAAAACACCTGCAGGGGCAGGGTGTTACCAGGCACGGAGTGTTGGGAGTGTTCTGCCTAGTAAGGAGATGGTTGAAGAGAAGGAAGCAGTTGGCTTCAAAGCAGTACTAGAACCAGGAGCCGGTGGTACGAGATCAGGTCAAGGGGGGACTGAGGTACCCCAGGATCAGGCACAACTGGCAAAGGTGACATCCCTGGTCAAAGAAGGATAGAAGGACTGCCACCGGGCAGCAAGGTGTACACAGAACTTCTAGAGCTACAATCTAGGAAAAGGGGGAGCCACGGTGGGCGGTAACCCACCTTTGGCGTGGCGGTGTTGTGGCGACCAATGAGAACAGAAAGACTCTGAATGAGCCATTGCTAAACCGGAAGGGGCTCAGCGCCTCCTGGGAGCCTAAACGGCGGGGGTGTCTGGCGGTAGCAATTGGTGCTCAGCTTCCCCCCAACTAACGGCGCTCCCCCAGTCCGCAAATACCTGCAGGGGCAGGCGGTTCTCAGACTCGAAGGTCTTGGGGGAGTTGGGCCTGCAATGGACATGGACAAAAAGGGGGAAGCAGGACGAGGAGCAGTCGCCGCATCTTTGGAACTATTTTCAATATCTGTTTGCTGTGGTTATATATATATGTGTGAAAATAAATCTGCGGCCTTGTTATGCCAAACCAAAGGAAAATGTCTCATTCAGCACCTTACTGGAGGGGAAAGGAAAGGGGCTGGCAAGAATGAGTAATGGGTGATGCATATGGCATAGCTAATGGACAAATGCCCAGGTTATGAAGGTGACGAACGGAGACCCGAAGGGAAATGGAGGAGGCACCCCGATAACCGGGGCAGGGGCCATCCTCCTTCCGCTCTCTCATCCCTCCCCCCCCGTGGGGGCAGGGGAGAGGGCGGCAAGAGACAGAAAAAGAGCGCCAAGCGCTGCAAAAGCCCGCGAAGGGCAACAAAAGAAAGGGGAGGAGCTTGGGATGCATAAGCGGCGGGCACCCGGAACAGCAGCTCTGCAGCTCTTCCAGCAGCCGGGTGCCCGCCAAGCAGGAGAGGTTTTTCGTTTCCCACCCTCCCACCCTACAGCTGAGGCAGAGCCTGGACGTCGTTGTCGCAGGAGGACCAGGCGGTGTTGTGGCGACCAATGAGAACAGAAAGACTCTGAATGAGCCATTGCTAAACCGGAAGGGGCTCAGCGCCTCCTGGGAGCCTAAACGGCGGGGGTGTCTGGCGGTAGCAATTGGGGCTCAGCTTCCCCCCAACTAACGGCGCTCCCCCAGTCCGCAAATACCTGCAGGGGCAGGCGGTTCTCAGACTCGAAGGTCTTGGGGGAGTTGGGCCTGCAATGGACATGGACAAAAAGGGGGAAGCAGGACGAGGAGCAGTCGCCGCATCTTTGGAACTATTTTCAATATCTGTTTGCTGTGGTTATATATATATGTGTGAAAATAAATCTGCGGCCTTGTTATGCCAAACCAAAGGAAAATGTCTCATTCAGCACCTTACTGGAGGGGAAAGGAAAGGGGCTGGCAAGAATGAGTAATGGGTGATGCATATGGCATAGCTAATGGACAAATGCCCAGGTTATAGAAATGTCCATAATGGTGGATTTTCAGAACTGAGAAACCTTGGCACCAGCAATGCATCATGGAGATATAAGTAACCTTTTAGGTACAAGGGCACCCCCGTTCTATGCCAAAATAAAAAGACTGGATGGATTTACGTCAAACCAACAAAGGATTACCTGGCCCGTAATGTGGCACTCCAAAAACACTGAGACGAGGAAGCTCTCTCCGAAGTGGGGGAAAGAGCGGAACACCACACATACTATAGGAGTCCCTCTTATTTCCTGGGGGATGCCAATGAACAAAATAGAAGAAGTACCAGACACACAGCTGCGTGATGGTAATAGCAGTGAACTGGAGGGTCACAGAAGGAGTGCAAGTTGTAGTAGTAACAGGGAGAGTAGTAGAAGTGGTTGTGGAGACTGAAAGAGCAGAAGTAGTATAAGTGGCTACCATAACAGTAGTAGCGGAGACCGTAGGCGTGACGGCCGAAGCAGCGTGGAGAAGAGAGGAGGAGAAAACAGGCGGTGGCAAAAAAAATAATGAAGGAAAAGACAGCGGGAGAAAACCTTCACTTTGGCGCTGAGAAGCAAGAGAGGACCGAATATCCATTGCTGGCTCGGGAAGGTGCTGAATGGACTGACATAGTCAGGAGACTCGTCGCGGTAAGCAGGCGGAGCTGTGGCAAGAGGGCATCAGACTCTGGAGACGCTGGGGACCAGAGAGAAGCTCTGGGGCGTTCACTGGCGCAGGCAAGTCAAACCGAGTGCTCCAGGGCTTACCCGAAACAGCTGGGGAATGGTGGAGGCCGCCGATGTCATGTTGGCATAGGAGATGCAGAAGGGAGGTGGAGACCACAGGAGGTGTCGCTCCGTTTACCCAGGAGAGTGGCTGATGGTGCCTACCAATACCGGTGAGTCCCGTACACAGACAGGGGACATAGGAACATACTGAGGGTAAGCTGATGTCACGAAAAGTAACAATGCAAGAAGTCTTGAATGACAGCACATAACTTCCCAACCACAAAAGAAAGGCATAGCAAAGGTGGGGACAATCGATCTTTGCTACCCCTCTTCCTCGTCCCAGTAATGTTGACTTAGAAAACCAACCTGACAATTATTGGCAGAGACCACCTCTGCTATAGACATGTGAAGTATGTCATTAACACAGTTGTTTATGAATAACAAGGCAGTGGGGCAACAAAACACTGTGAGGAAACTGTTCATGGAATTGGATCCCACAGGATGAGGGAAGAAACTGTTATAGGCACCTATTTAGGTCATATTCAAGGCAGTGCATGAGAGGAATGACTGGGAAAGGGGATTTTCCCACTGGCAAACTAAACAGGAAGGGCCAGGGAAGGATTTGTACCCTTCGCATCCAAAGACCAGGGAATATCATTTTTCCATTAGCATTGTAAGACCAGGGAAGAGTTTGTTTCCCCTGGCATACCAAGACCAGGGGAGGGTTTGTTCCCCTGGCATTTGCTGGATAAAGAAGAACCCACGAGAAGCCCTCAGCCTAATGGGCAGTGAGGCAACATTAGTAGAAGAAAGGCTGCAGGAAGCCAGTCCACTTATTCTTTGTTTTCCTAAGTCTTAGTTTTGGTAAGATTAGAGTTTGAGGGTCAGATTAGGGTTTTGAATGAGGACGGTGGACATTCATTTGGATATTCTGACGACCGTCTCAGTATTTAGTTTTGTTGAGTCAGGGAAACCCCTCGTAGAGTTAGGGCTAGTGAGGCCTTTTTCCAACCCCTTTTTTTATTATTTAAATAAAAATATTGTGGAACAAGTCGAACTGTGTCTGTCTCCTTGGTTGGACGCCTCACAGTATGCAAATTAGCCCAAATGCAAGCCCTTTGTTCCAGAATATTGCCTTTGTCTTGCAGAGCTGTGCTACTTTATACATGGCTTAATCAACCTAAGACAGACATTTCTGAAGAATGCAGACAACTCCATAACTGGTTTCACCATTATTAGGGATCATCAGTGCATTATAGTCTGACAATCATGTGGTTGGAACATTGGTGCATGTCTAGCCGACACCAGCAACGTCATGGTGGGTTTCTATATAATAAATATTTTGAAAGAGTTAAGATTATTCTAATATAAACTAACACATACAAACAGTGGAAAAACAAAATGAAGGTATAAACACTAACTAGAATTCTTACATGCCACTACAAATGCAACCATACAACTATAAACACTTGCTCCAAACCACAACAAATCCAACCTTAAAACTCACCTTAAATGTGGTATTGATGCAACCTGCAAAGTACTTAAAATACATGTACAAAAGTTAGATTAGTTAGTCCTCACTTTGATTTATGTATAGGTTGTCCTGCTTGCCATGTTGACTGAAGGTGGGATGCATGATAAATGCTGAGTGCATGTGCAGCTCAAATAATGTTGGGGGGAGTGATTTTTAGGAATGTTCCATGTGGATATGACATATAGGCTAATTGATTAACTGACATTTTCCTTGAAGAATAAAGTGTTTAAGAAGATGTACTCTAGGCCTCCTTTGTCCTGTCTGAAGATCACACTCGCATTATAACAATGATATGTATTCAATTGTTATAAAACTGCAGTTGTGTGCTGTGTGAGAAACTTGACTGGTTTCTCCCATGCAAATCCCAGGGATCCTTTATTAAGGTGGCTAGGGAAGGGCCATCGTTTTTGGATCCTAACCGTGGGGGGCGTACAGGCGAGGGAGGATCATCTGGGTGAGAAATCCTTGGGAGGTGGGAGTAGAGAATCCTCGGGTGAAACATGGTATGCTGCAACATATGGGAACACAAGTGGTATATATCCAGAGGTACTTATGGGCTATGCCGCTGTATCCATTTTTAATCCTAAGGAACCTTTAAAATGTGCTTCTAGGGAAGAGGAGAAACACTGACCTACAAAATCCACAAAACCCTAAAACCAACAGCGCTATTCTAAACACTAATCATCCCCTCTTTTATTTTTCCCTAATTGTTATCTCGACCAAGTGGCTCATGTACTGATATCCTCACCTCATCCGAGTAAGGAAAGTAATAAGACCAAGTGGCGGAAGACATATGATTCTATAAGTTGTTCTGCATGAGTAAAATATCCCCTTTTTTCCAATAACCCCCTACCCGACATTCCCTCCTATTGCATGACTGCAGATTTTCTCTTTGACAAAACCTCCCTGCTCTGTTAAAACAAGGCAACATCCAACAAAGGCACTTTTTTAATTTCTATCAATATCCCATTAACAAGGACAGGTGAAGTCAGGAACTGAATATAGAGCGAGCACACCTGAGGACTGTTAGCACAACACAGGTGTATAAAAGGAGTGAGCCAGAGAAACAGAGCGAGCTGGAGCCTGAGGAAGTCCACAAGTCGGAGTACGAGATGTGAGAAGCCAGAGTGTATTCCCCAAGTAGACCTCGGGAATCACTTATTTAGGTGGCCAGGGAAGGGCTGTCGCTCTCAGATCCCAACCCTGGGTGTGAACGAGCGAGGGAGGAACACCTGGGTAGGGAAGCCTGGGGTTGTGCTCGGGAAAATGCCCCAGGTGAGCCGCGGTGCTATGCCGAGGAGGAAGGAGAGGCGGATGATATTCCTGAGGCCTTTATTGGCTATAATACATCTACCTCGCTTCCTCCCATTAAATCTCTCCTGCCAGATCCAATGACCCCTCCATAAAGAACCAATCCCCTAAGATCTCAAACCCACTTGCACCCAAAGATCATCTATCCCAGAATCCCTGTCTTCCTACGTCCTGCCCGAACACTCCCCGACATTCTTTTCCACATCCCTCTGGTTATTCTTACCCTAACACCCAGTCTACTTGTACTAAACACTACCGTTCCCACAATCCCCCTGTTCCTTTCACGATAACAATCCCGGTCATTCCTTTCAATCTCACTCTTCCATACTTACCCAAGCCCCTGGCACGAGGGGTATACTCCCGTACAACACCTTTTCTCCATCCTACCTGGTAGGATACTCAAAAATCCTACCACCCTCCTTTTCCAACACAAACACTTGCTTGCATGGTAACCGACAATGGACTAATGTTAAAATTGTTTACTTGACATGTCCCAACACAAGGGTCAGGCAGAGTCAGGCAATTGACCAGAATCCCACACACCTGATGGCTCTTTCTCCTCTCCAAAGGGTTAAAAGGTGGAGGACAAGAGCACCTGACGAGCAAGGCAGACCGCACAAGGAACAGCAGTTCAAGAGGAGGAGAAAGGCGAAAAGAACCGAAAGGCTGACAAGGAGAGAAGAAACCTTGCCCTTTCCGAACCAGGCCCGCGAGACCTCCGCAGAAGGAATCGTATGACCGCAGACAGTAGCTAAAGTGTGTTGCAGCAGATGTCAACAATGCACAGAGTGTGCCTACGCTGATAAGCAGGACCGAAAGAATTGCCTGCTACCGTGGTACCAGCCTTGACTCCAGATACAAGGAAAGCCAAGTGTTTCATCACAGCCGGTGAGTCAAGGGGAGAACCGATAAGCAGAACTGTGTTGAATCAAAGTCGCAAAGTGGCACATTGAGAAAAGTTCAAAGAACTGTAAAATTGTTAAGGGAAGCCCAGCTGCAGAGGGAATCGGCACCACGTGGGTGCTCGCTCGAGAGACTCTGGTTAATCCCATGCTGAGTGAAACTACTACTACCCGAAGGCCGTAGGAGAACCGCTGAGGAAGGTCAAAGTGGTTGTATAGGTGTCTAGCAAAATCGCTGTACAGTCAAGGAGAAAGCATCTGTGCAAAAGCCAGAGTGAACCCCATGAAGGGAGGCAAACAGTTGAGAAGGGTCTGCGCCCAGAAGAGGGGGGACCCAGGGGTGAAACCATCACCCAACGTACATTTGGAACAGAACTTCTTTTATTTTGTTATTTTTGGAAGCCATCAGGTGCTTGGGGGGCAAGAGACTTTTTGTAGAAAAGAGACTTAACCACCAAAGGTCCTGATACTTGAAGCGGAACTGAAGGGAGACCCCCGGCTAACACATGCTGACTTATCATTTGTGAACACTTCTTTCTTTCTTATGAACCCTACCCCACACTCTTCTGTATTTTAGCATAAGGATTGGCAATAGGTCTTAGTATAGGCGCTTTTATTTGACACAATGTCACTAGGACTGCCTTATTATTATTTGATGGTCGTAGCTTGCTCCCATCTTAGCTTTAGGTTTAGATTAGGCGGTTTTCCAACTCCAAACTCAGTTTAATAAACACCCTTGAACTGTGATCACATGTGTCTGTCTATTCTTGCCACCATGTCTTCCTTACAGAGAGCACAGGCGAACTGAGACGCCCAGAAGACCCGAGACCTGCTGGGGGAGAACGGAGGGCCGAGACACTGAGAGCCTATGGGGTAAAAGGGCTAACGAAAGTGTGGCAAGGGAGCCGTGTCTCCAAGGAGCCAGAAGGGGATTAAGTGCAAAGCTGCTCTCCAGAGTGAAGGCCATGGAAGGGTGTTCGTTATCCTGGGCCAGAGAAGACACCCAGGAGAGTTGGTGGGTCTGGCGAGTAGCCCTTGGTCTTCAGTCGATTACACCACAACAGTGACATTAAAGAAATCACAACCCGTAAATTCAAAGTCAGAGGGGAATCCAGTTCATGATAGAGGCAAAGCGTGAGGGATGAAATGTTTTAAGCAGTAAGATAATTACTAGACAAGCGTATGATAAGAAGCTCGCTGAAGAGAAAAGCTTTGATGGTCAGTTGTGAAAGTTGAAAAATGAGAGAAACAAACTAGCAAACTTTCGTCTGTACGTTCACACATGGTGAAAGGAGCTCTAGTGAACGGAGACATTGTGTACAGGAGTCAAGTTCATGGAGAGAGCGAATATGGAAGCAAGTAAAGGGGGGCTATGTTTGAGGGAAAATGTGCACCAATACCCCGTGAAAACTTAGTGATGAATTGTAAAAAGGTGCCGGGGGCACAATATTGAGAAAAGCTGAAGTTGAACTGTAAAAAGGTGCAGAGGGCACATTGATGAAAGTAAGCCAAGATTTAACTGCAAAAAGGTGAACAGCTGAAAGTGAGGCCTAGGTGAACTGCTGAAAGTGAGGCCTAGGTATCAGATTGGTCCCACACAGGGCCGAAAGTCTCTGATACGTTGAACTGCTGAATAACTGTGTGAGGAGATCCATGGTGTCAGAGCGGTCCCGTCTGGGGATAAGGAATACTGGGCATTGTCGAAAGGCTCTGGTACACCAATACATTAACCTGTTGTGAACTGTGAAAGTCTTGTGAACTATTGATAAGTAGCAGACTTCCTGAGGAGAGGTGACGCAGAGTAATTGTTACCTAAAGGAACTTTGAACTTGTGCAACCAGAACGGTCTGAACTTTGTAAAAAGAACTTTATGCAGTGCCTTTGAAAACTGAGGAACGCATGATGAATCAGTGGCTCAAGACTTCTTCTTCTTCTTCTTCTTCTTCTTCTTCTTCGATACCTCTTAAAAAGAGCAAGACAGGCCTATTGATGCATAAATCGAAGGCAACACCAGGAAAAATGGCAACGGGTTCCAAACAGTCATCGACGCCTCTGTCGAAGATTTAGTCGACAGTAGTGTCGAAGGCTCCGTCGACACCTTCCTCGACAGCGCCTCTATCTAAAGCTCCTTCGACCTTTGTCGAGGACAACATTGATTCTGCTACCATTATCGACGCCATTGGCAAAACCAAGGTTGATGCCCTAACAAACCACGGGTAAAATGTTCACCCTGTACCAAGAAAATACTTTTTCAAGTCTATGGCCTCTATTTATGAGTAAGAACAATCCTTGGAGGAGAAGACTTCCCCTTTTGGGGTGAGATATGGTACAAAGAATGTTCCTGAGGAACTAATTGACCCTCAGTCCAAAATTTCCGACCTCTGACTGGCTCCAAACAGCTAGTGGTATAGACACGTCACCTGAATTGGAATTCAACAAACCTGACCCAGCTGATCATACTGACTCAGCATATAGAAATATTATGAATAGGGTGGTGGAGTTCATGGGGTGGAACAGAAAGTCACCCACCTACGAACAAGATGACATGACGGACATTCTCAGTTAAGGTCCTCAAAAGGATCCTGTTCTTCCTTTTCACACAGCACTTCAGAAGAAGGTTATGGCCGCGTGGGAAACCCCAGATTCTGGACCGGCAGTAAACAAAAATTTTGCTAGGAAATATTTACCCTCATCCTCTGACCCTGAATATTTAACTAAGCATCCTACACCTGAAAGTTTAGTGGTCCAAGCAGCTGCATCCACCAGACAATCTGCATACCCCTTTATTCCCCCAGACAGGGATGATAAGAGAATTGATGCCTGGTCTTGCAAGATTTTTTCTTCGAGCAGTATGGCTTTAAAATCAACAAATGTCACTTGCACCCTTGCAATGCTCACATACACCCTGTGGGATTGTATTTGTGTGGCGGCTGAACACATTCCTGAGGGTGAGGAACGAGACGGCTTCCTTGCGATTGTAAAAGATGGAAATAAGCTATGGGGAAATGTCTCCAGTCAGGACTGGACACTGCTGACAGCATCAGCAGGTCCATGGCTTCTAGCCCAATGCTACGCAGGCTTGCGTGACTGAGAAAGTCAGGCTTTGCACTGGATGTGCAGACCAGACTTCTCAATATGCCATTTGACGGCTTGAGGTTGTTCGGCAGCAAGGTGGATGAAAGTTTGGAGAAGCTGCAGACCTCTAAGGCGGCGGCTAAGTCACTTAGCGCCTCCATAAATCAACCTCAGCAACACTCCTACTCAGGTTTATCTTCCTGGAGGGGTCGTCCTTTTCGTTTTTATTCCTCATTTGGAAGGGGAAGAGGACAGGCTAGTCAAAGAGGACAAAGAAGAATTCCTTGTGGACGAGGAAAGGGTGCTAGATCAGCCCCAGCAGCGGCAAATGGCCCCTCAGCCGCTGCTGGAGCTGTCTCTAAGCCACTCTGAGGCCTTGACGCAAAAGACCCCGGTGGGAGGCAGGATCTCTCAGCATCTGAATGAATGGCGGGGCATTACTTCAGATGCTTGGGCGCTGGAAACAGTGGCTCAAGGTTACTGCCTTCCTTTTCAGAAAAGAGCTCAGGACCATCCACTGGGATACAACTGTCAAAAATTCAGATCTGCTCCTGTTGCAGGACATTTTAACCCTGCTAGAGAAAGGTGCAATAGAACATCTACCTGTAGCGTAGGGGAACAAGTGTTTGTATTCCCCATACTTTCTCATCCCAAAGGACGACAGATGATTGAGACCCATCTTGGACTTAAACTTGAACAAGTTCCTCTGGAAGGACAAGTTCAAGATGGTAACCCTTTCTAAGATCCCTCAGGCTCTCCAACTCCAAGACTGGTTGGTATCATTGGACCTTCAGGATGCTTACTTTCATGTGCCAATCCATCTCAAGAACAGGAAGTACCTGATGTTAGCGGTTGGCAGTTCTCACTATCAGTTTTGAGTTTTGCCATTGGGACTGACCTCCGCCTGAGGGTTTTCACCAAGCTGATGGCGGTAGCGGCAGCGAGTCTCAGGAGAGGGGGGATTCACGTCTACCTTTACCTGGATGATTGGTTAATAGGGCACGTTCACCTGAACAGGCCCAGGAACATCTGAGCATGACTTGCCACTTCCTACACAGACTGGGCTTCTCCCTCAATTACAAGAAGTCAAATATGATACCATTCCAAAGACTCCAATTTATCGGAGCAGTCCTGGATACTCCTTCGGGGAAAGCCTCGCCTCCCGAGGTGAGAGCTCATCACATTCTGCAGATGGTAACAAAGTTCCAGAATGCCCAGATTCTGCCGGCCTTCGATTTTCTGAGGTTGCCCGGCCTCATGGCATCCTTCATTTTTCTGGTGCCTGAGGCCAGATTGAGAATGAGATCCCTTCAATGGGCCCCCGGACTCAATGGTCCCAATTTTCGGGGAATATGTCAGATCTTTTGCAGGTTCCGGCCAGGTGGCTCAAAATCTTCTATGGTGGGCTTGCAAGGACAATATTCTCAAGGGAGAATCTTTTTGGCAATCATGGCCGGAGATCACAGTAGTGACGGACACCTCACTCACAGGGTGGGGAGCTCACACCAACAATCTGACAATCAGCGTTGTTGGTCTCCATCGGAGTCCAAACTACACATCAATCTTTTGGAGCTGAGGCCAATCAGACTAGCGCTGAAGTCCTTTCTGACCTCTGTAAGGGGAAAGAATGTCCTGATAATGACGGACAACACAGTGGCCATTTACTACCTCAACAAGAGAGGAGGCGTAGGGTCACTACCACTGTGCAGAGAGGCAATGCAGCTCTGGTTCTGGGCAATACAAGAAGGAATCTCTCTGTCGGCAGTTCACCTAGCTGGAGAGCAGTACACGGCAGTGTACGGTCTGAGGTTGCAGAGCACAGTAACCCACGAGTGGGAACTAGCTCAGGAAGTCCTTCAAGAGGTCTTCACTCTTTGGGGAACCCCTCAAGTGGATCTGTTTGCGACCAGTGTCAACAGGAAGTGCGAACTGTACTGCTCAATGGAATTTCCTCCAAGAGGAGCCTTAGGGAACGTGTTCATAGTGGACTGGTAATTTCCACTCCTATACACGTTTCCTCCAGTCTCCGTGATTCCTCACGTAATCAGGAGGTTGAGAAAGTTCAGGAAAACCATGATCTTAATTCCCCCGGATTGGGCCAGGAGGATGTGGTACCTGGACCTTCTGGACATGTCCATCTGCCCTCCAATACGTCTTCCACTAAGAGAGGATCCTCTCTCACCAGAGGAAGGTCGGGTTCTCCATCCAGAGGTAAAGACACTCACCCTTCAGGCATTGTTTCTGAGAGGCTGAGGTACAAGGATTGGGACCTCCCGGACGACGTAATGGAGATTTTGCTTTCGGCCAAAAGGCCAGCAACTAAATCCTTCTACCGGTGTCGTTGGAACAAGTTTAGTAACTGGTGCAAGGATAAGAATGTGGATCCATTCCTATGTGATACACCTATGGTACTTTCTTTCCTATTATATTTGGCCAATCGGAGGCTTCAGATTGGTACAATAAAAGGATACCTAGCTGCGCTTAAAAATAGAAAGCGCTCCTCGGAAGAGGTGTCTTACTTCAAAATTCCAATGATTGTGCAGTTTTTAAAGGGTCTTACTAATGTGTACGCTCCAATCCCATTTCAAGTCCCTGTTTGGGATCTAAATTTAGTATTAAAATTCCTTACATGCATTCCTTTCGAGCCTTTGCATTCTTGTCCATTAAGGCTTCTCACTTTGAAGACAATCCTACTAGTGGTTATTACATCAGCCCGCAGGGTGAGTGAGTTACAGGCCTCCTCACACCATCTTCCATAAAGACAAACCTTAATTTCTACCAAAAATAGTCTCTGACTTTCACTTGTCACAAAAAATCACATTGCCATCTTTCTATACACCACCTCTTGCAGGTAATGAGGAAGAAAGGCTCCACAAGCTGGACCCAAAAAGGGCTCTAGACTGGCAACATTTTGGCAAAGTGACCAACCATTCATTGGGTATACCGGCCACAACTTGGGAATGGCAGTAACAAAACAGACCTTATCCAGATGGATAATTTTAGCAATTGGAGAATGTTACAGGCTGGCAGGTAAAGAACCTTCAGATGGGCTAAGGGCTCATTCTACTAGGGGCATGGCGACTTCGACGGCTCTTCAGAGGGGTGTCCCGGTGCAAGATATTTGTGCAGCGGCCACCTGGTCGTGAATGCACACTTTTGTGAAACACTATTGTTTAGATGCCACCTCATCCCAAGGAGTCTATCTAAGATGAGGAATACGTGAGGACACAATGTATTCGAAGAACAAGTTACTTAACAACTGTAACGTTCTTTCGATTGGATGTTCCTCCCACGTATTCCTCATCGACCCTCCCAACAGTTTATGTATTTTACACTCAGTGCTCCTTGAGAGCTTACGGTCTAAGGTTACGCCTCATCAACTCCTCAGTTGAAGATATCTGAAAAAACAGAACTGAAGCCAACGGGCGCGGCTCGAGCCATTTATACTACGGATGACGTCGACAATCTACGACAGCCCTCGAGGGACATCGACGCCACGACATCGAGCACAGCGCCCTCTGGTGTGGAATTTGTTTTCCAAAGCAGCAAAGCTGACGATACGAATATCTAAGATGAGGAATGCGTGGGAGGAACATCCAATCGAAAGAACGTTACAGTTGGTAAGTAACTTGTTCTTTTAAGGTCTAGGTTGTCAAGGAGTGTTTTGCTCGAGTGAAAGATGAGATGCATTTTACAGATTTTTAGGAGGTTAAGCAGCTGTAGCATTGGCCGTGATAGAATGCTGAAAGGTTAGATTCCGGTCAAAGAGACCCACAAGACCATGCACCTGGGTGGATGGGGTAATGAGGTTGGAAGCAAAGGATGTAGAAAAGGGGATAAAAGTTGTGACATTGGAGGCCAAGGCACTGATCATTTCCATTTTTTAGGAATTGAGCAATGAGCAGAATCGTGCAGTCCAGGGACAGATAGCAGATAGGCAGCTGCTGAGGGAGGAAAAGGTTTTTGTAGTCAGTAAACGATACTGGAATCCCACGGTGGAGGTGAGTTTTCTGATGTATGAGGAGGGGACAAAGGGCAGAGTCTTGCAGGACCACTAAAGGGAAATAATATTCTCATTGATGCCTATAAAGGGTTTGGAAAAGGGTCTGCTATCCCTTTGAGGGGAAGGAAAGTGGGGTGAAATGGGCAATACAAAATATTGGATAGTTGGAACATGCTTAATGCTGACAAATCCCACATTCATTGTCCTGATAGCATAATTCTGTTTTCTTTCTTTCTTTCTTTCCTTCTTTCCTTCTTTCCTTCTTTCCTTCTTTCCTTCTTTCCTTCTTTCCTTCTTTCTTTCTTTCTTTCTTTCTTTCTTTCTTTCTTTCTTTCTTTCTTTCTTTCTTTCTTTCTTCGATGCAATGCAGCCGCGACACCACAGTTAAGGTGTGGAACTTGCTGACCGGCCTTGAGGAGAAGAACCTCGCTGGACACCAGGGAGCTGTGACATGTCTAACAGTAATAACACATGCACATGAGGCTAGAATCGGTAAGAGTACATTCCACCTCGGAAATCTCCCACAGCTATTGCTCTGCACCAAGAGCTATCACCCAGTGCTGACAAACCAGGCTCCATCTGCTAATATGCTTTTCTACATCATGCCCTTTAAACAGCGCTCCTACATCATGTCCAGCAGCCAGTCTCCTAAACCATCTACTAGGCTTAGCACTCTTTCAAAAATGTCCACAGTCATCCATCCAACACTGTCTCCTACATCCACTGGCTTATGTCATCCTCCATGGCCAGCACTACTACCCCACTTTCTACAGCCAGTACTCCTACACCATCCCTACTGCCAGTGCCACTGTACCATCCACCTCAACTAGTGCTCCTACTCAATCCCTAGCAGCCAATGCTGCTTCACCATCCTCCATAATCAGTGGTTCTGCACCACCTACAGCAGCCGGTCCTTGTACACAATCCTTATTTCCAATGCTCATAAAACAAACTACATAAATGGTGCTCCAACACCATCTCCCACAGTGAGTGCTGCTAAAATACTGCCTGCAGTCACCACTTCCAAACAACCCCCATCATTCAGTACTACTACATTAGTGCTCACCCCCACCTCTCTCACAGAATCTCAAATGCAATGTGTTTACAACATTCTCACAGCCAGGTTTCTTACAGCATCACTAATTGCCAGCTTTCTCACAACCATCCAACACAGCCAGCCATTTTGATTGATTGGTATATTTAGTAAGTGCACGTACACCCGAAGGCACCTTGACGCTATAAACAACCAGCAAAACACAGGCCATCCACTAGCCTACCTAAAAGAGAAGATTTTTTACAGATCGAAATGCCAAATGATTCTCCATAACCCGCAACTCACATGGCAAAGAATTCCAGAGCTTGGCGGCTGCTACTGAAAAAGTGTTGCCGCCAACACAGTAGAGCGAACCCTAGGAATGATAACAGCATTGTCCTGGCAGCGGAGCGTGCGGTAGGGAACATATGGCCAAATTTTATGTTGCAGATACTCAGCCCCTTGGCCATAAAAAGCCTTGTGTACTGTACACAGAGATTTAAACTGGACACGTTTCTCAATAGGAAGCTGTAAATCTGGCGGAGAACAGTTGAAATGTGAGGGAGAAACAGGTTAAGGGACACCACTCGCACTGCTGAATTCTGTTAAACCTGGAGACGCACAACAAATATTTTGGCTGTGACAAGTATGAGTTACAATAATCTGCCCCACTCAAAACAAGAGAGGCGACCACTGGAGTATGAAGATGAGAAGGGATAAACGGGAGAACTTTCCACAAAATCTTAAGTTTAAAATGCCCAGACAGCAGCCACCTGTGCGTCCAGAGAAAGTGACGCGCAAAGTTTAACACCAAGATCCCTCACCACTAGAACCGGGTTGGAAGTGTGCCAAGGGAGGCAGGCCAAAAGTCAGACGTCCAGAGTGAAACAGCAGATGGAGAGCCACCACCAAGGCCTTGGTCTTGTCCCCATTCATCCCAAGCAAGTTATCACTCATCCACCCCCCCACCACTCCCAGGCACCCCCACAACTGGGAGGCAGCGTCCTGTTGTAGGGGAAAGGGCAGAGCCCTGAGAACCCCACAAGAAAGAGATAGGAGAAGAACGAAAGGAGGACAACAAGCGTTTGAGTACGCTTAGATAAGACAGATTCAAACCAGTCCAGTACCATGCCAGACAGTCCAGCTCCCCTCAACCTCAAAACCAGGATGGAGTAGTCGATGGTGTCAAATGCAGCTGACAGATCTAAAAGTATCAGTGCACCCACCCCACCCTGATCGGAGAGCTGGGCGAGATCATCAACCACAGAGACCAAAATGCTCTGTGTTCCAGCCCGGAAGGAAGCCAGAGTGGAATGGATCAAATAACCCATTTTCTTCAAGAAAAGAGCTAAACAATGGTGAAATAAGTGACTGTAGCAGTTTCATACAGAAGGGAAGCAAAGAAATAGACCAAAAGTTAGAAGGAACTGCAAAATTAAATGTAGGCTTTTTCAAAAGTGTAATAACCAGAGCATGCTTTAAGTGGGAGGGAATGATGCCAGAATTGCAAGAGTGGTTAGCTACCTGCGCAACCCCTGGGGCAATCTGAGGAATAATATTCCTCATAATTGCCAAGGGTATAGGACCAAGGGGGAGGCAGACTTCATCTTTAAAGTATCCTCCATCTCGTCAAGGCCCAAAGATGGAAAAGTTGCCCACACTTGCATAGGTCCATCAGACTCTATGAGAGGAGGCTTACTCACTGATTGCACGCCTCACTCAGCCACTGCCACCGTGCCTACTTCATGACTCACAGCCAGGATCCTTCACCAGGACCTGCAGCCAGCACTCATTGACCTTTCTCACCAGCCAACAATCTTACAATCTCCTTTGAATACTATTTTCCTTCCAAATTTTTCCACTAGAATTGCTTCTATGTAGTCATTCCCCTGTAGTCCACATTCCTACACCATCGACAGTGTCGGCATTCCAACTATAACCCCACAAGCAGTATTCTTGCAACGTCCCTCCTGCCCTCTTGACACTCCTGCTGGTCCCACATACTCTGAAGCTAGCGCTCTTGCACCATGCCCAGCAGCTTCCACGTTGTCCCTGATGAGCAGTAACTGCATTGTGTTCTCTTTAGCTGCAGAGTTGGGGTGTGACGGCCAGGAGCAGTTCGTCGCCAGCGGATCCACAGATAGCTCCATCATTATCTGGGCGCTAACAAGAGGTAACATACGGGTGGCTGAGTGGGTGTGTGTGTCTGAAATACTGATGACTCCCATAGCCAATCATAATCCGGCTACAGTCCTAGAAGGACCAGATCCTGTTGCAGCAGCTGCACCCAGTGATCACTCAGGAGAACACTTTTGGCTAAGGATTTGTTTCATTGTGAATGCTTTCCCTAAAATGATTGTCATTTTTATGTGTAGAAACAGAACATTGTTTAATGTCCAAAACACTGATTTATTCAAGAAACGTGCGCAGAAAAATCTACTTTGAGGTTTGTTGGGAGTCGTTCCCAAATCTTACCCTACCAGTGACTAACCTACAACTCCTGCTGCAAGGTTTGCACTTTTTTGTCTACACCGAGGCCATGGACACACCAATGCTACGTGTCTCTTCTACTCCCTTCTTCCAGCTTAAAGGACAGTCAGGGATGAGGCATTCACAAATATATTTTAGATACATGTCCCGCACAAGCAAAGCAGATGGAAAAGGTACGCAGCGCTAAAATGTTAGGCATCAGGCTACAGATGTAATTGTGGATCGTGGCTCAGTTGTGCAGATAATTGATAATTGTGTCCAACTGAGCATATTTCAAGGCCTCCCAATTGGCCCCACCCCATGCTAGCCTTTAATAATGGAGTCTCAGAAAAACTGTTCGGGTATCATGCGGGAGATGCTAATCTTTGGAATTTGCCACCAAACATAATTTTCCTCCAAAAGGTAGATGCGTTGATGGTGATGATAACCATTTTCACCCTTCTGCTTTCTTTTGTGAGACTTATCTTCCTTCCCACCTCAGCACTGGTGTTGGACAAGGCTACAGGCCTGCTTCTTGATTAGGACTTCTTGATTAGTGCTGGATCAGGAGAATCACCTTGTCGTGTTAACACTGCTGCATTTGAACAGTATAATTGGTCTCTCCATACAGCTTAGGAAACTGTCATTCAATACTTTGGAACAAAGAATGGAAACAATAGAGGGTGATTGATCACAGTGTGAGCCTTCGTCATTTGGCGTATTCAAGCAGATCTGTAAGCCTCCCATCTCACAATTCGATCCTGGATAGTTTTACCACTAAAGAATTGCTTGACAGCCCCATCATAGTGGAAAAGTAAAACGTCTAACCTACGCATTTTGAATGGGACGTATGAATGACATAATACATAACAAATATGCTTAGGCATGCTTTGCATCTGTTTATGTTCCGAGCCATTTGTGCTTTTCAAAAAAAAAATTATTAAGCATTTAGTGTATAAAAATACAAACTTTTTGCTTATTCCTTGGAAATGTTCTTTTCACCTTCCTTCATAAGATTCGCCTCTTTGTATCATGTCTTTGGTGTTAGTGTGCAGGATGTCCTGTGCATGAGGTTGCTTGGCTATGTGACAGTGTAGGATCAAGTTTTTCATCATTGGTCGTTGCTACCAGTTTGGTTAGCATAATTTCTAAGAAGACTCCCAGTGCCCTGATTGTTTTTTGGTTAGAATTTACATATAAAGTTTTCCACCATGATTCAGAGTCCAGACCACAGGATGTCGATAAAGCTTTGCTCAGAATATTTGTTCTTTCTGCTAGTAGGTTTTCGCAGAACATCAGTAAAATGTTGTAGTGATTCCTCTTGTTGGTGAAGCAATCGACAGATGTTAATATTCGCCAAGCCATATTTCTTTAGATTTTGCTTTATTCTCAAAATCAGGCCTCTGTGTTTAGGGTTGGCGCTTTTTTCCAGGTATTTGGGCAATATTTTAGGATTGTTGGTTAGTGTTTTAGTTAGAGTGTGCCCAAATGAGGCTGCCCGCGTGGCTTCTGATTGCAACCAGTCTATTGACATGAGTAGTGTTTTGACCCGTTTTGGGTAGGTTCGTAAGGTCAAGAATTAGGTTTGTAAGGTCTCTTGGCTTACGCTCATTTGATTTAGGAGTTCATTACACTTAAGTCTCCACGGTGATAATGTCCACGAAGGTAATTTTTCATTCTCTTTTTTTAGGATTTCGTATTGTGGTGGACAATCAATGAGCTCTAGTTTTCTGAAAGTAGTTAGTGTTTTCCAAATGATTTGCACATGGAGGGAATGTAGTCCAAGTTCGTGGCGAATCACGCCAATTGGAACACTGTTTGGCAGTGTTAGAATTCTATGCCAGAATTTTCCCTCGAACTTATCCCATGTTTTCCAAGGGATCCTTGGGCCAGCATCACCTGCATATGTAATTGCAGGTACTATTTTCAGGTTGTAGAAGTCCACGAGCACTTTGATGGAGAATTTACTGTGTCACCTTTTAAGAATTAGGGCTTGGGCTGTTAGTTGGTCCATCTTTGAGTACAGATGCTGTATCCAGGGTTTGTCCCCCCCAGTCATCGCTGATGATGGCTCTTAGATATTTTGCGTTTTTATTGACAGGAATTGGTTGATTGTCAAGACACCATTTGAAAGGTTTTCTTACTTTTGTTCGTGATTTTTTGATGATGACAATTTCTGATTTTGCTGCATTTATTTTTTGGTTGTTTTCATTCACCATTGTTTGTAGTTTGTCTAGCTTACGTTGTAGGCCAATAGCAGTGGTGTCAAGCAGGATAAGGTTGTCTGCATATAATAGATGGCCTATTGCTGTCCCTCCTAGAAGCAGCAAGCATGATCTTTCAGGTTCCATTTTATCCTTGATTTCTAGAATGAAGAAATTATACAGGATCGATGCCAGGGGGCACCCTTGTTTTAAGCCCCTTGTGGCGTGGATAGCTTTACTTAATAAACCAGCCTGATTTAGTCGCACCTGCAACGTTGTGTCGGTGTGTAGATTAATAATGGCTGCTAAAAGATCTTGTGGGCAGCCCTTGGTCTCGAGTTTTTCCCATAACATTTGGCTATCAACTCTGTCGAAAGCCATGGCCATGTCAATGCATGCAAGGAATAGTGTTTTGTTTTCCTGTATCGTCTGTATTTTCAACAGGTTTAAGATAAGGAGATTTAGTCCACAATCTACTTTTCGACGAAGCCGGCCTGTTTTTGGTCGTAGTTTTTGTCAGATGATATCCATTCCTTCAATCTTTTGAGCAGGATGCCTGCGTATATTTTCCCCAGAACGTCCAGTAATGATATTGGACGATAATTCACTGGTAAAGTTCGATCTCCTCTCTTGAAAATGGGTATCACCACTGCTCGCTTCCACGAAGTAGGTATCTGTTTGTTGAAGTTTATTCTTTGAAACAGAGTGTTACACATCTCAGCCCATAATTCCGGCGCTTGCTTTAGTAGGCAATTTATTAGTCCGTCTGGCCCCGGCGCTCGGGATGTACTACATTTCTTTATCAGGGTCAGAATTTCATTTTTACTGAATTTTATGGCCCAGCAATGCTGTTGCTCTTTTTGCGACCATAAAGGTTTGCTGGTGGTGTTTTGATGGTAAATGTGTTGGAAGTGGGCAGACCATTTGGATTCCGTAATTGGATTCAGTTGATTAAGACTTTGTGCATTTTTTTCTTCGTTAATCAGGGTCCAAAAAAAATGTGCAATTTTCTATGTTGAATGTTTTTAACGATAGTGAGTAGCCCGGCCGATGGTCTCCCTGTTGTTCCTTTAACAGCTTTGTTCAGGCAGCAGGTAAATCCGTCGAGCGCTGGAGTTTCTTGTAGCCAACATTCTTGGATGCAAATAACTTCGGCTGTCACTAAGTCCCGGTCAATATTTTCAAACAAATGTTTAAAGCTTCTGGAATTCCATGAGGCTATCCGGAACTCGCTTCCAGTTTTCTGGTGTCATAGTATCACTGTGTTCTAGTTGTGTGGTGGTGTAAGGAAGAGAGTAAGCGTGGGGTGTGGTATGATGGGATGTGTGCTCTTTCAAATGTTCTCTGCATTCCAAGGCATATTATGTACGTCACGCAATTCTATGCGATCAAGTCCGTTCTATGAACTTTTATTCGTTTCAGGCGTTCAAGATCAGGCGTTTCACTCATCCGCTCTGTACACTCGTCCACTCTGTACACTCGTCCGCTCTGTACACACATCTGCTCTGTACACACATCCAATCTACACGCTCATCCAATCTACACGCTCATCCAATCTGCACGCTCATCCAATCTGCACGCTCATCCAATCTGCACGCTCATCCAATCTGCACGCTCATCCAATCTGCACGCTCATCCAATCTGCACGCTCATCCAATCTGCACGCTCATCCAATCTGCGCGCTCATCCAATCTATGCGCTCATCCAATCTACATGCTCATCCAAACTACGCGCACATCCGCTCCACACACTCATCCGCTCCACACACTCATCCGCTCCACGTATTCATCCGCTCCACGTATTCATCCGCTCCGCGTATTCATCCGCTGCGCGTATTCACCCGATGCGCGTATTCCTCCGCTCCACGTATTCATTCGCTCCACGTATTTATTCGCTCCACGTACTCATCCGCTCTACCCTACATACTCATCCACTCCACGTACTCATCCGCTCCACGTACTCATCCGCTCTACGTACTCATTCGCTCCACGTACTCATCCGCTCTACACACGCATCCGCTCTACCTTACGTACTCATCCGCTCCACGTATTCATCTGCTCCGCACTCATCCGCTCCGCACACTCATCCGCTCCGCACACTCATCCGCTCCGCACACTCATCCAGTCTATACACTCATCCGCTCCACGTATTCATCCGCTCCACGTATTCATCCGCTCCACGTATTCATTCGCTCCACGTACTCATCCGCTCTACCCTACGTACTCATCCGCTCCACGTACTCATCCGCTCCACGTACTCGTACGCTCCACGTACTCGTACGCTCCACGTACTCATCCGCTCCACGTACTCATCCGCTCTACACACGCATCTGCTCTACCCTACGTACTCATCGGCTCTGCGTACTCATCGGCTCTGCGTACTCATCGGCTCTGCGTACTCATCGGCTCTGCGTACTCATCGGCTCTGCGTACTCATCGGCTCTGCGTACTCATCGGCTCTGCGTACTCATCGGCTCTGCGTACTCATCGGCTCTGCGTACTCATCGGCTCTGCGTACTCATCGGCTCTGCGTACTCATCGGCTCTGCGTACTCATCGGCTCCCCGTATTCATCGGCTCCCCGCACACATCGGCACTCCACGCTCGTCCGCTCTCCACGCTCGTCCGCTCTCCACGCTCGTCCGCTCTCCACGCTCGTCCGTTCTCCACGCTCGTCCGCTCTGCACGCTCGTCCGCCCTGCACGCTCGTCCGCTCTACACGCTCGTCCGCTCTACACGCTCGTCTGCTCTACACACTCGTCTGCTCTACACACTCGTCTGCTCTACACACTCGTCTGCTCTACACACTCGTCTGCTCTACACACTCGTCTGCTCTACACACTCGTCTGCTCTACACACTCGTCTGCTCTACACACTCGTCTGCTCTACACACTCGTCCGCTCTACACACTCGTCCGCTCCACACGTTCATCCGTTCTGTATAGCCATCAGTTCTATGCACTCCTGCATTCTATTCGCTTCTCTGTATTTACGCACTCATCTGCTCTACATGCTTGTCCGCTCTACACACCTAACCGCTCTTCACAATCATCCGCTTTAGTATGTTCATCTATTCTATACACTCATCCGGTCTCCATACTCATTTGATCTATCTAGTCGTTGTTCTTCCACTCATGCACTCTTCCACTCAGTGCATTCGTCTGTTCTATACGCTTCATCCATTCCAATTATTTAATCCATGCCAATTCACTTCGTTCCTTCGTCATTCATTATGTCCATTTCAGCGGTTTAGATCTCCTTACTTTCCCAATGATTTATTCATATTATCCACTTCACTGTTTTGATCTACTTTACTTGTTTAGTTCTGTTTGTCTTTCTAGTTTACGTTCGAGTTTATTAGCTGCCAATTTCTCGCATCAAGTAGTTTGTAGGGTCGGTGTCATTGTGATGCTGTTAGTTTGGAAAACCGGTTGGTTTTAGGGGAAGAGCCAGGTTTTCAGTAGTTTGCGGAAGGACGCTAAATCCTCAGCTAGGCGGATGTGGGGTGGGAGCGAGTTCCACAGGGTTGGGGCCAGGGCTGAGATTGATGATCCACCTAGCCTGACTGAGTTTGTCTTAGGAATTACTAGGAGGCCGGCTGAGCTAGATCTTAGGGTGCGAGTGGGATGATAAGGTTTTAGTTTGTCTTGAAGATATTGAGGTCCAGTTTTATTCAGTGCTCAATGGTAGAGGCATAAGGTTTTAAAAGCCACCCTACGGGCTACATTGTCATGCAATGTTTCATACAACTTGAGGTAGGGAGCCAGTGTTATGGTCATCATTGATCCAATTGCAGCTTGTACATTAGCATTTTCATTTGGATGATTAAAGTTGTTTGTGTGCATTTGCCCTCTTTGTGTGATTTATGGAGTCTTGGAACGGGTGCATCTTCTTGTTGTTTTGTTCTGTTGAAAACTTCCTCAAGCGAGGTTTCTACTGCACTAATTGTTGAAGTATTACTACATACTGACACATGGTGCCCGTCAATCCTTGAGCTCTCTAGCAATTGGTTTCTTTGATTTGCATGTGTTTTGCTTTGAGCATCCTCCTGCTCTACGATCTGCTTTTTGTTTAGTCTTATTGATTTGGCTTTCTTTCCAGGAGCCATATTCAATGTCGATTTACTTAAGTCCACTTCTGTTATCACTCTTTTGGTTCTTCTTTGATGTGGAGTCGAAGTGTTGATTGGTTTATTAGTTTTGGCTAAAAAGCCCTTTGATTTTGAATTTAAAATGTCTGGCTGTGTGTCTTTGCCTTCGTGACTTTTAGTATGCTTGGAATGTGTTTTAGTTTCATTTGTTGATGCAGATCTTATAGATTTGCATGATTTCTTGCTTGAAGTTTTGTCTTGTTCCGGACCTTTGCCTTCGGTCATGCTTTGTGGACTATCCGTGTCCGGGAGGGTGTTTACATCATGTTGACCTGAGGCCATTAATAGATCCTTGTCCGTGATTTCCTTCCAAGAACATACGCTTTCTTGCATATTTTTAGGTAGTTCCTGTTTTTTGGTTGTCGAACTTAACTGATTAGTTGTAACTTCTTTAACTTTAAAGTGCCATCATATTGATTTTGCATCAGAAGTGGATAATAATTTGGCTCTACTTTTTGGATGAAGACCCTGTGTTTTCTTTCTTTGTAATTCCTCCACTTTGTTTGGCTCTGGATCAGGCACTGCTAATGGGGCGCTTAACATCATGTTTCCACTATTTAAATTGACAGCCGTTTGGCTTTTATTATTTTCTTTGGCTTGTTTCTGTAGGATTTTTTTGTTTGCAAACATCTTCTTGTTTTCAATTTGCGCTCTTACATATTTTATGAGGATTTTAGAAGGTGCAATGATTCCATTCGGCTGAGCTGTCTCTGTTAATTCGCATTGTGCATCCATGTTAACAGGTGGGTCACAGCTATTTACTTTTTTTTTGTCATTGTATTGTTGGTTTTTTGTGTCAGTCCTTGATACTGAAAAATCTTCTTCCATGTAAAATACGCAGTGAGGCTTATGTGTCAATCTTTCCATGTGCTGCATGGACTCTGCATTCGTCTCTTCGAGCTCCTGCTCCCCCTGTCGCTGCTGCCTTCCACCGTGCCCCGCCCGTTCGGGTGCTCCGCGCGCATGCGCAAGCTCCTCTGTGAGCGAACGTCCAGCTGCAGAGACGACGCCATAGGGTTGCAGCTGCTCCGGGTCGTCATTCATGGCACCATCAGAGCCCCCAGCGCCCCCGCAAATGTCAGGTGAGTCATTGTGTGTGTTGGGGGGTAGGGGAGACAGTGAAGAGTGGGGAGTAGGAGGCAAGTTCACGTTGTGAGAGGAGCAGTTTGAGGTTAACGTACCTTGAATCCTTTCCAGTTCGGTTGGGTTTCCGTCTTGCGACTCTGTTGTTTCTTTCATTTTGTCTTCTGTTACCCACAGATGTCGGCGTTGTCTGCCTTAGGGAACAGCACGGCTAACTGTTCATTTGACTCATTTGGCACAGCATTGAGGAGCAGGTTGCTCTCATTGGAGATGGTATTAATGCAAAGCTGGTTTCTTGCTCTGCTAATGCGGCCTTCGAGTTCGGTGATGTCTGCATTTTCTAGATTTTCTGAGTCCATGCTCAAATGTTTTGTTTGGCTTCGTGTTTTCGGGGCAGGGGGTTGTCACCCTTCGATATCCCCTCGGCAAACACTCTGCCAACACTCGCCGCACGCTCAGGTGGGGGTGTAGGCTTTATGGGAAAGGAATGGAAATG